>NC_067401.1:195461409-195829106 GCF_016432865.1 Antechinus flavipes
GATCTTTTGGAACCCCATTTGGGATTTCCTTGGCAGACATATGAAAGTTAGATTGCCATTTCCTTCTCTAGTTTGTTTTACAGATAAGAAAACTGAGGCAGGTTAAGTGACTTGCCCAGGGTCTCACAGCTAGTGTCTGAGGCAAGATTTGAACTCAAGAAGATCTGTCTTCCTGATTCCAGATCTGGCACTTTATCCACTACACTATCTACCTGTCTATTTGGCCAACACAGTAATGATTTTTGACACCCTATAGCTGTATTCAGATATTCCAGAAAAAATACCTAGCAGACTTTATTCCAAGGCTAAGGAGGGAAAGCTTCCTGTTTCCATGGACCAACTGTGAAGTCTTGTCTCTTATTCTGTGAATTACTACTGTTAAACTAAAATAGATATGTTAGTTGGCAAAGAATTTTTGGTGCTTTACACTCTTTATGGATCCTAGGCAATGAGTCCTTCTAGCCCAACTGTGGATCATTTAACTTATTCCCTCTGGATTCCACTCAGAACATTCCCTAAAAATAGGGCCGTAGGGATCAACTGAGGCTTATGGAGAAGAAAAAGGAGCAAATGGCTCCCTTCTCTGACTCCCAGGAGCCTCCTTTGCTTGGAAACTGTGATGATCTCAAGCCAAGTTATTTCCCTTTTTTTGGGTCTCAGTTTCTTGTAGGCAATGTATTTGTAGTCCTGAATTTGGGATCAGGACCTAAATTTGAATTCTAACTGCTACTTGTTATCTGTATAAGTTTAGCAAGGCAATGTCAATGGACCGGTTTCTTATTCAGTTAAATGAAGAGGTTGGACGACATAATGAGCTTGTGATATTTCATCTCATCCTCTACTCAGATTCCTCCCTGGCACCTGCCACTCAATATGTTTCAAGGTAACATCATCCTTTTCCCTTCCCAAACCGGCTTCCCTTCCCAATTTCCCCATTTCTTTCAAAGGCACCACCCTGCTCCAGACCTTCAAGTTCCAAAAATGCAGAGTCATTTCTGACTCATTTCTCCTCTGCCCACTAGACCCAATCAGACATCAAAACCTATTGAGCTTTCAGAATAATTGTTCTTGGTCTCATCTCTCCTTCCTCATTCCCCCTGTTGCCATCTTGACTTTGATCCTTATTACCACATTCTTCTCACTGGACTTGATGTTTCTGGCCCCCCCTTTTTTTTTCAATCCATCCTGTGTACACATGTAGAATAATTCCATAGGGCTATTCTATAAAAAGGCAAACTCAAATAGAGACACAAAAAGGATTTATTCTTTTTCTCATGAGGAAGGGTACTTCTCATATGGTTCTCAGAAACAGCAGGCAGGGAGTATAAAGAACTCAACAAAGGACAAAACTTTTATTCCTAATACAATACCCTTAGCCATCCTGTCTCTTCTTTTCATTATCTGGGATTCAGAGCTCACATTATGAACCTGGGAACTTTCCACATCAATTTAAAAAAAAAAAAAAGGAATGCTTGGGGGAGGGTTGTGGAGAGGGAACAAGGTTGAGATTTCTGGCATTTTACCCTTCTTTTATCTCGTTTGTCATTGGTCATGGGAAGAAATGTTAGACAACTGGTCATATAGGAATATGAATGTTTTGCAAGAATGTTCTACATGCTTCCTGAGGGGACTTCTGTCTCCTAGATACTCTGCTCACACAGATAATCATCAATACATACTGCCATATGAGCTCTCATCATAGCGTCTCCACATTTTTTATTGAAAGCCTGCAATGTAAGGCAGTGTGATATGGTAGACAGAGCACTGGATTTGGCATCAGAAAGCCCGGATTCAAATCCTCGCTTTGGTTTCTCTGAAACCATTGTGACTTCAGGCAAGCCACTTAACCTCATTGGGTCTGTTTTCTCAACTGTAAAATGAAGATATTATTCTAGATGGTCTCTAAGGCTCCTTGCAGCTCTAAATCTATGTTCACAGGGCTATTCTGAATGTATCCAGTTGTAGCTCACACTATCCCCCAAAGTAGAACTCTCTGTTCCAGTCTTATCAGCATGCCTTTTTTGGCTCCTTCTATCCCTCTAACCTGAAATGCCTCTCCATTTACTCACTGGCAATTCAGTTTTCATTTATTAAGCGCCCACTGTATACAGGAGTCTGTCAAAGATACTAGGGTTAGGGGAGCTATAATATTTAAATTCCCACACATACACACTTAATAGTATTTTTTCCAATTACATGTTAATGTAATTCACATGTTTTCAACATTCATTTTATTTTTATTTTATACAATAACATTTTATTTTTAATAATAGCCTTTTAGTTTCAAAAAACATGCAAAGATAGTTTTCAGCATTTATCCTTGCAAAACCTCATGTTCCAGATTTTTCTTCTTCCCTTCCTCTCACCCCCTCCTCTAGACAGCAAGTAATCCAATATATGTTAAATATGTGCAATTTTTCTATACATATTTTCATATTTATTATGCTGCACAAGAAAAATCAAATCAAAAAGGAAAAACAAATGAGAAAGAAAAAAACAAGCAAGCAAAAACCAAAAATGGTGAAACTACAATGTTATGATTCACATTCAGACCCCACAATCCTCTTTCTGGATTGAGATGGAGGATCTATTGGAATTGGCCTGAATCACCTCATTGTTGAAAGGATCCACATCTATCAAATCAAAATACATTTTCATAAGGTTTTAATTTTTAATTTCTTTTTTGTCCCTCCCTCTTTCCCCTCCTCCCGCCCCATAATGGCAAGCAATTTGATATAGGTTATACGCATACAAGCATATTAAACATATCTCCACATTAGTCATGTTGCAAAAGAAGCATCAGAACAGAAGTGATAAACCATGAGAAAGAAAAAATGAAATAACAACAATAAAAAAATGAAAATAGTATCTTTTGATTTGCACTCAAACTCCATAGTTCTTTTTTCTGGAAAAGGATAGCATCCTCCATCACAAATCTTTTGGAATTGTCTTAGATCATTGTATTGCTGAGAAGACCTAAGTCTATCAAAGTTGATCATCTCATAATGTATAATGTTTAAATTTTCTAAAGCGCAAACTCCAACATCAATGTCACTCTCCTTCTCAATAAACAATAGTGGCTCCCTAGTACATCATGGATGAATATACAATCCTTTGTTTAACATTTAAATACTTCTTCCTACTTTTCTAGTTTTTTTTTTTAACACTTTACTTCCCCATATTAATTTTCTGTTCCAACTACGATAGTCTCTTGTTGCTCACAAATGATAATCCAATTTTTCATCTTTATGCTGACTTTCCCTTGTTCCTACAATGCTCTTCTTCCTCATTTCTACCTCTATTTTTCTGGTTTCCTTTAAAACTTTTAGGTCAAATGTTACCTTTTACAGCCAGCCTTCCCTACTTTTCTCCAGCTGCTAAAACCTTGTCTTCTGAGATTACCTACCACAGATAGATAATTTCCCTACTTTTCCTAAATATATGTAGTGATGTACATGCTGTCTTCCTCTTTATATTGTAAGCTCTTTGATAACAGGGACTTATTTTTGTGTGTCCCAAGCACTTGACATAATATCTACTACACAGTAAGAATTTAATAAGTGATTGATTCCAAATCCTCTCATCTATCAACGCCTCAGTCAAATTTCCTGATTATTCTAGCTCCACACAAGCCATAACATTTCTCAGAGTCCTTCCAGCATGTAGGATTTGTGTCATATAGTTTAACATCAAATTACACATATTCTAATATTGTTCCCCAATTTCTTTGTAAGTTTACATTTAACCAGAACCTAAGTTATTTGATTTGTAAACTATATCTTTCTTCCTTGTTATTCCACAACACATGGCACAGTTTTGGGCATCAAATACTCATCAATACATATTCATTTACAATATTACCCTGTAGGGTCTTCCAAATTCTACTCCTATCATCTTCCCCAGGAACAAGGTTCAAAATTTTGTTATTCTCTAGTCCTTTCAAGTTCAAAAAGAAGTAACACTATTAGGTTTAAAGTTAGAAAGAGTTTTAGTTAAAGATCATCTTCAGTTCCTTCATTTTTCCCAAATAAGTTTTATTATTATGTTTCATGTGTATACCAGTCATTTCTGGAAATCTCTGCCCTTGCCTTCTAACAGAACTCTTCTTGTAACAAAGAAAAACAGTTAACTAAAAATATTCAACTACAGTGACAATGTATGCAACATTGTATCTTACTAGTCTTCTCCATCCCCTTTGCTGGGGCATGTTTCATGATCTTCAATCTCTATTTTATTTCTAAATTAAAATTTACATTTAAATTAACTATAGTCTGTCTTCTCTCCCTCCTATGTCTCCCACTCCCCAACTGAAAAAGAAAGAATAATATAGGTCTTGTTATATATATGTAGTTTAACAAAACAAAATTCCCTATGTTGGTCATGCTTTCAAAATATATCTCTGTATACTCTGAATCTATTATCTTTTTGAGGAGGTGGATTACATATTTCATCATAAGTCGTCTGGAAATTTGATTCTAGAATCTGGAAATTGATTCGAAATCATCTTCCTAAGTTTTTCAAAGTTTTGTTTTGCAAGCCTTTTGATTTTTCTTAATAATCAATTTAATTAATTTTTCTTAATTTCTTAATAAGCAAAAAATTTTAACATTCATTTTTTAATTTTGAGTTCCATTTTTTTCCTCCCACCTACTTGAGAAGGCAAGCAATTTGACATAGATTATGCATGGGAAGGCATGTAAAACATTTCTACATTAGCAGAATTACAAAAGAAAGCAAATTACAGACAAAAGAAAAATAGTAAAGAAAAAACTTTTTTTAAAATGCTTCAATTTGTATTTAGACTCTATCAGTTCTTTCACTGGAAATAGCATTTACTTCATAAGTCCTTTGGAATTGTCTTGGATTAATTAATTGTTCAAAATAGCCAAGTCATTCATAATATAGCCTTCTTACTCTTCATCTGTTGAATTCTTACCCAGCCTTTAAAAATCAGCTTCCAGTAACTCTTGTCTGCCCCTACTTGCACTAAAGCTAATAACAATTTAGTTTGCCAATAAGCTTAATTATGGTTATTTTTGTGGGGTTATTATTCTCCTAATCTCTTAAAGAGACATTATGGCATGATGGAGAGAAAGTCAGCCTCAAAGCCATGAAGAGCAGGGTCAACTCCTGCCTCTCATATTTGCTGGTTGTCAGACAAGTTACTTTTTGGGACATCAGTTTCCTTATCTGTAAAACTAGGATATTACAGTACAACTTTGTAGGACCTTTATGGGATTCAAATGAGATTTGTAAAGTGCTTTGTGAAATTTTAAATAGTATTTAATTTTTTTGTATTTATATCACTTTCATTTATAAATATATCTCTCTTCTTTCCCTCTCTAAAGAATCGTGTCTTTTAACAAAAAAAAAAAGAGAGAAATCCATTCAGCAAAACTAAGCAACACATCAACCAAATATAATGCAACATTCCATAGCCATCTCTTTGTCAGTCTTAAAGCATTATAAAAATATTGGTTATTATTACTATAAAACCTGTGACAAGTCACTTCCTTTCTCTGGACCAAAATTCCCTCATTTGTAAAATGAGGCAGGATGACTCTATTGATTTTCTTTCTTGCTTTAACCATCTATGAATGTATGACCTCCCAACAGCAAAAGTCATGACTTTTTTCATCTATAAAATATCTAAGGCAGCCTCTTAGGTAGCTGACCAAGTAACAGAGATTCTATGAAGATATCCCCCATTCCAAAACATCTCCCCTCCTCAGGGGAAGCTGCCTGAAATTTTTTGGAATCTTTTCTTTGGATTAAACATTGTCATTGGTTCCCCTTTGAAGAGAACACCTTTGTTATTTGTGTTATTGTCCATTGAGAAGGCGTGAAAGAAAATATTACCCAAAGGAGGACCTCATCTTAGATTCCACATCAGCTATTTATTGCACCATCTTAGGCGAAACACTGTCCTTTTCTATCTCTGCCCCTTCATCTGTGAAGGGAAGATCAAACTGACCTGCATGATCTCTTATCAGCTCTGATATTCTATGAGCTTTCTGAACAGTAAGAGACTATGTTGCCTTAGGGGACTGGGGAAGGAGGTAGTTAAGTTGGGGGGAGGGGTATGATGACGGTGGAAGAGAACAGATGTACAGGCAGCTGAAGTCTAGACTTCTAGTTAGAAGTCTGTTTCTAATGGGTCTTCAGAAATAATTATGTGGCAGGAAAACAACAACAAAAACTATAATAGATTACAGAGGGCTTTATCAGGGTCTAGGAGCTCCCAAATGGGGAGAAGGATAATGACTCCTAATTCACAGAGATAGTTATGGCCAATTAAAGACAATCTATTTTATAATTTTGCCTTTGGCAGACTTAAAAATATTGTCTTGATTAAGTCCAAGCTGGGGATAGAGAAGAATTAATAAAAAGGTCATGAAGTATGATTGGTTTTTAATTTTTTTAAAAGGCCTAGAGAGTGAAGTGTGTGGATACCTCATACTTTTGGGGGGAGTGTGGGTAGGGGCACAGGTATCACACCCCGGGTAAACAAGATCTCCTTCTAACTCATCAACCATTGCACACCTTCAGTGGAGCTTCCTGCAACCGGGCCACCTTCCCTCGGGAGAAATGCCAATCCTTTAACTCACTCCCTCGCTCAGCATCGCAACAGCACGGCGCTAAAAAAGGGAGACACCCGCCCACAGATAACCATCGCCTGGTGGTTCTGAAACAGGCTGAATATTTGAACTGTGGGAGGTACTAGCCAGTGACAGGTCGTCTGAGAATGGTTACATTTAGAGAGTCCTGAGTTGCTCCCCTCGAGGGGATCACAAGGGATCTTCTGCGGTGCCCTCCACGTCTACCCTCATCACGTGGGCCAGGGCTCAAAACCCCGAGAAAATGGACTCGGGAGGGAGCTGAGAAGCCAATTAAATCAGGCACTTGGGAACGTGCAACCGGGACGCCGCCTGCACTGGCTCAACAGGGATTCCTGCTTCGGCAGCCAGAAGCCTGCGGTTTCAGGTACCACGATCGCTGTGGCTATTGCTTTTAGACCGAAATTACTTCAGGCAGAGCAGGCCCCGGCGGAGCGGAATCAGCCGTCGGGCTCAGATCAGGCGCCTTATCCGCTCCGGGGAGATCCAACTTGTCCGGACAGGACGAGCAGGTGGGGGACTCTAAGAAGGCGAGAGCTCGAGACTGATTCCTCCCTCTCCAGGGAGGACCATCGTCAGGTGCGAAAATGATGGAACAGGACTTTAAGGGGGACCCCGATACCCCGCACTCCATCTCCTTCTCCGGCAGCGGGTTCCTCTGCTACTATCAGGTGGGAGCCGTGGATGCTTTCCGAGACCTGGCGCCTCGCATGCTGGACACGGCTCATCGCGTGGTCGGGACGTCCGCCGGCTCGGTGGTGGCTGCCCTGACGGTGTGCGGCATCGGCATGAGTAAGGAGTTTATTTTGCTTTTCCTCCACCCTTGGTGAATCCTCTGGCAGGAAGCCTGGCAGCAGCCTGGCTGTGGGTGTCAGCAAAGCACTCCAAAGTAGGCATTTGGGAACCGGAGATTTGCGAAGGGTCCTGAGCGCGTTTCAGGAGGTAAAACGCAGGCACTGGGTGGGCAGGGGCCCTGCCTCTATCTGTTAGTTTGGGCAAATGACTCCCTCTGCCTCTGGCTTTCCCATCCATGATGGAAATAATAAACAGTGGCTTCCAGGAAAGACCTTATGTATGAAGGCAACAGACACACAGCTTTAGGATTGCGAGGGGCTGAAAGGGCTGAAGCTGCAATCTGCTCCCATCTTCTCCTTTAACAGATCAGGAAACTGAAACCTATAGATTTTAAAAAGTTCCTTTGCCCAAGATGTGTGACTTTAGGCAAGTCACTTGACCTCATGGCCTCAAGTTTCCATATCTGGAAAAATAATGGGTTCGAGTCTCTGCTCTTTGATGGACTAGTCGTATGACCTAGGGCAAGTCATTTGGACTTTTGACCTTAGTTTCCTCATTTGTAAAATGAGATGCTTGGACCAAAGTTCCTTCCAGCTCTAACTGTATAAAATGAGTGACAGAGCTGGATTTGAACTCAGTTCTTCTGATTTTAAACCCAGGATTTTTTTCACTTGAACTTTGCTGAGAAGAGGAAGGGACTTTAGAGTTTAGCTAATCTGGGGTTTCCTTTACTCAAAGAGTCACTTTAGAATTCGCGAAATTGGGGGCAGCTAGGTGGCACCAGCCCTGAAGTCAGGAGGACCTGAGTTCAAATCTGGTCTCAGACACTTAATATTTCCTAGCTGTGTGACCCTGGACAAGTCACTTAACCCCAATTGCCTCAGGAAAAAAAAATCCTATTAAAATATCATAATAGGTCAAATTATTTATCTTAAAATATTTCTATTCATGAAGGAAAATTAGTCTTTTTGAGAAATAGTGTGTCAGAGTAACTTAAGAATTGCTCTTAGACCTGAGAAAACCATGATTAAAGAAATATATTTGTTGTGTGACAGGAGCAAGTTTCTTAACTGCTCAGTGTTCTAAACAATAATAATATAATACTAATTAGCATTAATATAGTACTTATACTGTGTCAGACATTTTAGAAGTATTATTTCAACTGAATCTCACACAAGCCTGGGTAGTAGGTGCTATTATGATCTCCATTCTACAGTTGAAGGAACTGAGGCAAACAGAGGTTAAGTACATGATTTACCTAAGATCACAAAGCTAGGTGGGATTTGAACTCACATCTTTCTAACTCTAGGCCCATCACTCTATTAACTTGTGACTTTAAAACTAAGTTATAGAGAAGCTGTTGACACGAATTGGAAGAGGGAACTTTTTCATTTGGGAGTCCTTTGTATCAATGGCTTTACAGGTCTCTACCCTATCCTTTTAGGCTGGAGCTTGCTATATTTAGTATTTTATGTATGCATAATTTAAAAAAAAAATTATTTTAAAGAGAAAGTATCATAATAATACCATTGCAGGAATTGTTTTCATGGGATCTCTATTGAAATCATGTGGCACCTCACAGTTCTGTGGAAAGAATTTGAGAAATGCTGATCTACCCTAATCTTATTTCACATTTTTGTTCTTCAATCATTCCAGTCATGTTATATCCTTCATGATCGCCTTTGAGATTTTCTTGGCAGGGATACTACAGTGTTTCCTATTTTCTTCTCCAGTTCATTTTACAGATGAGGAGACTGAGGCAGACAGGGTCACACAATTAGAAAGTATCTGAGGGTGGATTTTGAACTCAAGTCTCTTTGAGTCCAGGCCTAGTGCTCTATCTACTTCAACACCTAGCTGCCCTTTATACTTTCACAAAGCAGAAAATTAAAACACAGTTTCTAGTAACAAGGAGATGATAATTCCTTCTGTGCTCTGTTACACCACATCTAGAATATTGAGTTTAATTCTGAGCATCACAGTTGGGAAAGTTGTTGACAAGCTGGAAAACATTTGGGGTAAGCAGAATCTTGACATCCTTGAAGACTTCTTAGCAAGCCTTGAATTCATGTCATAGAACGATAGATTGAAGAAACTGGAGGTGTTTAACTTGGAGAGGAGAAGGCTCAAGGGGATATATTATGATTATCTTCTTTTGAGAGTGAGTTGTATAAAGATGGGGGTGGGAGGTCAGAGAAGCAGAAGTCGGAACCAGGAGCAATGAGGTTAAAGTTGTCAAAAGTCAGATATAGGCACCATATCAAGAAATCTTCCTGACCATTGGAACTATCTAAAAGTGAAATGAATTGCCTTGAAAAGTGATAGATTCATCATCTTAGGAGGACTTCTGGCTGATCCCTTGTCAAATGTGTTATAATGGATATTCCTTGGAAGGATGGATTAATTTACTCATACCTCTAGATATAGATGACTGCTGAGGTCTTTCCCAACAATAATGAGACAATTGGAGTTGTGACTTGTCCAGAGTCACACAGCTAGTAACTATTAAGTGTTTGAAGCTGGATTTGAACTCAGGTCCTCCTGACTTCTAGGCCAATTTTCTATCCACTGAGCCATCTAGCTGCCCCTACTTTGATTCTTAAAGACTCAGAGAAAAGATGGCAAACTTGGTCAAGATAATAAAACTTAATAGTGGCAGAGCTAGTATTAGAATGTATGTTTTCTTACTTCATTCCAAGAATATCCCTATTGAATTACATTGTATCATCTTCTTGGGTTAGGATTTGAGGGGAACTGGGAATGTTGCCCTAACTCCCAAATATCTCCAACAGTGATTGAAATTCCACCACAGGAAAATCATCTTCCTAGATTAGGATTCTGTCTGATGGCCTTTCATAAAGCAAACCCCTCAAGAGGAGCAATACTTTAGTGGGAATTAAAAATAATAATAATGATAGGTAACATTTATATAGTTCTTACTAAGTGCCTTGCAACTATTATCTTGTCATCATCATAACTCTGGGAGATAAGGGCCATTATTATCCCATTTTACAGACAAAGAGACTAAGGCAAACAGAGATTAAGTGTTTTGCCCAGGGTCACGCAGCAAACATTTGAATCTGACTCCATGCCTGACACTCTATCCACCATGCCATCTAGATGTTCTCATTTTGCTTTATCAGATTAGCTTTTCTTATAATAGAAGAGATAGATAAGAGGAAGGGATTTAAGCCGTGAGTACC
Organism: Antechinus flavipes; assembly: GCF_016432865.1. Taxonomy (NCBI): domain Eukaryota; kingdom Metazoa; phylum Chordata; class Mammalia; order Dasyuromorphia; family Dasyuridae; genus Antechinus; species Antechinus flavipes. Next base: position 195,472,025 of record NC_067401.1, read on the forward strand.
TAGTAGAGATGTAGGATGGTTGGATGGTGGAAAGAATACTAGATTTACTGTAAAAGGACTCAGATTTAAATCTCACTTCTGCCACTTACTACCTATGTGTCTTTGGGGAAGCCACTTAACATTTCTGAGACTCAGTTTCTCATCTGAAAAATAAGGAGTTTGGACTATATGGCTTTTAATTCTAAATGCAGGATGTTCCAAAAATCTCAGTGCAACTTAAAACCTTAACAGCTTTAAAAGACACACACATATGCATATGCATACATATGTACATGTGTATATATAATACACCCATGTATATATGTATCTACACACACATAGATAGATAGATAGATAGACCTATATCTATCTATCTATAATGATCCAGGTCTTGATCCTGGCTTTGCAATTTACTGGATTATTTTGGGCAAGTCTTTTTCCCTCTCTAGATTTCAATTTCTTGGTCTATAAAATGAATGGATTTAATAGTTTCTTCTGGCTCTAGCTCCTGTAATCTTCATTGATTTAAGAAACATTTATTGCTTGCTTGCTATGAACATGTCCCTGTGCAAACTGTTGATTGGGATTTAAGGATTCCAACAAATGAGCAATTTCTCCCCACAAGGAGTTTACCTTCCACTAAGGAGATAGAACACAGATCAGGAAATACAAAGTTAACTAAGGAAAGGGACTTCACTGATCACTACGAAGATCAGGGAATGCTCAAGGTAGAATCTCTTAGGCTGCTGAGAACAGAGAAATCTCTTAAAAACCCACTTTCCACATTATAAGAGTATGTGGCCAGTAGCATGAGGTGATATTCTTGAACTGATGTAACTGTTAAAAATAAAAACTGGGCAATGAGATATGATAGGAAGATCCCTGGCTTGGGAATTAAAAGATATGATCCCCAGTTCTACTGCTGACATTTCTCAGCTGTGTGATCTTCGACAGTTTAAAAGGTTTTGAATAGTAGGGGCCCTTGATTGGAGCCTTGGATAATGTTAAAAATCCCTAAGAGTTAGAGGGGAACAGTTTTTGCAGTCCAGGCAAGGGGGAAGAGTTTGTGCAAAGGCTCAGAGATAGAGAAAGGATGCTGAGTTCAAGAAATATCTAGTTTGGCCAAAATTGGAGTGTGTGAAGGGGAAAGATGTGAAACAAGTTTGGAAAAGTAGGTGGAGGGTTTAAAATGCTATGGTGATGAGGCAGGACAAAAAGACAAGACAAGACAGTAGTGGTAGTGGCAGTGACAAGAAGAGGTAGTGGGGGGAAGGGAGGGAAGGAGACAGAGAGAGGAAGGGGAGAGATGAGAGAGGTGGGGGTATAGACAGATGGAGGGATAGAGAGAGACAGACAGAGAAAGAAGGAAAGAAACAGAGGAAGAAAGAGGCAGAGTAAGAAACAAAGAGGGAGAGAGAGACAGACAAAATGAAAGGAAGGAGGAGAGATGAGAGAGTAAGAGAAAGGGGGAATGAAGAGAGGAAAAGGGGGAAAAGAAAGGGAGAGGAAGAGAGAAAGGGGAGAGAGAAAAAGAAAGAAGGAGAGGGAAAAGGGAGGAAGAGAGGGAGAGGGAAAGAGAGAGGGAGAAGGAAAAGGAGAAGGGGAAAGAGAGGGAGGAGGGAAAGAGAAAAAGGGAAAAGAGAAAAAAGGAGAAGGCGAAGCAAGAGAGAGGGAGGTGGGGAGTTTAGTGAATGCCAAAGAAAAATTAAACTTAAAGCCTTTTCTGGGGTGAGTCTTGTTAACTCTAGATTTTAGAGAGATTTTGAGAGGGTTCTCATTGAAGAGATAAGGTTGAGAGTGGGGAGCAGACTGTGAAAGAATACTGTGGAGTCTAAGGAATTTTGGATTATCCCCTTCCTATGTGATCTTGGACACACTTAATCCCATAATCCTCATTTGATAAATGACTGGACTATTTGATTTAGAATGTTCTTTCTAGCGCTAAAACCTACAATCTTAAGGGGAAAGTGCTGTGCCCTTTCTGAGGGAAAATAGTTTATTGATAAATCATTTGAATTATTGGTATTAATTAGTCAGTCTAGCATTTATTAAAAGCCATATTTATATGTCCCAGAAGCTGTGCTAAGCATTGGGGCTGTAAAGCAAGGCAAAAGATAATCCATGATTTTAATGGGTTTACAATCTGATGGGAGAATCTTAAAGTCTAATAGGGCTAGTTTTGATATTTTCTTATTCAAAATATCAACTGACTTTTGGCTGGCTAAAATGGCACATGCCTGTAATCCCTGCTATTAGTGGAGGCTGGTAGATCAATTGGATTTGGGAATTCTGTAGTGCAGTAAGGTTAAAACCTATCAACTGTCTACAATTAAGTCCAGTAACACTATGGTGAGCCCCCATTGGTGGAGAACCACTAGTAGAAATAAACCAGTCAAGATTGTCAGTAGAGTGGGTTAAAGCTTCTGAGCCCATCAATCAGCAATGGGTATGAGAAGCTACTGAACTTCCAATCTTGGCAAAACAAGGAGGACAAGTCTCAAACAATAAGGGCAATAACAAGAAGTCACAAACACCAACTTGCCAGTTCCATAGCTCAGATTTATGTATGTGCACCTACAGAATTGTAGATTTAGAGTTGGCAGAGACCTCAGAGATTATTTTCCTTTTATTTTCCAGATGAGGAAAATGAGGCATGGGGAGATTAAAATGAAGTGCTCAACATCCATACAGGTAGTAAGAAGGAAGCCCGATAACAAGCATTTATTCAGCACCCACTATGTACCAATGTAGCAGGCATTGTGCTAAGTAAGCACTTTAAAAAATATTATCTTATTTGATCCTCACAATAGCTTTGGGAGGGTTAAATAAGAGTGGTTATGAGGATCAAATAAGATAATATTTGTAAAAAATACATTTGTTATCATTTTTAGTCATGTCTGGCTCTTTTTGATACCTTAAGGCAAACAGGATTAAATGACTCACTCAGGATTAAGTATCTGAGGTCACATTTGAACTCAGAAAGATGAATCTTCCTGACTCTGGGCCCAGCATCTATGCACTAAACCACTGGGCTACCCCCAACATAGTAGATCCTGATGTGTGTTCTCTTCCTTCTCATTTTACAGTTGAGGAAACTGAGGCAGACAGAAGTTAAATGACTTCCCTGAGGGTGACATAGCTAATAAGTGTCTGAGGCAGGCTTTGCATTTAGTTTTTCCTGACTTGAGACCCATTATTTTACCTAAGCTGTCTTTAAGTAAGTAACACCAGTGGGGTTTGACTCTGGAATCAGTGATCTTTCCATTGTATCATGCTTTTTGTTGTCGTTGTTTGTTGATCAGAGCTATGATTTTCTGGTGAAGAAACTCCCCAGATTTAATAAATTTAATTTATTAAAGAGTACCTGGGAAGGAGGTGGAAGGATGCATTAAGAGATTAAGTGGTTTGCCCAGGGCCACAAAGCAGTCTTCCTGCTTCCAGTGTAGACTCTCCTTGCCCACCTTATCAAGAGACCTCTCTATATAAAATTTAATAAAAATTTAAAATAAAATAAAAAAACCCACTAACATTAGTTCTCTGAAGCTCAGTAACCCCAGATTAACACAAGAGAGAGAGAGAATTTAAATAACCCAATTACATTAAAAGAAATGAAGAAGCCACAGAAAAAATCCCAAAGGAAAAGGAAAAAATAACCACTTTCAGCTCACATTTCTATAGATCAGCATTGTTACAAATCACTTTCTGAACTCACAGTAAATTGATGGTGACAGGGCAGAAATTGATATCCCCATTTGTAAATGAAGAAACTGAAGTTCATATTGGTGAGGTGACTTTGCTAAGGTCACACAGCCAGTAAATGTATGAGTGATAGAAAAATAGGATAGGAATACATTTCTTCCTACTCCCAGGTCAGGGATTTCTTCTGCTCTCCCAGGAATGTCCAGTTCTTATTTTATCTTTTTCTGTTGGAATTTTATTGCCACCAAAGACATCTGGGTGGCAGTGGATAAAGTGCTTAATTCAGAGTCAGGCAGGCTTGAATTCAAAGCCTTCCTCATACATTTATTAGATGATTGATCCTAAGCAAGTCACAACCTGTTTGCTTCAGTCCTCTCTAAAAAATAGGTATTTTATTAGCAACTACCTTACAGGGTTGATATGAGGATGAAAATGAGGACTAGAGTAATTTTACTATTTCAGAAGTAATCCTGAATGAGGAAGTTCTCATCACTAATTCAAGTCTACACTTTTCTCTGCAAATAATAACTTCAGAGAGCTGCCTAGAACACTTAGAGGTTGTCCATCCAGATTGCTGAACTCAGGAAAGTTCTGTAGCCATCACATAATGTTGCCTCTATCTTATTTTAACTTATCAAAGTATAAACTATGTAAAGTACTTTGCAAATATTAAAGCTAAATGTAGAGGAGGAAGAGGAGGAGGAGGAAGAAGAGGAGGAGGAAAAGGAGGATTATTACGTATTACCCAAGCCTTTTCTAATGAGCCAAGTTCTAGATTGAGGTGGGAATTAAAGTATTTGCACTATAAAAATTTCTGCCCAGAGACTCAGTCCTTACTGAGAAGGTCAGCTTCTCTGGGCACTGGGTTTCTGCTTGACTCCCTAAAGATTGGTGGCACAAATGCCAATCCTTCCTTGTGTATTGCCACATTATCTAGACACCACTCCCTCATTGTTATAACAAATATTTATTAGGTATCCATTGTATGCAGAAAAATGCACAACCAGCTGGGGAAGTTACAAAGTTTTGATAAGACAGCCCAGGGGATGGGCCCCACAAGTTGCTCATCAGGGAGATAAAATACCAACACAGCTGTATACATATTTGTTACTTAGTCGTTTTCAGTCAAGTCAGATGCATTGAACCTTTGTGGGGTTTCCTTGGGAAAGATACTGGAGTAGTTTTCCATTTTCTTCTCAAGCTCATTTTACAGATGAAGAAACTGAGGCAAACAAGTAAAGTGACATCTCAGGGTCACACAGCTAGGAAATGTCTGAACTTAAGTCTTCCTGATTCTAGGCCCAGCTCTGTCCTCTGAATCACCTAGCTGCCCATAATACTATCCTGGGGCAAATATAGGAAGGAGATATCAAAGAAAATACTGTATGTGCTCCAGAGGGAAGGTCATTCCCGACCTTGGGTATCACAGGAGGCTTCCTGGAAGTGAGATTGGAATTAGTCTCTTAAAGGACCATAGGGAGGGAGGGAAGGGAGAGAAGGGAACAAGTATTTATTAAACACCTACTCCGTGTGAGGCAGCATTCCAGCGGACTGAGGTTCTTGCCTGTGTCTTCCTACTAAGCTTTGGCCACAAGTTCATAATTTCCTAGATATTTTATTCAAAAAGGAAAGGAGCCCTATACAGAAATAATAAGGATTCTGAGGGCTTCTAGGTGACAGAGTGGATCGACTATTACACTTGGAGTAAGGAAGATTTGAGTTCAAATTCTGTCTCAGCTACTTGTTAGCTTAATGACCCTGGGCACATCATTTAAACTCTGTGCCTCAGATTCCTTATCCTTATATATATTTTAGATTTTAATAGTATTTTATTTTCCCAAATACATGCAAAGATAGTTTCCAACATTCACCTTTGGAAAACCTTGTGTTCCAAGGTTTCACACATCCCCCCAAACAAAAAGCAATCCAATATAGTTAAACATGTGCAATTCTTGTGCTTGTTCTTATTCTTCTTCTTGTTGTTCTTGTTGTTCTTTTCTTTTAATAGGATTTTATTTTTCCAAATACATGCAAAGATAGTTTTCAACATTCACCTTGGGAAAAACCTTGTGTTTCAGATTTCTCTCTCTTCCTTCTCATTCCTTTGCCCCTCCCCATTATAGCAAGCAATCCAATATAGATTAAACAATTCTTCTACATATATTTCCATATTCATCTTGCTGCACAAGAAAAATAAGATCAAATGGGGGAAAAAAACATGAGAAAGAAAAACAAACAAACTAACAAAAAACAACAACAGGTAAAAATTATATGCTTTGATCCTTGTTCAGTTTTCATAATTCTCTCTCTGCATGCACAAAGCATTTTCCATTGCAATTCTATTGGAATTGCTTTGAGATTCCTTATCTTTAAAATGAGAGGGTTCAGTTTTCATAGTTCTCTCTCTGGATGTACAAGACACTTTCCATCCCAATTCTCAAGAAGCTCATAATTTAACTGAGGGAGACAACATGAAAACAGCTATGTACAAAATAAGCTATATACAGGATAAATGGAATGTTATGGAAAGCTTATGCAAAAAACAATAAGTATTATTAGGTTGTGCCCTAAACCCATATTCTAACAAATTCTAATAATTCTAACAAATATTTATTATATCTCTAAGTTGTGTGTATGTATGTATGTGTGTATATGTGTGTGTATATGTGTATGTGTGTGAAGTGTTCAAGAAAATCCACTCCCAACCCTCAAATATCTGACTTTCTAGTTGAGTAGATAGAATTAACATACTAATAAGTGAAGAACAAAGGGCAACAGAATATAGCCAAAGGATGAATTGTCATTGAAAAAATTAAGCCCATTCAATTGAGTTCTGAATTTAATATTCTTCTCCAAAATACTTCACTTCTTCTGAACTTCTGTTATTCTTAAGGTTACCATAATTCTCCCAATCACCTGGTGCTATAAGACAAACTTTTGAAGGAACTAGAAGGGCATGATATGGAGATTTAAAAGTATACCCTGGATACATTTGTTGAAGATCCCATTGTTAAACAATGTGAGGACACAGTTGAGTTGACTTTGGAAAGGGGAATCACCTCTTCCTCAGAAGCTAGAGCAAAGGAGCAGTGGACTCATAAAGATATTAAAAGAAATTTTGAGATTGAGAATAGGAAAAATGAGGAAATTCACAGGTGGCTTTGGCTGAGAAGAAAGTGAACATTGACTGGAGCAGAGGGGGTGGAGCGGCACAGGGGGCTGAAGGATAGAAGTTTGGCGATATGAGCCAGAGATGCAGCTCAAGACTAGAGGCCCAATCTAATGCAGCTAAAAAGTAATAATTGTCTATTGTGTGCAAGTCTTGGGGAATAGCATGATGAAAAGAAAGACAGTTATTATCTTCAGGAGACTTAGATTTAATTGGGTGTGGGATGATAAAGAGGGGCATAAATAGACAACTATGACAAGCTCAAAAAATTAATGTCTAAAGAGCCATAGAGATTATACACCAAATGTTAAACTCTGAAAAATAAAAACCAAAGAGCTAACAGTGGTTATAAGCAAAAGTCATTCTTTATTCCACTGGAAAAGGGAAACTAGATTAACTTTCCAGTGTGATCTGGATTGAGGAGACCCAAGGCAGTGAGGCTAAGCTTTAATACATATAGTCATGGATAGATAAAGAGCCAGAGCATGAGGTGTAGCCAGAGTAATAAGGGACTTTCTTTTTTTCTGTCAAATATGTCGAAGAAGGAGCAGAACTAAGATTTAGCAATGAAGAGATCACTATAAATTGTTTTAGTCAGTGTTGGAATTGGACCAAGATGGGAACATAGGAGGTAGAGGCAAGGAATACAGACAGGATGTTTTCTTCCTTCCTTCCTTCCCTCCTTCCTTCCTTTCTTCCTTCTTTCCTTTCTTTTTTTCTTTTCTCTCTCTTTCTTTCCACCCTCCTTTTCTTCCTCTTTTCTTTTTTATTTCTCTTTTTTCTGTCAATCTCTTTCTTCCCTCCCTCCCTCTCCTCCTTCCTTCCTTCCCTCTCTTCCTCCCTCCCTCTCTCCCTCCCTTCCTTCCTTCTTCGTTCCTTCCTTCCTTCCTTTCTTCTTTCCTTCCTTCCTTTCTTTCTTCTCTCTCTTCTTTTTCTTTCTTTCCTCCCTCCTTTTCTTCCTCTTTTCTTTCTTTCTTTTTTTTGTCAATCTCTGTCTTTCTTTCTCTCTTTCCTTCAATGAGAATTATAATAGTAACAATAGCCATATAATAGCAGCATTTATATGATGTTTTAAAATTTTCAAAGCACTTTACTCATACGATCTCATTTTATCCTTATGACAACCCTGGGAGATGCATAAGAAAGGCATGGTAGAAAGAAGAGAAGCTTTTTGATTTGGTTGGGTGGTTTTAACATGCAGGGGAGACCTGGCCACCAATTGTAGAAAGGAGAGAAAAAGCCATTTAGGCATTAAAGATAATAAAAAGAGGAGCCTGATCAAAGTTAAAAGGGTCCATAATAAATGGGAAGAGATGAGATCCAAAGGCACAAGTAAAGTGTTTGGTCTCACAAAGCATCAAATTTAGGCAGGATATAAAGAGGAGAAACTTTTTTAGAAAGACAAAGAGAATCATACGAAAATGGAATGTGATTCCACTGGAGGTCGTGGGTTTTAAGTTGATGATTACTGGTTGAGTGTGTTGTTGTGGAAATTGGTTTTTGAGTTTGGGTTAGATTCTGTGACTGTTGGGATGCTTTTTCCAATTGGAAATTCTGGGACTTTCCTTTTGTCCCTCTCTGTTTTTCTCTTCTAGGTGCACTCTTATTGACAGTTTAAGGGTGTGCCCACAGAAATGAACTCACATCCCCAAACTGTTTCTTTGTTTGAATACAGAGGTTGTTTGTTAAAGCCCTTCACTCTTAAATAGATGAACAAATCCCCTCTTTCCTCTATCAATTTACCATCCACCAACAAAGGACTGGGCCAGGTGGAGAAATGTGACCACTTTGGTCCTGAGTTTGCTTTTCATGGTAGAGCTGCACATCTGGGATCTGGGAGCACCTATGTCATTATGTGGGTGATGTTCACAAGCAAATTAGGTCAACTAAAGTTCTTAACTTCTTATGCATTTCAATGTGATGACAGGCACTTGGTCCTGGTTTAGAGAACAAGGGAATGTGGTCAGTTGAAAAGAACTTTGTTTCTTTTCCAAGTCAGGAAGGAGATTAGATTTTAGCCCCAGCTCAGATAAATCCTTGCCCCTCTGCAGGTCTCAGTTTTCTCCTTTATAAAGTAAAGAAATTAGATTTGAATTAGACCAGAAGGCCCCTTCTGATTTAAATGGAGTGTAACCCATCAAAGTTCAATTAGGCCTTCTATTTTTGTATATGCCCTTAATAAGGAATTCATCCATGCAAATTAAGACAACTCTGAGATACCACTACACACCTGTCAGATTGGCTAGAGTGACAGGGAAAGATAATGTGGAATGTTGGAGGGGATATGGGAAAACAGGGACACTGATACATTGTTGATGGAATTGTGAACACACCCAGCCATTCTGGAGAGCAATTTGGAACTATGCTCAAAAAGTTATCAAACTGTGCATACCCTTTGATCCAGCAGTGTTTCTACTGGGCTTATATCCCAAAGAGATACTAAAGAAGGGAAAGGGACCTCTGTGTGCCAAAATGTTTGTGGCAGCCCTGTTTGTAGTGGCTAGAAGCTGGAAAATGAATGGATGCCCATCAATTGGAGAATGGTTGAGTAAATTGTGGTATATTAATGTTATGGAATATTATTGTTCTGTAAGAAATGACCACCAGCAGGATGAATACAGAGAGGATCGGCGAGATTTACATGAACTGATGCTAAGTGAAATGAGCAGAACCAGGAGATCATTATATACCTCAACAATGATACTGTTTGAGGATGTATTCTGATGAAAGTGGATCTCTTCGATAAAGAGAGCTAATTCAGTTTCAATTGATCAAAGATGGGCAGAAGCAGCTATATCCAAAGAAAGAACACTGGGAGATGAATATAAACTGCTTGCATTTTTGTTTTTCTTCCTGGATTATTTATACCTTCTGAATCCAATTTTCCCTGTGCAACAAGAGAACCGTTCGGTTCTGCACACATATATTGTATCCAGGATACTGTAACCTATTCAACATGTAAAGGACTGCTTGCCATCTGGGGGAGGGGATGGAGGGAGGGAGGGGAAAAATCGGAACATTAGTGAATGCAAGGGATAATGCTGTAAAAAATTACTCTGGCATGAGTTCTATCAATAAAAAGTTATTTTAAAAAAATAAAATAAAAGTCAAGCAGACAGCTTTAGAAAAAAAAAATAAGGAATTCATCCAGCTATGAAATCAAAGGAAGTCGTCTCCTCTGACTGGAAATAAACATCAAGAGACCATCTTGTATTCACAAAATGCATAATGATGCATAAAATAATACCTGCAAAATGGATATTCCCCCAAGAATGCCTTTTCTTTCTTTTCTTTCTCTATCTAAATTTTGTCTAATTGTTAAGGTCCAGCTATCCCTCTCAAGTACAAACCAGAAAGGATAAGTTTGGCCAATGAGGTGAGGAGTCCTTAGGGACTATGTAGCATAATAAATCATGGAGTCAGGACACTCTGACAGTTATAATGTAACTATTGAGATTGGGAGAGGGACCCCAAAAGTTTGGGATCACAGATTAAAAGAATTCGAAGGCTTGAACCCATTTCCTAGTTAAGGGGTAAAGTTTATTATAATTGTAATGCCATTACAAAAGTGGACTGAATTTCCAAAAGCAATTAGTAGAGAAACAGAAGCAAGGAGATACATTTATCCAGCTTTTTATCATAGATATGCTAATTCTATAGCTCATAGGTAGGAAGGAGGAGGGGTCTCTGGAATTTGGTTCTCCCTGACAAGATTATCAGTCAGCAAAGAATTGAGGAGTGGTCTCTAGAATCAGGCAGATTGTCAAAACAATAGCATTCCTAGATTAGGGGCAGGGGCAAAGCTGGAGGACTTTGGAATCATATGAAGCCCCCCAAGGTCGAGAGACCTAAAATCACCTCTATGTTTCCCTAGAAGCTATATCATCTCATAACCATGGGCAAGTCACTTAACATATCTGTGCCTTAATTTTCTTATCTGTAAAATAGGGTATTAGAGGACCAGATAGCCTCTGATAACCCCTTTAGCTCCAAATATATAGTCTTGTGATTCATTTCCTCCAGGAGCTAATGCCTTTAACAATCTTTTATATTATATATTTTCTAATTTAATATTTACTATATACTGGTTCCTTCTTTTCATTCTTAAACCATGACCATCTTTCCCCTTAAAACATAAACAAAACATGTGTGACCTATATCAGATTGTTGTCTTGGGGAGAGGAGGTGAGAAGGGAATGAGGGAGAAAAAATTGGAATTCAAAATCTTACAAAAATGAATGTTGAAAACTATCTTTACATGTAATTGTAAAAAAAAATACTATTAAATGAAAAAAAAAACAACTAAAAAGCAAAGAAAAAAATCATTAAAAAAGATCCTTATTGTTGTGCTTTCATGTGGATCTCTTTGTGACCCCCATTTGGAGTTTTCTTAGTAAAGATACTGGAGGGCTTTGCCATTTTCTTCCTCATTTTACAGATGAAGAATTGAGGCAAATGGGGATTAAGGGACTTGTCCAAGGTCACACAGCTAATGTCTGAAGCTGGATTTGAACTTAGGTCTTCCTGACTCCAGACCTAGTGTTCTCTAAACTGACAGTTGTTCAGAACCCCACTATCCTCTAAAGTAATACCCTCTTCTTGTCATAGAAAAAACTATTTATACTGCTTAACTTTACTCAGCTAAGTAAATAAATGATATAATAATAAATAAATAATAAATGAGGCTTCATTTATTAGCCTCAGTAATCTGGCTTTGAATCCCAGCCCTCACTGAAATTGCTTTCTCAAAGATTAATCAAGGTTTTTTAAGATGACTACATCCTACTATTCATTCTTTTTAACTGTTCCCTACCATTTCACTCTGTTGTTAATTCTCTTCTCCAGCTGTTTTCCTGATGTTTCTCTCTGCTGGTTCTCCTCCCTTCTAGCTCTCTCTGCAGGATCATCATCTTTCTTTTGTGCTCCTGGAAAACTCTTCAAAGGAAAAGAGTCTTCACAAGCTTTTATGGCTACATCAGACTTAAAGACTAGCTAGTCCAATCCTTTTATTTTACAAAAGGGATAATGGAGTTCTATACAGGCTAAGTGACTTGCCTACAGTATCAAATTACTAGTGTCAGAGCAAGAATTAGAAGTTTGTTTTGTATTCCTTTTTGGTTTTTCACATTTCTTTTTTTCTTATTCTGTTTTTAAAAATAAAATAAATTTTAAAAAAAGAATTAGAAACTTGGGTTTCCAATTCCCAGGACAGCTATATGGTGCAGTGGATAGAATAATGGACTCTGGAAGATTTTTCCTTCCTGAATTCAAATCCATCTTCAACCTAGCTGTGAAACTCTGGGAAAGTCACTTAGCCCTATTTGCCTCAGTTTTCTCATCTGTGAAATGAACTGCAAACCACTTCAGTATCTCTGCCAAGGGTCTGGTTTCCAGAATAATATAGGAAGGAGTTAAAAAGATATCTAGAAAGAAAAATGTCATAACTGTATGGCACAGGGGATAAAATTTGGGATTAGGAGTCAAGAAGACTTGTGCTTGAATCTTGTCTCTGATATTAACTAGCTGTGTGACCCACTTAACCTTTTTGTATGTTTCCCTATCTGTAAAATGGGATAATAGAGCCAACTTTATAGGGTTGTTGTGAGAATAAAAAAAGTTAATATGAAAAGTGCTTTGCATATAATAATATAATAATTAGAGTGTTACATAAACATGGAAATAATAACAAATAATTACTTCTGGTATAATCTATATATAGCTTGTGTGTGTGTGTGAGAGAGAGAGAGTGTGTATTTGTTGTCTGCTCCATTAGATTGAGTTCCTTGAAGTCAAAGACTGGCTTTCACCTCTTTTTATATTCCCAGATACTGGCACTGAGCCTGGCACTGTAATGCCAGAGAAACTGAGGCAGGAGAGATTAGAGAGTTTTTAATATTTTATTAATGGGAGAGTATAATTGATCGGACAGGACTCTGGTCTCAAATTATCCAGTCAGAGAGAGATAAAGATATACTGGGACCAAGGAATCCAGGTTGGTCCCAGGGCTGGAGGAGACTGTCATCCCAAAGAATCCAGCAGACAGCATCCAGCATCCAGCTGCCAGCCTCCAGCCTCCAGCCTCCAGCAATGAATAGGGGAACCCCAACTTCTTAAATATCTTTTCTCTAAACAAAGAAAGGGGTAAGAAGTACAGGAAAACTTCTGTCAGGATAGGGGAGGCCATAGATCCTAAAAAACCCAGAGACAGGATGTCTGAATACACAGAGATAAAGATATCAGTGAGGTATCTTGGAATATTTTAGAGGGATATTGTAAATTCTTGAGGATAGAAAAGAGTCAAGAGGTCTACTCTCTTATTTGTCTTGCTAATTTATAACCTTAGAGCAAATAGTCCTCAGTCTTAATGGCCCAGAGCGGGGTTTACAACTAAGGGGAATAGTTAGGGAGACTGAGATAAGGGAAACTTGTATAGGGAAACTGAGATAGAACAGTTCAAAAGAGACTGTGATATAATAGCATATAGTAGGTGCTTGATAAATGTTTATTGATTCATTGATTGATTTCTTTATCTAAAAATGGGGATAATAAATAACAGCTAGTATCTAAATAATACTTTAAGATTTTCTTTTTGTATTCTACTCCATTAGCACAATGTCTGGCACATAGGAAGTGCTTAATACATAGTAAATGTTTATTGATTTATTGGTTGATTTCCTCATCTATAAAATAGCTAAAATTTAGATAGTTATTTTATTTTATTTTAATTTTTTTATTATTATAGCTTTTTATTTACAAGATATATACATAGGTAATTTTTCAGCATTGACAGTTGCAAATCCTTTTGTTCCAATTTTTTCCCTCCTTCTCCCCACCCTTTCCCCCAGATGGCAGGTTGACCAACACATGTTACTATGTTAAAGTATAAGTTAAATACAATATATGTATACATGTAAACAGTTATTTTGCCGTATAAAAAGAGTAAGATTTTGAAATAGTGTACAATTAGCCTGTGAAGGAAATAAAAAATGTAAGCGGACAAAAATAGAGGGATTGGGAATTCTATATAGTGGTTCATAGTCGTCTCCCAGAGTTCTTTCGCTGGGTGTAGCTGATTCAGTTCATTACTGCTCTATTGGAACTGATTTGGTTCATCTCATTGTTGAAGAGGGCCACATCCATCAGTAGATAGTATTTTAATATTTTAAGGCATTTAAAATATATTATCTTATTTGACCCTCACCACTACTCTTTGAAGTAGAGAATGATTATCCCCATTTTACAGATAAGGAAAATGAGACCCAAAATGATTTAAGGACTTATCCAAACTCTCACAGCTAATTTGAACATAAGTCAGTCACAGGTCCAGGCTCACCACTCTAAGCACTATGCAATACTTTCTTACTAATAGTAGTACTACTTCCTCACAGGGTTGTTGTGAGAATCAAATGAGATCATGGCTATAAGTTGTTTAATGTTTTGTACCCATTTAGCTATATAAATATAAGGAATAATAACAATTAATTCTTTTCTAATGTGTTTCTGTATACTAATGGATTCATAATGTTACCTCAGCAAAGAACTATGTATTAAAACCATGTCTTAAACCTTTATAATAGAAAGGTTTCATTCCTGCTGTGGCAGGCTGGCAAAGAACTGGGTAATTTTGTGGGTAATCAGTAGTGCTTAGGACACTGAACTTGAAAGAAGTTATTCAATTATTTTCAGTCAAGTCTGACTCTTTGTGTATTCATTTGGGTGCAAACATACTGAAGTAGCTTGCCATTTCCTTCTTCAGTTCATTTTACAGATAAGGAAACTGAGACACACAGGGTTAAATGATTTGCCCAGAGTCACATAGCTAGTAACTGTCTGAGGCCAGATTTGAACTCAGGAAACTGAAATAAATATTGTGCAATTGGATGCCAATTCAAAGACTTTCCAGCATGACAGAACTGGCTAGAAATCACAACCACATTTTCTGAGGCAAGGGATCCATGAATCTGAATGGGGAAAAAAAAATTCTCTATTTTCATTAGTCTCAAACTGAAATTTAACAGTTCCTTCAATTAAAAAAATATTATTGTGAGAAGGGGGATCATAGTCTTCATAAGACTGACACAAAGATGTCTTTTGCACAATATAGGGAATTATATAGTATTCCCTATTGCATATTGCATCTTGCATAGGGAATTATGCAAAAATTAGGGAATAAGTAATCATGAACACTCTTCATTCCTCCAATTTTGCTAATATTTTCTTCAAAGTAGCCCCTTTCCTTCAAATCTTCAATTTATCATAGCTTGGATGTGACCCTAGGTTTTCTAACACTATTCCAGAGGCATGCAAGGTATAATAGGGATACCCATAGTAAGAATGCTTTGAGAATTGGCTCAGCAAGGAATTATATGTTTTTGCTCAGGACCTGTTTTGCTAAATTGGAAGAGGATTAATGCATTTGAAAACTTTTCTTTCTCTCTTCCTTCCTTCCTCCCTCCCTCCCTCCCTTCTTTTTTTCCTTCCTTCCTTCCTTCCTTCTTTCCTTTTTTTCTTCTTTCCTTTCTTCATCTCAGGTTATGAGGTTCAAATGCAATAAAAGTGTTTTTAAAACCTTAAGGTGTCATTATTATTATTATAGACAGTACTAAAACTGTGTGATTCTTAGTACTTTCTGCCACCTGCAACTGTCACTATCAAAGCAGACCACTGGAGATCTTTAAATGAAGACTAAAGGAATAAACTGGAGTTATGTGACTACTGGGCTCCCTTACAACTCTGCAGTTATTCAATTGAGTGTAATTACTGTTTGTAGTTAAGGATCATTGGGTATTTTTGTTTTATTGTTGCTCTGATCAAGGAATTCCTCACCAAGTAGTTGGCTATTTGGAACGTAGACATATTATATCCCCAGGATCTTGGATGCCACTCAAAGACTTTCCAGCATAAAAGCCATATTTTCTGAGTCAAGAATTCTTAACTGTGGATAGATTTAAGGAGATCCATGAAAGAAAAAAATTCTCTATTTTTATTAGTCTCAAACTGAAATTTTAACAGTTCTTTCAATTTTTAAAAATATTATTTTGAGAAAGGGAACATAATCTTTACTAGACCACCACTGCACAAAAAAAGTTAGGGTCCTTTTAATCTCTAGAGTTCCTGTCTTCAATTCTCCTACTTGAAATCTATATAAATTTTTGCCCCTATCTTATTTCTTTGGATTCCCTATTTGTCCTAAAGTAATCTTCTTCCATGCCTCTCCCTTTCTAATTATCTCCACTATTCAAACCATTGTTCTGATTCATTATACTAGCTGCAGGAGATACCTAGGTGGAACAGGTGGAACACTGAGGCCAGAGTTAGGAAGATCCGAGTTTAAATCCAGTCTTAGACACTTATTGACTGTATGAGCCTGGCTATGTCATTTAGTCTCTGTTTGCTTCAGTTTTCTCATCTCTAAAATGGAAATAATAATACTATCTACCTCCCAGGTTTCTATGAGGATCGATTGAGATAATAATTGTACAATGCCGGGACATGATTAGTACTTTTTAAATGTTAGATATTTTTGTTTTATTCTTATCCAATTTGGATGGTATAAATAGTAAAAATAGGTAGCATTTATATAGCTCTTTAAAGTTTACAAAAAACTTTACATACATTATCCTATGGGAATCAAAATTGTCCCATGTACTATAAGAGAAACCAAGGCAGGGCTCTGAGTCAATGGAACTTTATTAAAGGGTCCATGGTATCCTCTAATAAAATGGATCCTATAGCTTCCTCACAATTTGAGATGTTCCTTCTTCTAGGACTTTGTTTTTGTAGGCTTTCCAAATATGCAAAAGAGGGAATGGTAAAATACAGAATCTCTTTAGTTGAAAGACCTTACTCTTGAGAGTCAAAATGAGAGTCAAAAATTAACAGGGGGATCAGAGATTGGATGAAGCACAGGGGCATCCCCACTAAGTGTATAAAATGGACTAAGTGCTCATACTGGACAAGAGAGAATGGTCTGGAGGTACAAAAATAAATTGTGGGACTTTTCAAAGCATTGAGATATCCCACCCATCCTGGATTTGAACATGGAATTTTAGTCAAGCAGGATGGAGATATCTTTTTTTAATAATAACTTTTTCTTTTTCTTTTTTTTAAATATCTTTTTATTGATAGAACTCATGCCAGGGTAATTTTTTACAGCATTATCCCTTGCACTCACTTCTGTTCCGATTTTTCCCTTCCCTCCCTCCACCCCCTCTCCAGATGGCAAGCAGTCCTTTACATGTTGAATATAACCTTTTATTTTTCAAAGATAGTTTTCAACATTCACTCTTGCAAAACCTTGTATTCCAATTTTTCTCCCTCTCTTCCCCCACCCTTCCCCTAGACAGCAAATAATCCAATATAGCTTAATAATGTGTGATTCTTCTAAACATATTTCTGCATTTGTCATGCTGCTCAAGAAAAATCATATCAAAAGAAATAAAATGAGAAAGAAAAAATCCTCCCATTTATATTGTATTATAGAACTTTAAATGCTAAAAAAATTCAGATGAGGAAAAGATGAGTTGGGGCTGGATTAGTCAGGGAAGGCTTCATGGAGGATGTCTCTTTCAGCTGATTTCAGTCCCTATGGAAAAGAAGATGGGAATTCAGAGGGAGGAATCAAAGAGCCAGATGGAATGCAGTTGGCAGACCAACTTCCAAACCTGTCTAAAGCTATGCTAATCAATATCTCAAAGCTTATTTAAAGATGCATAGATACTAATAGATTGTTAGTGAAGTTATGAAATGATCCAAATATTCTGGAGAGCAATCTGGAACTATGCCCAAAGGGCTGTAAAACTGTGCATACCCTTTGATCCAGCAGTGCCATTACTGAGTCTGTATCCCAAGGAAATCTTAAAGGTGGGAAAAGACCCACATGTAAAACTCTTTTTTGTGGGAGCAATGAATTGGAAAAGGAGTGGTGCCCATCAATTGCGGAATGTCTGAATAAGTTGAAAGTAATGGAATACTATTGTTCTATAAAAAATAATGGACAAACTGATTTTTAGGAAGGCCTAGAAAGATTTACACAAACTGATGCTGAATGAAACAATCAGAATCAGGAACACATTGTACACAATAATAGCAAGACTGTGGAATGATCAACTATGAAAGACTTGGTTCTTCTTAGTGGTTCAATGATCCAAGCAATCCCAATAAATAGACTTTGGGCAGAAAATGCCATCTGCATCCAGAAAAAGAACCGTGGTGCTATATTTGTTTCTTTTTTCTGTTTTTTTTTCTCTCCCATTGTTTTTTTCCTTTTGTTCTGATTTTTCTCTCCCAACATGATTTATGAAGCAATACGTATTAAAATTAAAACAAATAACTTAAAGATGCACAAAGATTGGGGGATAGACAATGGAAGCTGAAATTCCATCTTTACAATTTATGCAAACTGGATAGTCTAGGACTTGGTTATGTAGAATAATAACCAGACGGGCTCTTCCTGACAGGGGAAGAGAGTAAGTCCACATCGTTATCTATATTGAAATAGTTTTTAAAATGTTAGAAAAAAACAGTCTTAGGCCCTGGCTTAAGAACCCTAACCCTTCATTTCATCATTGGTTCTTTGGGAATCTAGATTGGTTTTGACAGTTCTAACATGTTGTTAGTGGCTATCTAGCCCTGATATGATGAGAAATAGTCACAACAACCATAGGAAGTAGGTGCTATGATTGTTATCTCCATTTTATAGACGAGGAAACTGAGGCAGAAAGAAATTAAACCCAGGGTCACACTGCTAGTTAGTGTCTGAGGTAGGATCTGAGATGATGATTTTCTGACTCCAGACTTGGCACTCTATCCACTGCTTTATTTAGCTGCCCCTGAAACACCAGCACTAATTATTCATGTGACTTTGGGCGTTTTAATTTTCTTAATTCTAAAATGGGAACAATAATAATTGTAGTATTTACCTCATAAGAATGTGTTGTGAAGATCAGAGGAGATAATGGGGTCAGATCCTCTGTCCCTCTAAAAGGTCATAGCTGAATGAGTCCTTGCAGTTAGCAAAGGGTGAATGAGTTTATCAGATCTAAAAGATGCCTGGAGTGCACTGAGTGATAGGAGGTAGGGCAGGGGAAATGGAACACAAACTTCGCCCGCTTTCCAGATGGATGCACCCCAGGGCAAGGCAACTGTTTGGCCTGAGTTGTTCTATCAAACAGTACACTCACTTCATTGGATGGTGGCTTTTATTAAATTGTTGAGGTTATTGTTTGGGAAGGGTGGCAGCTTCAGTAGGTTCCCCTGGGGAGTCTCTGTGACTCCTCCCACTTTCTTGGGAATGACAAGTAATTTTGGAACATTGATGTTGAGGTGTTTCTCTCTCCTTCCCTTCCTTCTTCCCGCTCCCACTCCTGCTTTCTATGTCTCTCTGTCTGTCTGTTTGTCTGTCTGTCTGTCTCTCTCTCTCTCTCTCTCTCTCTCTTTCTTCCCTTTTTCCCTTTCTCTCTGTCTCTGTTCCTCTCTTTCTCTCTCTATTTCTCTTCTTCCTTCTCTGTGTGTCTCTTATGTTTCTGTCTCTCTCTTTTTCTCCCTCTATTCCTCCCTCCCTCCCTCTCTGTCTCTGTTTCTCTCTCTCCTCCTCCTCTCTCTGTCTCTATCCTCTGTTCCTCCCTCTCTTTTTTTCTCTCTGTCTCTCTCCGTCCTTCTTTGTCTCTGTGTCTCTTCTGTTTTTGTCTCTCTGTCTCTGTCTGTTTCTGCCTCTCTCCTGTCTCTGTCTCTCTCTCTCTTAGCAGATACCACAGTGGGGGAAGGTGGCATGTGGCAAGGCCAAGAAAACACCGAGAAAAAATCCTTTATAGATAAATGGCTGAACCTGAAGCAGGTTGCTTAGCAACTAAATCTAGGGCTGACAGATTAAAAAATTCCTAAGAACTTATCTCCTGCAAGGGACTTTATTCTGAACTGATCTGAAGTAGTAAAGGGGAAAAAATATCGGAGCTGAAAGGGACCTTAGAGATGATCTTGTCCAACCTCTGAATTTGACAGTTGAAACTGAGACTAAGAGGGGTGATCTACTTCAGTTCATACAACTAGGAAGGAGAACGGATTCAATGCTGAGTCAGTGTGGGAATACCTGAAGATCTCTAACTACAGAGAAAGGGTACAGTGGTTCTCAAAATATGGTCTAGAGAATCCTGGGGATCTCTGAAACCCTTTTAGAGGGTCTACAAATTCAAAAATAGTTTTTATTCCTATATGGTAAATGTCTATAAATATAATCTAGATAAACAAAAACTCTTTGGAGAGATCCTCAATAATTTTTAATAGGATAAAGATATTGAAAACAAAAGTTTGAGAGCCACTGGAGGATCTACCCTCTGATGCTTCTTCTTTAGGTGATCTGGGCTTCAGTTTCTTTCCTTTTAAAATGAATTGTTCAATCACATCTGACTCTTTGTGGCCCCACTTGGGATTTGCCATTACCTTCTCCAGTTCATTTCACAGATGAGGAAACTGAGGCAAACAGGGCTAAATGACTTGCCCAGGGTCACATAGCTAGTAAGTGACCAAGGTCAGATTTTAATTTAGGAAGATGAGTCTTCCTGACTCTAGGATAGGGGCCCTGAGCACTATGGTGCCTCTAATCACTGTATAAAAGAAGATTTTTTTTTTTTTAAAAATTATTTATTTATTTATGTCTTGAAGTTTTTTTTTTTTAATAACTTTTTTTTAAATTTTTATTTAATAATTACTTTATATTGACAGAATCCATGCCAGGTTAATTTTTTTACAACATTATCCCTTGCACTTGTTTCTGTTTCAATTTTTCCCCTCCCTCCCTCTACCCCCTCCCCTAGATGGCAAGCAGTTTTATATATGTTAGATATGTTGCAGTATATCCTAGATACAGTATATGTTTGCATAACCGAACAGTTCTCTTGTTGCACAGGGAGAATTGGATTCAGAAGATAAAAATAACCCGGGAAGAAAAACAAAAATGCAAAGAGTTTACATTAATTTCCCAGTGTTCTTTCTTTGGGTGTAGCTGCTTCTGTCCATCATTTATCAATTGAAACTGAGTTAGGTCTCTTTGACAAAGAAATCCACTTCCATCAAAATACATCCTCATACAGTATCGTTGTTGAGATATATAATGATCTCCTGGTTCTGCTCATTTCACTCAGCATCAGTTCATGTAAGTCTCTCCAATCTTCTCTGTATTCATCCTGCTGGTCATTCCTTACAGGAACAATAATATTCCATAACATTCATATACCACAATTTACCCAACCATTCTCCAGTTGATGGGCATCCATTCATTTTCCAGTTTCTGGCCACTACAAACAGGGCTGCCACAAACATTTTGGCACATACAGGTCCCTTTCCCTTCTCTAGTATCTCTTTGGGGTATAAGCCCAGTAGAAACACTACTGGATCAAAGGGTATGCACAGTATGACAACTTTTTAGAATGGTTGGATCCGTTTACAATTCCACCAATAATGCATCAATGTCCCAGTTTTCCCGCATCCCCTCCAACATTCATCATTATTTAAAAGGAGATTTTTGTATTAAATAGCCTCTTAGATGCCTTCCAGCTCTTCTGACTATAAAGAGATTTTTCTATCAACTATACAACATTTTTTAGAGGGGCAAACTGAGGACTCATCAGAGTACTGGTTAGTAGATTGAATGTTGCGGTACCTAATACTTCCTAGCTGTGTGACCCTGACAAGTCACTTAACCCCAATTGCCTCAGGAAAAAAAAAAATTGAAGTAACTTATATCCCCATTTAGGGGATTTTTCTCCCACAGTCTGGGAATAAGTAGGAGCTGCAGACAAAGCCTTCCTAGGGCATGTAGTTTTGCTCATTTCTTATTTTCCTGGTTCTACTTGGTTCACATCTGGTTTCCATGGTTCATACATTATGAGAATGGATGGGAGGTCAAATAGACCAGCTTCACATTCTTCCTTTGTGGCCAAGTTAAACCTTTGGGGACTTCAGTTTCCCTTTTTATAAAATGGGAAATAGGAGATAGGGACAAGATCTATGATTTTATTAATATTGGGGACTCCCCAAAAAGAAATCACCAACTTTACCAAATACTAATATAGAACTAAATTTCCTAATTTATGTGGGTCAGTACTGCCTTGGATGTGAGAGCTTGTCAAGTGCTTTCCAGGGCTGAAAATCACCTTAGGTGTCCACTTTTCACCCAGCTCTCACCTATGATTCCAAAAAGCTGTAGCTTGCCCAGTGGCACCTTCATAAACTATCTTAGAAGATGGGCTAAGCCAGTTTGAGGGTAACTGAAGGGCCACAATCCCCTCAATGTGTTAAGGGGGTGTTGTCTACTCCAAGCATGTCAAGACTTATCCCCATGGAATGAATGGATGAGAACAATTTGTTCCAAAGGCCTCTCTTCTACTAATTAAAGTCTTAGTGTTGCTTCGAGCAGTTATGGAGTAGTTAAAATGATTTGCTCAGAGATATAACCAATATGTATCAGAGCCAGAATTTGAACCCGGATCTTCCTGGTTTTGAGTCTGGTTCTCTGTCTACCGCTTCTGCAGTAAAATAAGGAAAGGAAAGGGAATGAAATAGATTGGATTCAATGACTTTTAAACTCTTTCTAGCTCTTTCTCTAAGCTCTCTAGATCTCTAAGACCTTTCTAGCTCTAAATCTAAATTTCTAAATGCTGCTTTTCTTTGCATGGGACTCTGAGCTTTGCTTAAAGCCCTAAATACCTTCCTTCATCTAAGCCTCCCAATGACCTAGAGGTAGGCATTCATTATAATGCCCATTTTACAGATGTGGAAATGAAGTCATAGTTAACACGCAAGATTCAGTATGTGCCCTCCTGACTTTTTCCTTTTCGGCAATACTGAAGGGTTTGGAAGGGAGGTTTACCTTTACTGCACAGAGGAAGAGAGAAGCTCAGAGAGGTCAAAATTCATTTCTTTGCTCAAGATCACACCTCTGAGAAAGGACCTTGTCTCTTCCAGCTCTCACTGTTCTTCAGTACGTCTGAGAGCTTGTTAGCTAGTTGATCTATTAGATATAGAAGTCATTTTCCAGTCATGTTTGACTCGCTGTGATCCCATTTGGGATTTTCATGGCAGAAATATAGAAGTGGTTTATCACTTCTTTCTTGAGTATGTCTCTATTTTACAGATAAGGAACTCCGCAAAAAGCAAGTACAGTGGACAGAGTGCTAGGCCCAATGTCAGGAAGATCACAATTTCCCAAGTTCAAATATAGCCTCAGATACTTAATAGCTATGTGACTCTGGGCAAGTCATTTAACTCTACCTCAGTTCTTCAAATATAAAAGGAGCTTGAAAAGGAAATGTCAAACTGCTCCAATAAATTTTGCTCCAAGAAAATCCCTAATGGGGTCATGAAAAATCTGGAATAACAAAAAGCTCTAACTTTATGAGCATACTGTGTGTGTGAATATTAATCATCTATATCTATATAAATATACACATCTATGTGTTTGTATATATGAAAATATAAAACATTTAAATATATATAAATACATATTTATATATTATATGTACATTATTTATATATATATATATATATATATATTTAAATGTTTTACATTTTCCAGGTAAGAAGAGCTTAAGTGAATTGCCCTAAGTCACATAACTAGTAAAAGGTGGACTCTGGATTCAGCCCTTTTGCTTAAACTGAGGAAGTGAATCAACAGGGCTCATATTATAATCCACTCCAAAGCTTCCTTTCAAGATGCCATCATTACAAGTGCACAATTTCATTTAAGATTAACTCTTGTTTGCCTTTCTTTGTCCTCCAGTCCAGCTAGAAGTCTTTTTAGCTAAAATGCTTAATTACTTTCCCACTAGCTCAGGGAAGATTAAAAAGGGATCTTTTTGCCTTAACTTGGACAGAGTAAGGAAGAAGAAAAGAAATCTCAGCTGGGAGATAATTCAACACAGGGATTCTTAACCTAGGTTCCATGTACTTGTTTTTGAAAAACATATTTTAATATCATTGACTTCTTTTGTAATCCTGTATACTTTACTTGATGTCTTTAAAAACCATGAACTGAGGTTTCATCAGATTGCCAAATGGGTCTATGTTATAAAAGAAAGCTTCCTGACTGCTAAACTATGGGGAAATTAGTTTCTCAGCTCCTCAGTAATTGCTGACACGGTTGAGATATGTTATTGCCAATTCCCGCAATTTCAGAGTCCAAAAAAATAACCAAAAATAAAATATTTAGACTTTTCTTTCCATTCTCTTAGCATGCTCTCCTTCCTCATGGATAATTGATTTAATTCATAGGTACTAGAAGGGGCCTTGGGGAACAAGGAATCCTGTGATCAAACAGTTAAGCTGATGTGGGCATAATGCTTTAAATATATTATCTCATTTACTTCTCACAACATCCTGTACTGTAGTATAATGAGGCCTTAGTGGCTCTGTTGTTGTTCAGTTTTTTTCAGTCATATTTAACTCTGTGACCTCATCTGGGGTTTTCTGGCAGAGATGCAGGAGGAGCTTGCCATTTCCTTCTCCAGCTCATTTGACAAATGAGGAAACTGAGGCAAACAGGGTGAAATGACTTGCCCAAAGTCACACACTACTAACTGTCTTGAGGCCAGATTTGAATTCAGGGAGATATCTTTCTGATTCCAAGCCCAGCATTCTATCCATTGTTCCACCTAGCTGATTTGTAGCCAAAAGGGCCAGGGATGAAAGAAGCCAAGGAAAGCCCACCTCTCCTATGTCTCTGCCTTCAGTCTGGGCTTATCTTTTGTCTTGAGGTGAATCTGGTTCTATAAATACTCTTGCTGGCCTTCATTGATCTCTCTCCCTACCCCTTTCCATTTTGGGCCTGCTCAGAACACTGCAGGGGGCTCTGGAGCAGAGTCTGGGCCTGGTTCCCAGGCAGGCTCACTGGTCTTACCACAGTGTAGCCCCAGGGACTGTCTCCAAAACCAGACACTGGGTGAGGCTATTCTGTTTATTCCTGGCACTGATTTTGAACAATAAGTATCTAATGAGATATTTGTCCTACTAAATCAGTTATATATATTTAGAGAACTGAAACAAGAACCATCAATCACTTGGGGATGGGGTAAGTAAGCTAATCGGTAAAGACATTGAAATACAAGATCCTTCACTTTCTGATGGCAAAGAGCAGAATCCTGAAAGTTCGATGCTTGGTGCCTTTCCTTGTTCAGTTATATCTGACTCTTTATGACCCATCTGGAGTTTTTTTGGCAAAGATATTGGAGTGGTTTGCCATTTTCTTCTCAAGCTCATTTTACAGAGGAGGAAACCGAGGCAAACAGGATTAGGTGACTTGCCAGAGTCACACAGCTAGAAAGTGTCTGCGGCTGGATTTGAACCTAGCTCTTAGGGTACTCTATCCACTGTACCACCTTACTGCCCTGGTGGAAGAACGTAAATGGTAGTTTCACCCAATTTGGCTACTATAGTTCATGATACCTAATCCATCCCACCATCATCAGTGTTTCTTTGGTATTTTTTTCTCCTAATCTCTTTAGATGTAGGCAGTGGGGAGACATCTGTGATAATGATCCCACACATCTCCTTTTAATATGAAAGATCATCCAGAATTTGAATTCAAATTTTTCTTTGTGTCTCTTCTCTGTCACTGCCTGTCTCTATCTCTCAGTCTTTCTGTCTCTCTCTCTTTCTCCTTCTCTCTCTTTCTCTCTGTGTATGTCCTTATCTCTGTGTATCTCTCTCTCTCTCTCTCTCTCTCTCTCTTTCTTTCTCTCAGTCTCTCTCTCTCTCTCTCCTCTCTCTCTCTCTCTTTCTCTTATCTCTCTCTCTCTCTCTCTGTGTCTTTCTCTCAGTCTCTCTCTCTCTCTGTATGTCCTTGTCTCTCTGTGTATCTGTGTCTATCTCTCTATCTCTTGTGTCTGTTTCTCTTTCTCTCTGTCTTTGTGTGTGTGTATCTGCCTCTGTTTCTCTGAGCTTGGTGTCTCTCTGTCTCTCTTTTTTGTGTTTGTCTCTGTGTCTGTCTGTCTCTGTGTACATTGTATGTGTATGTGTATGTCTGTGTGTGTTTGTCTTTCTCTTCTGTCTTTCTCCTTCCCAGAGTCATACATACTCATGTAACGTGGGATTGTTCCCCAAAGCAACTATTGTGTGTTCTAAAAGCTCAGCCTTCACAATCAGTGGTTATAGTAACCATATTATTTTTTTCCTTTTTACAGATGAGGAAAACAGATACTAAGAGATAAAGTTACTTGCTTAAAGTTAAGAAGTAGCCGAGCTGAAACTAGAACCCAGATCTCATGATTGAACTCATAAACATAGACTGTTATTGGATTTTTCCTGGTTTTTAAAAGAGCATTTTCTTTTTCAAGATATTTATATAAAGATAGTTTTTAATACTCACCTCTGCAAAACTTTTGTTCCACATTGTCTCCCTCTCTTCCTTCCTCCCTCCTCCCCTGCACAGCAAGCAAACCAATATAGGTTAAATATGTACAATTCTTGTAAACATATTTCCCTATTTGTCATGCTATGCAAGAAAAATTGGTTCAAAAGGGAAAAAAAGAGAAAGAAAAAAGCAAGCAAGCAACAACTCTCTTCCCTCACCCCTCAAATGATGAAAATACTATGCTTTGATCCTTAATCATTCTCCATAGTTCAATCTGAATGCAGATGGATCTTTCCCAAGTCTATTAGAATTGCCTCGATTCTCCTCGTTGTTGAAAAAAGCCAAGTTCATCACAGTTGATCATCACATAATCCTTTGTTGCTGTGTACAATGTTCTTTTGGTTCTACTCACATCACTTAGCATCAGTTCATGTAAGTCCAAGCTTTTCTAAAATCAGCCCGCTCATCATTTCATATGTAACAGTAACATCCCATTACATTCATATATTATAAATTATTCAGCCAATCATCAATTGATGGGCATCCACCCACTTTCCATTTCCTTGCCCCTACACAAAAGGAAGCTACAAACATTTTTGCACATGTGGGTCCTTTTCCCTTTTTTTATCATGTTTTTGGGAGACAAGCCCAGTAGAGATACTGCCAGATCAAAGGGTATGTACAGTTTGATAGCCCTTTGGGCATAATTTCAAATTGCTCTCCAGAATGGTTGGATCATTTCACAACTCCACCAACAATGCATCAGTGTCCCAGTTCTCCCACCTCCCCTCCAACATTTATCATGATCTTTTCCTGTCATCTTAGCCAATACAGAATATTATTGCAGGGGCAGCAAGGTGGTGCAGTGGATAGAGCACCAGCCCTGAAGTCAGGAGGACCTGAGTTCAAATCTGATCTCAGACACTTAATACTTCCTAGCTGTGTGTACCTGGACAAGTCACTTAACCCCAACTGCCTCAGCAAAAAAAAAAAAAAAAAAAAAAAAGAATATTACTGTGAGCATAGCCAGAGTTTCCAGGCAAATCTTAAACATTTTATGTGAGACTCCAAACTGGTGGAAAGAATGCTGATGCAAATTTATAATTTCCATGCATGTAGATATGTATGTGTATATATGCATATAGAAATATAAAGATATATATATATATATGCATATATCTACATTATCTATCTATCCATCAAATATTTAATTTTCTCCATTTATTTTGTTTTCCCTAAATAGAATGAATGTTTCCTGAGGGTAGAAATTGTTTCTTTATCCTTTTGGTCTTTGTATTCCCTAGCATCTGGTACATAGTAGTCACCTAATGCATGTTTATTGAATGAATGTATTCGATTAGAAGGCATCTTAGAAACTAGTGTCCCCCATCTAGTCTCCCCCTGCCTTATTTCCAAAGGAAGAAACTAAATCTCAGAGAGGGTACCTGCTGGTATAGGGAATTTTCCTCCACCAACATTGGATGTGACTCTTAGTAAAGCAGAATTCAAGGAAAGGTTCCCTTCTTTTTCACAATCCTTATAAAAAGGGGAAAACATGAACCCTAAACTGTAAGACCTGCCCACTTAGCTTCCACCTGAATCCAACTTTTCAGGATTCTGAAGGCATGTTGGGAAAAGGTCATTAGGGGCGTAGTGAGAGCTACTAATAAAGAATCCAGAAAAAGAGGGGTGGCCACACCCTGAGTGTGGGCAGGCAGCTTGTCTGTCTCCTCAGGTGGGTCCCAGATATGAGCACATACCTTGGTATCTGTACTCTCTTGTTGTTTAATTACATTCAAGATTGTCTTCCTGCCTTCCCTTCAGGGAAAGGAGGGGAAAATTGCTTATTTGTAGTCATACTTATAAACAACCTGTTCATTAACATCCTAACCTTCATGCTTTTAGCAACCCAGTACTTCCCTGCATTGTCTTAATCACCAACATTTCCATGATGCTTTGGACCATAAGGGACAGAAGGGATCTTAGTAATCATTTAATTGAGTTGACTTGTTTGAGAGATGAGGAAGGTAAGGATGAAGGAAAGGAAATTCCTACAAGAAGTTAAAATCCTACAGGAACTTAAGAAGCAGGACTGAAGTAAAATCCAGGTCCTACCTCCAAATCAGGGCTCTTTCCACAGCACTGCAGAGTTAATCCAAGTAAAGATTGTTATTCATACTTCTCAGTAGGGAAACCAAATGAGGCACTCTCACTTTTTAAAGATCTAATTTAGACTCTTAGACTTCCAGAAGGAGCCTCAGACACCATCTAATTCAATTGCCTCACTTTGCTGGTTTAAAAAAAAAAAAATGGTCCTAGAGAAGAAAATGATTTTCTTCATATAGGAAGTAAGAGACAGAGAACTCAGAATCTGAACTCAGAACCTTTAACTCTAATTCTTACTATGTTGCTCTGCATATGTTTCCTGGGAGATATGTGGGATAATAAAAAGCACTAGATGGTTTTGTTTTGTCCTGAATTTGCCAGTGATTCACTGTGTGACCCTTTGGTAAATCACATTACTTCTTCAAGGATTAGTTTCTTCATCTGTAATTTGGAAACACTTTCTGCTCTGCTTGTCTTTACAGGGTTGCTATCTGGGTCAAATGTGCAGAAGTTTTGAATCCCCCCAATTATTGGAATTCCAAGACTTTCCCTATGCGGCCACCAAATATTGGGGTTCAGGGTTGGCATTTTTTTTTTGCCATATATTGGGATTTGGGGCTGGTATTACAACAAAATTTGTAAGATTTAGACCCTCCCTATATTAAAAAGCAAAGCTGCTAAGTTCCTTAGGAGAATTCACATTAAAATTTTCACATTAAACAAATTCACATTTCCTAAACAGGAAAAAACCCCAATAACAAGGGGAAAAACATCTTTAAAGCAGGGTGAGTTTCTGCTATAACAAGGAGAAAGACACCATAAAACAGACAAAATTCCTAGAGAACTTGCTTCCATAAGGTGGACAGGTCCTAATAAATTCAGAGAGGATTATGCCATTGACTGGCAGGTTAACCTTAAAGGGAATTAGCCTCCAAAAAGGAATTAGCAGAAAAAGTGGAATACCAGCAGATGTTTTTATAGAAGAAAGATAATTTCTGGGGTTGACATCTATAACTTGGCCTTCTCATCAGACACAGTAACTATAGGGTTATGATAATTTCATCAATACAAGGAATTTGACAAGGAATCCAACAAGGGCCTACTGCAACAAAGCCTTGCTTAAGACAATAAAAGGTCCACTTAAAATAATCCTGTAAGTGTTCCTCCCTGCTTGCTTCTGGGAGTAGCTTGGACAGTAATTCAGGCTCTCTCCTATTAATGCTCTTCTCTAAGGCCTACCCAACTACTAAAGAGCTGGGGTCTTTTTGTTGAAATATTATTCACTCTATCGAGATAATGGATAGTAAAGTTTTAAAGCTATAAATTCAAGGAATGATTATTAGTCTTGGTTCTGGTACTCACTTGCTTTTTAACACTGGACAAATGCTTAAACTTTTCTGTTTTTTGGTTTCTATCTCTAGAATCGCTAGTGTCCTGCTTTATGGAACTGTTTGTGAGGACATCAGGAGTTACTATGTTATGATATTGTCTTATAGGAATCACATGGATTTAGAATCATAGGAATAGTGATTCAGAAGTTATCACACAGGTCATTTTGTGTGACTCCCACCTAATGCTGGAATCTTCTCTATAGCATCACTAACAAGATATCCATTTTCTATTGGAACCCTTCTCATGACAGGAAGTTCATTATTTTGGTAAAAGATAGCTAGAATTGTTATCATTGGGATTTTTACAGTGTTTTGAAGTTTATATAGTACTTTGTTCCTATTTTCATTTTAATCTCATTGATGCAGTTAGTGGCAGTGCAGAGAGTTGAGGTGTGGGAATCCCCTTCTGGTCAGTGCAGGTTCAAAGTGAAAGAATCCACAAACCTGAAAAGTTTGACTGACAAAAGGAAAGTTTTATTGGCACTGAGATGAGTTAGTGTTAACACCTCTGTTTATTTCTCTGCCAGGATTTCTCTGCTAGGACCTTTATCTCTCTGCCAGGACTGACTTCTCTGTGCCAATAAAACTTTCCTTCTTTCAGGTTCGTGAATTTTTTTCACATTGAACCTGCTCCAACCCAGTGAGGTTGACTGGCATCAGGGTGGACCAATGAATAGATTTAAGACTTGGGTCTGGATCCAGGAAAACCTGAATTCAAATCCAACCTGTAAAATGCAGGGAGGCAGGAGAATAATTGTTCTTAACACTGCAGTATTCACTGGCTCTGTATGGAGGACATGTTTTCAAATCCTGCCTTTTAGTTTAATACTTTTGTGATCTCTGTGAAGTCATTTAACATTTTTTTGGCCGCGGTTTCCTCATGTATCAAATGAGAAGGTTGAACTCCAAAGTCCTGTCTACCTTTGTATCTTATCAATTCAGCTAGAATTTATTGTTGTTGTTCAGTTGTGTCTAATTCTTCATGAGCTCACAGACTTTTCTATGGGATTTTCTTGGCAAAGATATTAGAGGGTTTTTTTGTTTTGTTTTTTTGCCATTTCCTTCTCCAGTATGTCCCTGTATAAAAGATGAGGAATAAGACATACAGCCAGGGTCACCTAGCTAGTAAGCTTCTGAGGCTGGATTGGAATTCAGATCTTCCTGATCAAGCCCAGTGCTCTATCCACTGCACCATCTAGCTCCCCAAGAAGTTATTAAATATCTACTATGGGCAAATCATTGTACTAAGTGGTAGGGGAATTTGGAGTTTTCTTGGCAGACATACTAGAGTGACTCATCATTTCCTTCTCCTGCTCATTTTACAAATAAGGAAACTGAGGCAAACAAAATTAAGAGATTTACTGAAGGTCACACAGTTAGGAAGTATTTGAGACAGGATTTAAACTATATTTTCTGACCTCAGAACAGGGGGAGAGGAAAGAGTGAGACTAAATACTATGTAATTATATTAATCAAGCTTAGTCCCAGAGAAGAGATAAGAAAAGACAGCTCCTTCCATATTTGGGAAATGATGGGGGATAATGGGTATGGAATTCTGCATACACTGTCAGATATGCTTAATACATTGTATGAGTTTGATGAATGGCTCTTTTTTTCAATTTTCATTTTTTAAATACAATTTTTGATGTTATGTAGCCAGTTCAGTCATGCCTGACTCTTAGTGACCCCATTTGGACTATTCTTGGAATGGTCTGTCATTTCTTTCTCTAGCTGCTTTTGAATAAAGTACCAGTCCTGGAATAAGGAAAACCTGAGTTCAAATATGACCTCAGACACTTATCAGCTCTGTGACTCTGGGCAAATCTCACCACCAATTTTCTTTCTTTTTTTTAATGTTAAACATGGTAGAAATATATATATATTAAGTCTGGGGTAGCTAGGTGGTACAGTGGATAGAGCACCAGCCCTGAAGTCAGGAGAATCTGAGTTCAAATCTGGCCTCAGACACCTAACACTTCTTAGGTATATGACCTTGGGCAACAGGGTATAATTAACCTCAATTGCCTCAGGGGGGGGAAAAAAGAAATATATGTTAAATCCAATATATGCATAAATATTTATACAATTGTCTTGCTGCACAAGAAAAATCAAATCAAATTGGAAAAAAATGAGAAAGAAAATAAAATGCAAGCAAATAACAACAAAAAGAGTGAAAATGCTATGTTGTAAACCACACTTGGTTCCCATAATCCTCTCTCTGGGTACAAATGGCTCTCTTCATCACAAGATCATTGGAACTGACATACCACCAATTTTCTTGGGGAAAAAAAAATTCTGAGAAGGAATCCAGAGTCTTCACTAGACTATCAAAGAGGTCTACATCATAAAAACAAGTTCAGAACCCCTACTTTAGATAGACCAGCTTTGCATGAATATCCATAATTATAGATAACCCACAATAATAACTATAATATTTATATGTTGATTTTCAGTCATATCTGATTCTTCATGATCCTGTGGACTTCTGACAGAGATATTGGAGAGGTTTGCCATTTCTTTCTCTAGTGGATCAAGGCAGACAGAAATTGTGACATACCCAATGTCACACAGCTAGAAAATTTCTGGGGCTAAATTTGCACTAAGGTCTTCCTAACACTGAGCCTAGCACTCTATCCACTGTGTTACTTAATTGCTCATTTTATATAGTATCTCATTAATTTTTACAAAACAAGGTTTATAAATCATTGAAGCTAAATTAAATATAAACATGATCTACAATGTGGTATAGTACCAGGAAGGAGAAAGGGAGAATGATTTTTCCATAGACATTCTTATTAATCAGTAAAGGATTCATGAAGCAGCTGGACTTAAACTGGATTTTGAAGGATGAAATGGTTTAGGGTAGAAGGAAGAAGCAGGTAGTGGAGAGAATGATGTGAGCAAAAGGGCAGATGTGGAGCTGAGTGTGACCTGTATAAGGGACAGATTCTGGATATGTGATTTCACTGGTATTCACTCCCTCTAGCATATATCTTATGATTATATATATTATATAATTTATATGAGATTATAAATTATAAAAGATTATAAATTATTTATGTTATATATAATTTATAATCTTTTATAATTTATAATCTCATATAATTTATAATCTTGGAGACTTCCTGAAGAAATGAGAGGTTAAGTGATTTGCTCAGGATTGCATAATCAGTTCAGGTAAGAAAAGGGACCTGAATCCAATACTTGGTTTCTAAGCTAACTCTTTAATCACTAAATCATGCTCACTATTCAGTAAAAAGGAGTAAAAAGATGTCTTGAAGAAAGTGAGATAGGGTTGTCTAGGTGTGGTGAGACCAGATCATGTAGAGTCTTGATCTTCTAATAACTGTTTGTTGATTAATTGATTGCCTTTGAAAGCCAGAAATTATTTCAGGACACTCTCCATCTGGGGCACTTTGATGTTGATCACCTTTCCTTTGTTTTTACCTTAGATGAGTATCTTAAAGTCTTAAACACTGGCGTGGAAGAGGTCCGGAAGTCCTTTCTGGGGCCATTTTCTCCTTCCTGCAAGATGGTCCAGATGATGAAGCAGTTTCTGTACCGAGTCCTGCCTGAAGATTCCTACAAGTTGGCGACAGGAAGGCTCCATGTGGCCCTCACACGGGTGACAGATGGGGAGAATGTGGTGGTATCTGAATTTACTTCCAAGGAAGAGCTCATTGAGGTAAAGGTGCTATAATGTGCTGGGGTCAGGCTAGAAGATAGGGTCTGATCAGATTTGTTCCAGGAAAAAAACACAGGGGTTTCCTGACTACTTGGTTTTTCTTTTCTTTCAAGAGGCATTTATTTTCTCTTCATTCCAATAACCATCATTGGAAAAAGAAAAATCTTCAAACAAATATACATCATCTTTAACTATTTCAAAAATAGAAGTCAGCTAAAGACCCAAAGAAACCATTCTTTTAAAAAAATTTTCATTTAATTTGCATTTTAAATTTAGAAGTAGCTCTTTTCTCTCTATTCCACCCACAATGGAAAAAGAAAAGAAAAACAAAACCACCAAAACAAATATGCACAATCAAGTAAAACAAATCCTCAAATTATCTCCAAACATATGTTTGTGTTTTCTGTCTTGAAGCTTTACTCCTTCCTCCCTCCTCCTCCTCCTCTCTCTCTCTCTCTTTCTCTCTCTCAGAATTTGGGTTCATAATTCATCATCAGTTCTCTGAAATCATGGTTGTTTATTGCATTACACATAATTTTTTAAGTCTTTTACAGTTGTTGGTCCATTTTTTTTTATTATTATTGAATCAATTGTTCTTTTTTTCCTCCCTTTACTCTGTATCTATTTATAGAGGTCTTCCCAGGTTTCTCTTAAACTCTCCCTTTCATCATTACTTATGATTCAATAATATTCTATGATGTCCACTATGATGTCTATGGCTACTCAGCCATTCCCCCCGCCCCACAACTGATGGGTATTCCCTTAATTTCCAGTTCTTTGCCACTAAAAAGAGAGTTGCTATAAACATATATATATTTGAATATGTGTGAATATATATGAATGTATTTGATGTGCCTGAGTATGTATTTGATATGTGTATATATATGTATATATAATGTGTATATATATATATAATTTGGTGGAGATACATGTCCTTTAAATTATATATATTCTTTCCCTCTTTCTTTGATCACTTTGGAACAAGGAATTTCTATTTGTTACCTCATATGTCCCTTATTACTGAATCATGATTGCTTTCCACAAAAATTCTCTTTGTTTCCATAAGCCCCTGAGACCAGGAGAGGATTCTCTGGTATTCCTTGTTTCTCTTGGCCTTGGCTACAGTGTGACTCCCCTGAGAAAATAGCCAGGGAAAAGAAGGACCCTTATCTCTCTCTCTCTCTCTCTCAGTGACATTTGTATTAACAAAAACAATAACAAAATGAGATTGAATTACTGCTGCAATAAGTTGCACTTTGTAAGAGACAGGATTCAATAGTGGGTATGGGATGGTCTTTGACATCAGAAAGAGCTGGGTTGAGGACCCACTGACTCTGTGAACCTAGGTAAGTCTTTTTGCCTTTTAGAATCCCAGGCAACTCTCTCAAGAGATATATTATAGGGGCAGCTAGATGGATTTAGAGGATAGAGATAGAGGTCTTAGAGTCAGGAGGTCCTGAGTTCAAATCCAAGTTCAGATACTCAACACTTCCTAGCTGTGTGACCCTGGACAGTCACTTAACCCTAATTGCCTTACCTGAATAAATAAATAAAATAAAGTACAACTTCCTTTGTTAAAAAAAAAAAAAGTATATTACAGTTTTTATCTCTGCCATAAAACAATGTATATTAAAAAATAAACTAAAAAAAAATGCATAGAAGGTGCTGACCTACATGAATAGAGGGAGTTTTTTCACCAATAATTCCCTAAATCCTATACCCATAAAATCAAGTAAAATCTCTATTCCTGTCAAGACTCAAATATCTACATTATTCCTAACTTCTAAATCTATGACAATGTAAACAATATCCAAATAAATCTTTGTATGCTAAAAAAAAAGAATATGTTACTGGTGTAGCTCATCTGAATAAATAGAGGCAGTTTCTACAATGTCAGCTTCCTACATTAATGAAATCACAAATCTGGAACCCTCCAAAGTTGTCCTTGTGCTGAGCTGTCTCACTTAGGCTGAGGTGAAACAAATATTACAAATATTCAGAGGGATAAGGATCGGTACCAACTATCTACAGTTATTTCCATCCTCATTTGAGCCTCATAATAATGTTGGGTGGTGGAGTTTAGAGAAGGAAAATGGTTTCTCCCATCCTGCTACTTTGCCTGTCCCCTTCCACAGTCATGACTACACTATCCAGAAACCATCCACACTACATATAAAATTATAGAAAGGATGCAAGCAAGAATTATGAGAGAAGAGATGAGTGCATCATGTCATCACTAGCCTTCCCATCCCTGTTCTCCTCCTCTTTCACCATAAAACAGAATGGAAGAACAAAATGATGGACATTTATTGAGCACCAATCAACAAATATTTCCTGAACACTTGGCTACTGTAAAGCATACTCTGTATGCCAGGTTGAGGAATTTGGACTTCATCCTATAAGAAGGTATGTGGGCAGGTGGATGACATGATCAAAGGGAAATTTAGCAGGTAGTGGTGGTAAGAATTAGAGTGGAGCAGATAGGTCTCTGGAAAGGGAGATGACCCCCTTTCCATCTCCTTTCCCCAAGATAATTGAATTATTTAAAGGATGTCATGTTCTCAGTGATGTGGATACTCCCACTATTCATACATCCCTTTTTCTCTGGTGTAATGTTTGTTCATGCCTTTCTTTTAAATTTCCCACAGAAGCTCCACTCAGCATATTGGTAGACTTCCTCTGGTTATTTTCCTTTTTAAAAAAAAAAAAAATTCAGTTACATGAAAAAAAATTTACATCCTTTTTTAAGTTTTGAGTTCCAAATTTTTTTCCTCCTTTCTGACCCAAGAAGGCAAGCAATTTGATATAGATTATACATATGTAGTCACATAAAACATTTCCCTAATAACCATGTTGCCAACACCCCCCAAAAAAAAATCAAGAATAATAAAGTAAAAAAAAATATGCTTCAATCTATATCCATTCTCCATCTGTTCTTTGAAGGTAGATGACATTTAAAAAATAAATCTTTTGGTTTATCTTGGATCAATGTACTGCTGAGAATAGCTAAGTCATTCACAGATCATACAATATTGCTTTTATATGTTACAATGTTCTCTTGATTCTATCATTTCACTTTGTATCAGTTCATATAAATCTTCTCAGGTCTTTTCTGAAAGCATCTTTCTCATAATTTCTTATAGCACAAAAATATTCCATTACAATCATATCCTGAATTGTTTAGCTATTCCCCAATTGATGGGTGTGCCCTGAAATTTCTAATTCTTTGCCTCTCTGAGACCATTGCAACACTCATGCCATCCTTCTGTTATTCTTTTTCCTCCATTTATGACTTGCCCGTTTCCTTTTCTAATGCTTGATTAATCTGTAAAGTATGAGGATGGGCTAGAGGGTCCTCAAACTTTTTAAATAGGGGCCAGTTCACTGTCCCTCAGACTGTTGGAGGGCCGTACTATAGTAAAAACAAAAACTTTGTTTTGTGGGCCTTTAAATAAAGAAACTTCATAGCCCTGGGGGAGGGGAATAAACATCCTCAGCTGCTGCATCTGGCCCGCAGGGCATAGTTTGAGGACCCCTGGAGATGATCTCAATGGTCTTCAGTTCTGAATTCAGTTCTTTTAAAGTTCTTTTACTTGAATATACATCTTCACTGAAAATATGCATCCACCGGCTGATACTAACTATAAATTGCCTCCTGTGTCCTCTCCACAGGCACTCTACTGCAGCTGCTTTATACCTGTATACTGTGGCCTCATTCCACCAACTTACCGGGGTGAGGTGGGTACTCAAGTCTTTTCATAGGGGAAGCTTTTGGGAAGAGGGGAAGTCAGCGTTTTCAATAAGCATTTATTAGGAACCTACTGTATTCAGAGCACTGTGTGTCTGGGGGACATCATAAAAGGATTGTTTTAGCGTTAGAAAGGGGTCTAAGAAGAGATTACTTAGTCTGATCTGCTCATTTTCCAGAGAAACAAGTTAAGACCAAGAGATGATAAGGGATTTATCCATGATAGAAACATAAGAGATTGGATCTGAATCCAGCTTTTCCTGGATCTAAATCCAGCACTTTAGCTGAAAACCATGAGATAAACAGTTTCTTGCATTCATGAAGCATTATATTCTAGTAGGAGGATTTAACATGGACACAAAGAGGCAACAGGTGGCTCAGTGGATAGAGTATTGGTCTTGGTGTCAGGAAGACCTGAGTTCAAATCCAGCTCCACATCTTTACTAGGTGTGTAACCCTGAGCAAGTCACTTAACCTCTGCTTACCATAGTTTTCCCAGCTACAAAATGGAGATACGAATAGCACCTACTTCTCAGGATTGTTTTAAGGATCAAATGAGATTATAGTTGTAAAGTGCTTAACACAATACCTAATACACAGTAGGTATATAATAGGTGCTTTTTTTTTTCAAATATAAAATAATGCATGATAAGTGCTTAAGAGATGTTCAAAGTACCATGTGAGGTTCCAAAAGAAAAAGATCATAAAAAACTGAATTAGATCAAGGAGGGATTCATGGAAGAGGGAGCATTTGAAAAGATGGGTAAGAATTTAATTGATTGAGCATGACAATGACTCCATAGGTTTCTCCATCCCAGCTTCTTCCCTCCCATTTTCACAAAGGTCTTTTGGAGACAATGGCTTTAGCCAGTGGAGTAACCTTATGAAAAGGTATACATTCTCTGAGAGCTATTTGGGTGTGTATTTTAGTACTAGTCCTAAACCTAGAAGCTTGCTAATAAAAGTTTAACAACCACTCCAAAAAAAAAAAAAAATGCACACACCTAACACAATTTTTTAATCTGCCTTATTAACATTTTCCCCATTACTTTAAGTTAAGGTGATCAACAAAATAACAAATCAAGTATTATTTACTAATTTCAGAGGTGTAAATGCTCACACTGAAATTTTAATCATTGGCTCAAGGGAGCTAGAGTTGGTTCCAGCATCTCCCATCTTCCCTTCCCAGGCAACATCCAGGTTAGTGAAGATCCTCCATTGGATTAGGAATCAGGTGACCTTTAGCAAGTCATTTACTCATTTGTAAAATGGACTTGATAACTTCTAAGGTCCCTTTCAACATTAAATCTATGATGATGATAAATTCTTGTGGGATATTCTTAGCATCTGCAGTAAGAGCTTAATTAAATTAATAGCTTAAGTAAATGCTTAATAGCACTTCCTATATTCCTATAAATAGGAAATTTTGAACTGAAAACTGAAATGGTTTTGCCCTCAAAGAATCTACATTCTCCTGGAAAGACAGAATATATTCCTAGAGAAGTAAATCCAAGATATAAACAAAATAAATTCAAAGTGATTTTGGGAGACAGTGGTAACAATTGGGGCTAAGAATAGGCTCCTTACATGAATGCAAAAGATGACATTTGAGTTGAATTAGGAAAGAAGCTAGGGGTTTCAAAAAACAGAATGAGGAAGGAAGACATTGGGAATAGGACAGAGATGTTTTATGTCACATACAGAAAATAGAGAGGCTATTTATGGTTGGAAGGTTGAGTGAATGCATGGGATTAATCATCCTGGAAAGAAAGTTGGAGTGATCATAAAGAACTCTAATTGCCAAACAGGGAGGCTAATGAAAGGGAGGAATCTGAAGTTGGAAGAAAGAAATAGAATATAATTGGGACAAAGGAAGAGAGGAAGAGTCAGTTTTCTATGTCATAAATTTAAAGAATTAAAAATCTTTGTCAGGAATAATTTTGAGAGCCAGAAACTAGTGCTTGATGTAGATGATCCCTAAGGCCCTATGTAATCCTAACATTCTAGAATTCAAATATCCTTGAATGAAAAACTTCCTGGTACATTACTACAGATGTATTTCCCAAAGACACTCAAAGGCATAATCGATAAACAAATAAATAACTCCCAACTTCCAACATTTTTGTTCCCTTCTTCCTCCTACTTCCAAAAACAGAGGTATATTGATGGCGGTTTCACTGGAATGCAGCCATGCTCCTACTGGACAGACTCAATTACCATCTCAGCTTTCAGTGGCCAGCAAGATATTTGCCCCAGAGACTGCCCGGCTATCTTTCATGACTTCCAGTTATTCAACTGTACCTTCCAGTTCTCCTTGGAAAATATTACCCGAATGACCCATGCGCTCTTTCCCCCAGACCTAATGGTAAGTGGTAAGAGGTTCTGTAATCATCTTTTGAAGAGGAAGGAAGATTGTTCAAGATCATAGAGAGTGATTTAGAAGGGACCTCATCTAATCTAGCCTTCCTCCATTTTAGAGATGAGCAAAGTGAGGGCCTAAGAGTATAAATGGCCTGCCCAAGATAGTAAGGAAGAGATTTGAATCCAAATCCATCTAGTGTGCTTCTATCTCAATGACTCTCTTTGAAATTGAGGTCATTGACTTGTAGTAAACTTAAATTGGAATCCACCCTTTTGGAACCAGTGCACCTTTTGGGTGAGTGACTTAATTTTCCTAGACTTCAGTTTGTTCTTCTGTAAAATAAAAAAGTAGATACTCTCTGAGGTCCTTTGTGGCACCAAATTTTGTGACCAATGAAACAAATGTGGAAATTGGGGAATTTGAGAACATTCTGAAGTTATCACTCAAATTAATGTCTAAATAGTCTTAAGTTTATTTCTTTTTTCATGAATTCTCATTAGGATCCCATAAAATCTATAGGCTTATAGAGAGACTCACAAGGACTAGACTCACATAAGCAGAGAGAAATTTAGTTCAACAAGCATTTGTTAAGTGCTTACTATGTGCTTACCATATTAGGCACTGGAGTATACAAAGACAAAAATGAAGGCTTTTGCCCTCAGAGAGCAAGTACAAAATCTATACAAAGTAATTTAATTAACAATTAGGAGGATCAGGAAAAGTCTATAAGCTATGGAACTTGAGCTGCACCTTAAAGAAAGCTAGGGATTCTTTAAGGCAGAGTGAGAAAGGACTGTATTCTAGGCAGGGAGGACAGCCTATGCTGAGACCTGAAGAGAGGAAATAGGATGCTACATGTAGGGAAGAAAGAGCAGGCTTGTTTGATTGGAATGATGAGTATGAAGAAGTTAATAATAAGACCAGAAAAGTAGGTGGAAACCATTTCATGCCAATTATGCCAAGCAGAGAAGTTTGCTCTTCATCCTAGAGGCAATACAAAGGTGCTGGAAATTTTTGAGAAGGGGAGTGACGTGGCCAGATTGTTTTTAGTAATATCAGTTAGGTAGCCTTAGGAAGATGGGAAACAGGGATGACAGCAATCTGACCAGAGTAGAGATAGAGGAGACATTAGAGAACAGACTAAAAGATATTAGACTCAATAAAAATTGGCAGCTGATTGGATCCTGGGATGAGAATGAAGAAAAAGTCAAGGATAACTTCAAGATTGGCACAATAGTGGTACCTCAGAAGAAACAGGAATGCTTGGAAAGGGGATGCATTTTAGAGAAAGGAAGAAAAGAAACATTTATTAAGCACCTGCTATGTGCTGGGAGCAGTTAGGTGATGCAGTAGATAGAGTGCTAGACCTGGAATCAAGAAGAACTGAGTTCAAATCTTGCTTCAGACACTTAGTGACCCTGAGCAAGACATTCAACTTTGCCTCAGTTTCCTCATCTGTAAAATGAGCTAGAGAATGAAATGACAACTGCTCCAATATCTCTGTTAAGAACACCCCAATTGGGGTGATAAAAAAGACAATCATGACTGAAATGACTGAATAACAAAAATGTGCCAAGTACTGTGCTAAGTGGTTAGCAAATATTAGATCATTTGATCCTTACAACAAACTTGGGAGATAGATGTTATTAGTATTTCCATTTTATAGTTGTGGAAACTGAGGCATATAAAAATTTTTTAAAAATGATTTGAACAAGATCACAAAGTAAATAAGCTCCTAAGGCTGGATTTAAATTTAGATCTTCCTAACTCCAGGCCCAGAGCTCTGTTTACTATTTAGTTCCACTTTAGATATCTTGAGTTTGAAATGCCTATAGGACTTCAGATTTCAAAGTCCACCTAGTCTTTGATCTTATGGAGCTGAAGCTCAGGAGAGAGATTAGGACTGAATATAGAGAAAACTAAGAGATATCTGCATAGAGATGACAACTTGACCCATGTGAACTGATAAGGTCACCAAGGAAAAGGATGTTTAAAGAGAGGAGAGAAATATCCAGGAGCTTGTGAAGAAGGAACCAGTGGATAAGGAGAAATTAAAGATACAAGAAAGAGAGAGAATAATTGAGGGACAGGCTCCTGGGACTGATGGGAGGAAGTGGAATCAAGAGCACCATGATGAAGTGTTGATCTTAGCTAGGATGAAGACTACCTCTTCAGAGACTATTGCAAAGGAGAATAGAATGAAAGATGATGACAACCAGAGTTTAGTGGTGTGGAATAGGGGAGATGAGAAAGTACACAGTAGAGGTCTTTTATTTTCTTATGAAATTGGAGGTGAGGTCCTTGGCTGGGACTTAGAAGTTGGTGAAAGCAGGAAGTTTGGAAAAAGAAAAGAGACTTAAAATATCATTTGTGGAGAGTATAATAGAATGTCAATCCCAGAAGAAAAAAGGCTGTAAGGGCTCAATTGAATTCAACAAGCATTTATTAAGCAACTACTGTATGTCAGGTATTGTGCAAATGAAGCACTCCTTGTCCTTAAGGAGCTTACTTTCTACTGATCTAGTTGAGGATAAATTTTTAACCCTTTGATAGTTCTGAGGGACGGAAAAAGCAAGCCCTGGTTCTCCTTACAGTCCCTACCAGTATTTCAGTGGGAGTGGGAGAAACAATGGTTTTCATGATGCTTTTCTCCTCAGGCCCTGCATGAATACTACTACCGGGGATATCAGGACACAGTTTTATACTTGAAGAGACTGAGTGAGTAAAAGGGAAGAGATAATAATAACACTAATAATAACTAGCATTTACATATCACTTTAAGGTTTGCAAAATACTTTAGAGTGTTATTTCATTTTATCCTCACAACAATCTTGGGAGGTAGGTACAATTATTAGCTCCCTTTTACAGATGAGGAAACTAAGGTAGAGATGAAAATGACTTGTCAAGTATTCCACAGTTAGTAAGTGTCTAAGGCTGGATTTGAACTTAGTTCTCCTTGATTCCATTTACAACACTCCAGGTCCTACCCAGGGACCTCTTTCCATTGGCTAGCTAGCTTCTACATGAACACCTCCAGTGGTGTTCCCAAGGGGTCTTTGAAAAACAGTTATGTAGAAAAGAAATTCAAAGAAATTCATCTCCAAAAAACAAAAGATATTTAAACTCATATTTCACTGTAATAGTTGAAGATCATGGTATTCTGGTTAACAAAGCATTCTTGTGAATTGACAGTCACTATGATGACTCCCAAAAAGAATACTAACTCTCAATTTAGTGGACCTAGATCCAAATTCTTCCTCTGATATCTGTGTCTGTGATTTTCAGATCTGCCTTTCCTGACCCAATCCCTCTGCTGGCCTCCAATCTCACATCTCTGACTTTCTTTCTTTCTTTCTTTCTTTTTTTAATAGCTTTTTATTTACGAGTTATATGCATGGGGAATTTTATAGCATTGACAATTGCCAAACCTTTTGTTCCAATTTTTCCCCTCCTTCCCCTCACTCCCTTCCTTAGATGGCAGGTTGACCAATACATGTCTAACTGACTTTCAAAATCCAACTTTAACCTGGAACTAAATGTCCAGTAGAGATCTTAAACTCAATATGTCTAGTACAGACCTCATTATCTCTCCCTCAAAACCTGTCCTCCATTAGATTGTAAATTCTTTGAGGACTGGGACTGATTATCTTTTGGTTTTTTTGTTTGTTTGCTAGTGGTTTTGTGTGTGTGTGTGTGTGTGTGTGTGTGTGTGTGTGTGTGTGTTTTTAAATCTCCAATGCTTAGCAGTTTGTTTACTTGTTCTTGGTCATGTCCTACTCTTCATTTGGGATTTTCTTGGCGAGAACACTGGAGTGGTTTGTCATTTCCTTCTCCAGCTCATTTTACAGATGAGGAAATAGGCACTTGGTAAATGTTTATTATTTGATCAAATTCCCTGTGTGATCTTGGGCAAGTCATTCATAAGGGGCTCTCTGGGCTTCAGTTTTCTTATTTGAAAACTGAGGAAGTGGGATTAGATGACCTTTAAGGTCATCTAAATCTATGATCTGAAGAGGTGGGAAAGAACAGTTTAGGAAAGAGTGAGTAGTCTAGTTTGGTTAAAGCAAAGCTTCTTAAACTATGGGCTGTGATCCCAGTAACTGAATGTGAGGGTTGCAAAATTATGATTTATCATCAGTAAGTGTTTTGTGTAAAAATTCCTTGGGTGAAAAAAGGTTGTAAGTGAAAAAGTTTAAGAAGCCCTAGACTAGAACATAAGGAACAAATATAGGAATATGATGAAAGAAGATTTAAAGTCTCAAAGGTGACACTGAGGTCTTTATTCTATCTACAATAAAGAGTCATTAAATCATTTGGGTAGGTAATAACATGATCAGAAAAAAATGCTTTAGCATCAGTTAATTTTGATTATTACAGCTGTCTTCTTCCCCCTTGCAACAAAACAACAACAATAACATTAAATAGCATACAGAATGAGGGAAGTGGCAGTTTTGCTTTACTGTGCCCCACTCATAATATAGCTGGAGTGTCGGATTCATTTCTGAGTGTCATGTTTGAGGAAGAACATTGGCAAGCTGATGTGCCCAGAGGACAACTAAGATGGTCACAGGATAGGAGAGCACTTGATGGTAGGAAATAGGGAAAGAGGAAATTTACCCTGAAGAAGAGAAAATTTAAGGGTGACAAGATCAGTATCTTTAAGTATTCATTCATTAATTTGTTTTAAAAAAAACAATATTTTTTCCCTGATTACATGTAAAAACAACTTTTAACATTCTTTTTTTTTCTTAAAAGATTGAATTCCAAATTCTAGTCCCTGTCCCTCCCCCTTCCAAGAGAGTAAGCAATCTGATATAGGTTGTAGATGTTCAATCATGTAAGAACTATTGTGTGGAAGAGGGTTAAATTTGTTATGCTTGGCTCATGAGGACAGAACCTCTAAGAAAAGAGTAGGAAGTACTGAAAAATTCTGTGTGATTCCTTGTAAGGAACTAGTTTCTCTTTCTT
The DNA here is from genome assembly GCF_016432865.1 of Antechinus flavipes. NCBI lineage: Eukaryota > Metazoa > Chordata > Mammalia > Dasyuromorphia > Dasyuridae > Antechinus > Antechinus flavipes. The sequence goes on from NC_067401.1 coordinate 195,516,474, forward strand.
TTTGGAGCATTCAGGGTTAAGTGACTTACCTGACGTCGCATAGCTAGTAAGTGTCAGAAGCTAGATTTGAGCTCAGATCCTCTTGACTCCACTCCTGGCACTCTATCCACTGTACCACCCTAGCTGCTCACAAACTAGATCAGGCCGCCTTGGGAAGTGGAAAGCTGGACAAGAATGATGTCTTGTCAAACACTGTATATTTAAAAGTGGAAGGATCTTAGACTTCACCTAATTCAACTCACCTCATTTTATAGTTGAGGAAACTGAGACCTAGAATCACTTAGATTGTAAGTAGGATTAGATTTGAAACATCATTATTTGACTCTAAATCTATCATCCTTTCCATGAGGGCCAAACTATTTTCTTTCTTTTTTTTTTTTGGGGGGGGGCAAACTATTTTTATAGTTTTAATGTTTTAATTTTTAGTTTGGTAAATATTAATAGATTTAATTTACATAAACAAAAGCTCTTTGTAGGGTGCAGGTGAAGAGTCCTCAATCATTTTTAGAGTGTAAAGAGATCCTAAGTCAAATAAGTTTGAGAACCAATACACTAGAGCCAGTGGTTCTCAAACTTTTGTTCTCAGTATCTTCATGTTGTTAAAAAACTATCGAGGATCTGTTCAAAGAATTTTTGTTCACATGAGTTATATTTATAGATATTTACTATATTAGAAATAAAAAATAATTTTGAATTTGTAGACCTCTGAAAGGGTTTCAGAGACCCCAAAAATTCTTTGGACTACACTTTGAGGACTACTGCACTAGACGATGGGCAGCTAAGAGGTGTCATAGTGAATTGAATGTCAGACTTGGAGTCAGGGAGATTCATCTTCTTGAGTTCCAATCTGGCCTCAGATATTTCCTAGCTATGTGAACCTGGGCAAGTCACTTCGTCCTGTTTGCCTCAGTTTCCTCATCTGTAATATGATCTGGAGAAGGAAATGGCAAAACACTCCAGTATCTGATGAGAAAACTCCAAATGGGGTTACAAAGAATCAGCATGACTGAAATGATTGAACATACTATAACATACTGGCCTATGTGTTGTTTGGGTGAGTCCTGTAGGTCATACCTTTGAAGCCCCCTTCAATTGTGACATCCTATACTTCTCTAAGCAGGCTAAATTTGATTACTTTCAGCCATCTGAGGTTGGGGTAAGAGTCATCGTGAAAAGTCTGGATTTCTCAGATTTAAGCCATTTTGACCAAGAAATGGTTATCGCTTTTAGAGTAGATAAATTGCCATTGGTATTCACATAATGCACCCTGGGTCCATTCCTTCCTCAAACCAAAAGAATGGGAATGGTGCAACCCTATGCCTCATACCCACAGATAATTCATGTCTAAGAACTGGCATGACTGAAGAGTCAGACTTAGGAATTGGCACTGCACCAAAGTAGCATCATCAACACTTCAGTCTGACCCTATATTTAGACATTTGTAAGGCTATTTTTTTTCTTTACACTGCTCCTCCCTCCTAAAGTGATGCTGAGCAGGTATTTCTTCCTGTTCATCCACCTTCTCCACCCTCAGTCTCCATCCATGAGATCTCTTTGCCACCAGGAGGATCCTGTATCCTGACATTCCTGAAGACATCTATCCCCTTCCTGGAGTTGTTCTTTCCTTTTCATGACATTAACATTGGATATAGCTTTTACTTAATGACTTGTCCATTACATTGTTTCATGAGATATTTGAATAATTTGTACTCACGGTATTATAGATTTAGAGCTAAAAGGGGCATTCAAGAACATTGACTTCAGCACACACACACACCATTTTACAAACAAAGAAACTGAGTCCTAAAGAACTTAGGTGGCTTGCCCTGGGTTAGACAGCTAGTCAAGACTCAAAATTTTGATCTTCCTGGCATATTTGGTCTTCTTTCTAACTCACCACATTGCAAAATGGCTGTCCATATTTTGAAACTAAATCATTCTGGTCCAAACCTCCATCCTTTGCTGAATCACATGGAGGGATGAAGGAAGAATCAATGGGTTCTTCAGTAAATCTTCAGATTTATAGAAAATTCAGATTCAGGAAATCTTCAGTAACTGAGATATTCAAACTATGGCTGGTCAATTGAAATTAGGCAAAACTAAGGATGAACACTACTCTTCTTTTTCCTCCACAGGATTTAGAGTTGGTAGATTTGGTAGAGATTATATTTTCATTTTATATATGAGCTTGATTTGCCCAAGATCACACAATTAAGTAAAAGACAAGATTGATGACAAAAGGTCATCAAGTCCTTTAAATTTATTGTTACTGTCCTTCCCATTGACCATTCTGCTTTACTTTAACCCATTTTGGATAATTTTTTGCAAAGCAGATTGTCCTACTTTCTTGCCTTAGGTAAAGTCAGATGCTCTTAATCAAATCCCTTTAAATACTGATTATTCTCTTCTGTACTTGTACTTGTACTAAAACATGTCACCCAAAACTGAATAATAATAATAATAAAGACTAGCCAACTGCATATGAGGAGCTCCCCACTAAGCAGAAGAACTCTACTCAAGTGTGGGGAAGCTGAAGGACTAGGAGTAGATAGAGTGGAATGGAAGACATCTTTCTCCTTTTCTGTAATCTGAGATTCAAATACTCAGTTACTTCTGTTGTCCGTGGACACGTGTCCCTCTAGTGGTGGAAAATCAGAAGTTTTTGTCAAACCTAATTTACAGAATCAACTCCAATTGGGAAGAGCACAAAGGAACATTAAGACCTTAGTTATATCTGACCACAGTCATAGATCATACATTTATTTCTTTTTTTCTCAATAGTATTTTATTTTTCTAATTACATGTAAAGATAGTTTCAATGTTCATTTTTATAAGATTTTGAGTTACAATTTTTTTTCTTTCTCCTTTTCTTACCTCTCCCTCACCAATCTGATATAGGTCATACATGTACAATTATTTTAAACATATTTCAGTATTGGACATGTGAAAAAATCACGACAAAAGGAAAAAAAACATGAGAAAGAAAAAGCAAACAAAAAAGGGATAAAAATAGTATGCTTCAATCTGCAATCAATCTCCATAGTTCCTTCTCTAGATGTGGATGGCATTTACCATCCCAAGTTTTATTGAAATTGTTTTAGATCACTGTATTGCTGAAAAGAGCTCAGTCTATCATAGTTGATTATCATACAGTCTTGCTGTTAACTGTGTTCAATGTTCTCCTGGTTCTGTTACTTCACCCAGCATCAGTTCAGGTAAATTCAGGTTTTTCTGAAATCAGCCTGCTCATCATTCCAATAAATTCCATTGCATTCATATACTATAATTTATTCAGTCATTCCCCAGTTGATGGGCAACCACTCAATTTCCAATTTCTTGCCATCACAAAAAGAACTGTTATCAACATTTTTTTCTTTTTTATGATTTCTTTAGAATACAGATCCAATAGTGACATTCTGGAGCAAAAACTATGCACACTTTTATAGCGCTAGGTATAGTTCCAAATTGCTCTCCAGAATCACTGGATCAATTTACAATTCCATCAACAATGCATTAGTGTCCCAGTTTTCCCACATCTCTGCCAACATTTATCATTTTATTTTCCTGTCATCTTAGCCAGTCTAATAAGGTACTTCAGAATTGTTTCAATTTGCCTTTCTTTACTCAATAGTGATTTAGAGCATTTTTTCATATGACTGTAGAGTAAACTGTCTGTTTTTTGACTACTTATCAATTGGGGAATGACTTGTATTCTTATAAATTTGACTCAGTTTCTATATATATTTTAGAAATGAGATCTTTATCAGAAATATTGGCTGTAAATTTTTCCCCCACCTTTCTGCTCCCCTTTTAAAGTTGGCTGCATTAGTTTTGTTTGTGCAAAAACATTTTAATTTAATGTAATCAGAATTATCCATTTTGCATTTCATAATGTTCTCTAGTTCTATAGAATTAGTTATATAATTATAAATTTGGTTATAAATTCCTCCCTTCTCCAAAGATTTGACAAGTTTATTATCCATTGCTCTTCTAATTTACTTATAGTATCATCCTTTATGTCTAAATCATAAATTCATTTTGACCTTACTCTTGGCATAGGGTATGAGATGTTGGTCTATGCCTAATGCCATACTGTTTTCTAGTGTTCCCAGCAATTTTTATCAGTTAATAGATTCTTATCTCAGAAGCCGAAATGTTTGGGTTTCACAAACAGTAGATTACTGCAGTGTGTTTCTTGTGTATCTAACCCATTCCACTGATCCACGGTTCTATTCTTAGGCAGTACCAAATGGTTTTGATGACTGCTGCTTTATAATATAATTTTAGGTCTGGTATGGCGAGAGCTTTGCTTTTTAAATTTTTTTTTAATTAATTCTTTTGATACACCTAACCTTTTGTTTTTCCAGATGAATTTTTATTATTTTTCTAGCTCTTTTTTTTCATTTATTTAAATGTTTGATAGAATTCATTTGCTGATTCTGGAGATTGTTTTCTAGCTCTATAAAATAATTTTTTGGTAGTTGATTGATATGGCACTGAAAAAGTAGATTAATTTAGGTAGAATTGTCATTTTCATTATTTGTCTATATCAGAATGTTGTTAGGGGAATTCCTCTCTCTTTGAGATTTGCCAAGTAGCCTGTAAGCCACATCAGCTTGGGCAGATTGGGATCCAGAGAAGTAAAAGGAGCTTGGCCTCTGAGGCAGGAGGTTGTATCTTGCAGGAGTTATTAGTATTAGTTAATTAATATTAGTAGGAGAAACTGCTAATAGCTTCCTTGAGATGGCAAGGGTGTGTCCTCTTGCTAGAGCTTCTCCTGGTGTGCAACGCAACTCCACACACCTCCTTCCTCTGGCTCCACCTATGACAGACTATTTGCACATCCCGATCAGCTTGCCTCCAAAGTTTATCCGGATATGCCCCAAAGACTGATATGTAAGGCTCTGGCAGCCTAGAATAGTGTGCCTGGACAGTCCAGCACAGAATGTAGGGTAGGATAAATATGGGCAATTTGTAGGATAATATCATGGTTTTAGAGCTGTAAGGGACCTGAGAGACCATCTAGTTCATTTTAGGTGAGAAAATGAAGCCTCAAGTGATTTGTTTGAGGTTACATATAATAAGTACTGTTTAAGTCATTTCAGGCATGTCTTTAAGAAATGATTCATTGGATCCCAACGCTATTCCAATCAGTATTGATCATTTTGTTATTTTATATAAATTATATAGGGATAATTAGATAAGATAGGTTCTTTTAGTAGGCCTTTATAATAAGCTTCAAATTAAAAATAGAAGGTCCACTATTTGTTTATTAGTTATGAAAATCATGTATGCACTACAAGAATGCTGACAGATATCTCCATCCTGTTTTACTCAAATTCCATGTGCAAAGCTAGTGTGGATGAGATGACTTGATTCTTTGGAATCCCTCCAACTTATTTTTGTACCTCTAGACCATTCTCTCATGTCCAACATGAACAGGTTGTCATATTATGACCATTTTGTCAATGGAAATGCTCCTGCTTTACCCAATCCAAACCGCCTTCCTCCCCATACCATTTTTGGTCTGATACATAATTTTTGATCTTCAAGAGGAAGGCCTATCACCTAATGAAATTCTGTATTTTACCATGTCTCTTCTCTGTATGTTTGGGTGTTGAATCCTATAAAAAAAGATCATGGGGATCGTGGACATCTCAGATCATGAAGAAGAGCTGAAGTTCATTTCATTAGAGAGGATCAGGAACCCTTAAAGAAAGTACCATTGGCTCAGAGTTTTTCCTTGTTTTTTTTTTTTTTTTTTATTGTAGATTAGACAATTTTATACTCCATAGGTCTGCTTCTTTATGACCTCATTTAAGTTTTCTTGGCAAAAATATTGGAGTGGTTTACCATTTCCTTCTCCAGCTCATTTTGCAGATGAGGAAACTGAGGCAAACAGGATTAAGTGACTTGCTCAGGAGCACATAATACGTTTCTGAGGCCAGTTTTGAATTCTGGAAGATGAGTCTTCCTGATTAGGTCCAGAGGTCTATGTACTGTGTCACCTAGTTGCCCACAGTAATTGGCTGAACCAGAATTGCCCTCAAGTTCTGAGTAAAAGATGCTTTCTTTCCCTTCTCTATGGGATTTTAGCAATTAAAAATAAAAAATAATTTTCCCTTTTGTTCTCATTTTGCTTTCACAATAAAACAAATATGGAAATATGTTTAAAATGATTGTATATGTGTAACACATCAGCTTGCCTGCTGTCTTGGGGAAGGAGGGAAAAAGGAAAGAAGAGAAAAAAGTTTGGAACTTAAAATCTTATAAAAATGAATGTTGAAAACTATGTTTACATGTAACTGGAAAAATAGAATATTATTGAGAAAAAGCTAAAAATAAAATAATATCAATATAAAATTTTATTTTCAAATGCTTTGCCAGTGTAGGGAGGTTTTAAGATTGACATGAAGATACTCATTCTATTATCTTTACTAGATGCTGTTTATTTGGAATCCCCCACCAAGAATTTAATGTTCCCCCGGGTGGAAGTGTTCTGTTTTGGAAATCTGTACCGATGCAGAGAATGGGGAGTGACTGATGAGCAGAACCCAGAGACCACACAAGCCAGCTTGTCAGAACTCTCAAGCCACACTTTGAATGAAGTCACCAAGAGAACTGTGAAGGATGATGATGGTCCATCTGACTCCTTTGCTGTGCAAGCACCTGAATCTGTATCTGTCCAGCTCCCTTTATCACCTTCCATACAGTCATCTACAGTATCAGTTCCATCACTCATAGAGTCACCTGTAGAGCCACCTGTCTCACCTGTCTCTCCTCCATCATCACCTTTGTCACCTGTCTCATCTATGGGACTGCCAGTTTCATTACCCCTTGAACAGTCACCCATATCACCAATTGTTCAGTCAGTGGCTCAGTCACTTCCATCATTCATGCAATCATCTGTGCATCTCTCTCCTGTGCAATCACCTTTAGGACTTCCTTTCTCACCTCTACCCATGGAGTCTTCTCTATCACCTTTTGTGCAGTTTCCTGTCTCATCCCCAGTACAGTCACCAGTATCAGTACCTGTACAAATGCTTCCGTCGGTCATAGTGCCATCACCAACATTATCTCCTGCATCTCCAGCTGAGCTATATCTTCCACGGATACCTCTGAATTCACCTTCAGCATCTCCTGTGCAGGTATCATCCATGGAGGATGATGTCATACCCCAGTCCCAAGGTACCACGTTTTTTCTATGGGATTTCTTATGGGCTTTCACTTCTGGAAATTATTTCACAACTTGAAAAAAATCAGTTTAAAATAGTTACAATTTTAAAAATTTAAAATTTTGTAGGATTCTCTTTTTATCTATCTTCAGGGTTGAAGGAAAAATCAACAGAGTCCCTCTGTGTTTAACAAGCTAAAGTTTCACCTTTAGCACAAGCTATGCCATAATCACAGTCTTGACAAAGCTGGGAGATTTCCACCTGAGGAATAATCATCCCAAGCCTTCTTCTCCTCCATTTCAACTTTGCAGAGGTCTGATAAATAGGAGATCTGAGTTTTCATCTCAGTTCTGCCTCTCATTTATTGTGTGATCATGGACAAAACGACTATCAGTTTTCTTATTTCTAAAATGGGAATAATGATCCCTGCTCAGCTAAGTTCATAGGGTAGCTATGAGGCTCAGATAGGATAATGGAAGTGAAAGTCATTGCATGATGATGGTAAGTGAACGATTTCACATTGACAGATTGATTTATTGTTACAAAGCACAATGAAAAATTTATCTCATGTGATCTTTGCGGTACTATGTTATATTCTGTCTGTTTTACATATAGGAAAAGCAAGTCCTATAGAGGTGACATCATTTGCCTAAGGTCATAATTGATAGAAAGCATGGGTTAGTGGAATTGTCTTTGGGAGTTCTTGTCCTGGCCTTTTTACTAATGATAATAGCTTTATGTAATCTTTTAAGATTTATGATATTCTTTAGATATATTAGCTTATTTGCTCTTCACAACAGTCCTGGTTGGTTTAGATTTTGTTTTTATTCCCATTTTACAGATGAGGAAATTGAGACTGAAAAGTTAATTGACTTGCCCAGGCTCGTACAGCTCAGCATTAGAGCTAGGTCTCCCTTCAAGTCCAGTGCTTTGCCCACTCTCCCACTCAGTGTGATATGAAGCAAGCCTCTTAGCTCCTCTAGAGTCAGCTACAAATATGAAACTCTGAATCCTATGCTTCTGGAAATTATAAAATCATAATCTTAAGGCCAGAAGAGGCCATAGGGGCCATCTAGTTCAATTTCTTCATTTTACAGATGAGAAAACTGGTATTCAGAGAAATAAAAGGATTTGCCTAAGATGTTCTCAGAAGTGAGATTTGAAGCCAGTGTTGGAAATTTGTAGCTATTTCTCTTGTTCTGTCTTGATGAACAGTAGACAAATGAGCCATATAATTCAAGGATGATTGGGATTATAAATGAAAAAGGGGAAAATATTTATTAAATGTTCACCATGTTCCAAGTATTGTATTAAATACTGGGAATGCAAAGAGAAAGCCAATGGTTTCTAGTCCTGAGAAGCTCACATTCTGATTGAGTTATGGCAATGCTTTCAGGAAAGTTCAGTTATTCTTTAGGATGGACTAAGTCCAGAGTTCCTTAGATTGTAGTGATGTGACGGGCAAATCATGGTGGAATCTGGACTGGTCCACTTTCTTATAGTATGCTTAGGGAATCTCTGGCTTCCAATAGGAAGAAAGGAAACAGGTATTTATTTAGCATTCAGCAAGGAATAGAGCAAAGTTTCTTAAACTATGGTTTGTGATCCTATATGGGATTGTATAACTGAATGTGAGAGTCACAAAATTATGATTTATTATCAGTAAATGTTTGATTTGTATACCTATTTTGTATATCTATATACTTGAGGTTGCAAAATAGTTTCTTGGATACAAAGGGGTTACAAGTACAAAAAGTTTAAAAAGTCCTGGGATGTACCATTGGACCTGGAGTGAGGAAAACCTGAGTTAAAAATCTGGCTCCAGGCACTTACTTGCTATTCTATCCTGGCCAAACCACTTAGCCCTATTTGCCTCAGTTTCCTAATCTGTAAAATGAGCTGGAAAAGGAAATAGCAAAGCACTCCAGTATCCTTGCCAAGAAAATTTCAAATAGGATCACAGAGTTTGAACCAACTGAAACGACTCAACAAAAATGTGTTAACAAATATTATCTCACTTGATCTTCACAATAACCCTGAGAAAGAGGAACTATTTCATAGTTGTGGAAACAGAGGCAAATGGAAGTTAAATGACTTGTCCATGATTACAGAGCTAGTCTGGGGCCATATTTAAACTCAAATCTTCCTGATTCTAGACCCAGAGCACTGTCTACTGTTCCACCTGAACTTAGAGGAACAGTTCATATTCATTAAAGGTACTTGGCTTTCATCAAATCTGCCACTAGACTCAAATCTGCTTCTTAATTCATAGTGAATGATTGATTAATTCTACCCTCAGGCCCAGTTCTCCACTTGCTTAGCTCCATCAGGTCAGGACCATTGCCAATTCAGGAACAAAGCCTTCCTTGTAACCAACTGCAGCTTGGCCTTGTACTGACTTTGTTAGCACTGTGTCTGATCATGTGCCTGGGCACTGAGCATAACAGTAGAAAATGGCTTTTGGAACCCTTAGCTGTGATAAGAGGTTGTGTCTGGGAGGGAATGGAGGTGGGAGTCTGTGGTTCAGAGAAGTTCCTGTGCATTGAAGGTCCAAATGTATTAAGTTGTGTACGTTTTTTTAAAAGTTATTTGGAATCCCAGGAAATCCACAGGAGCCTAAGTATATTTGAGAGAGGTGGTTTTAGACACAATTGCTGACTTTTCAGCCCCACTATCTCATTTTTTCCAAATGCACAGATGGGTAATAGTAAGAATATTTCCATAATTCTTTCTAACATCAATCAAGAACTCACATGAAATCCTCTCACACCCACTATGGGATCATTCCTGAGGTACCAAGCTATGTATCCAATTGAAAAACACTAAATTTTTTTTAAAAATTAATTTTCAATAGTATTTTATTTTTCCAAATACATGTAAAGAGGGTTTTCAACGTTCATTTTTGTAAGACTTTGTGTTCCAAATTTTTCTCCCCCCTTGCCTTCCTACCTTCCTTCTTTCTTTTTTTTCTTTCCTTCTTCTTTTTTCTGTCTCTTTTGTTGTTATTGTTTGACACTTGTTTGAAATGACTAATATGGAAATGTTTTACATGATTAAACATATGTTACCTATATCAGATTGCTTCTTATATCAGGAAGTGGGGAAGGGAGAAGAGGAGGGATAGAATTTGGAACTCAAAACTTTTTTTTGACAGATACTATAGAAGTAATTTAATCCAATATCATTTTTTCCTCAATAGTATTTTATTTTCCAAATACATAAAAAGATAATTTCCAACATTCATTTTTTTCCCTTCCTCACTTATCTTCCCCCTCCCCAAGACAATAATAATCTGATAAAAATTAAATATGTATAATTCTTTTAAACATATTTCCATATTTGCCAAGTTATGCAAGAAAAAATTAGACCAAAAGGGGAAAAAACCTTGAGAAAGAAAACAACAAACAAAGAAAAAGAAATAACTTAATTTCTAAGGACTTTAGTTTTGTCATCTATAAAATAGGCTAATGATGCTTATAATACCTACCTTATAAAATTATTGTGTTCTTTAAATGAGATAATGATTATAAAGTGCTACATAATTGTCAGGTATTCATTCATTTGAGCATTGAAGAGGAATATAATTCTTAGATATTCAAGTTGTGAAAATCAAATGAAATAATATTAATAAAGTACTTAGCACAATGCCTGGCACATAATAAACATTGTATAAATACTAGCTGTTGTTAATGGTATTATTATTGTTGTTATTATATGATTCATATATTTGAATCTTAGACCTCAGAGCTAGAAGGGATTTCAGATGTTATCTAATAATAGTTGACATTTATTCAGTACTTTAGGGCAGATAGGTGGTTCAGTAGATGGAGTGCTATGGCTAGAGTCAGGAAGACCTGAGTTAAAATCCAGTCTGAGACACTTTTTAGCTGTGTAACTCTAGGTAAGTCATGAAAGCCTATTTCCTCATTTGGAAAATGAGCTGGAGAAGAAAATGATAACCTTCTTCAGTATCTTTGAGAAGAAAACCCCAAATGCAGTCACAAAGAGTTGTGTATGACTGAATAACAATCCAGCATTTTGAGATTTACCAAATATTTTCATCATTTCATTTGGGTAAGGAAAGTAAGAGGAAATTGAGGCTGCAGAGAGCTCAAGTGATTTTCCTATGGTCACAATTAGTAAGTGGCAGAGCTAAGGTATAAAACCAGTCCTTCTAGTCCAAGGTTATATGTTCTGAGGTTCTAAGATTCAAATATGTGAATCAAAAAACAACACTAATACCAATAATAATGGTTAGCATTTATGTAGTGCCTACTATGTTCCAGGGATTATATGTTAAATGCTTTATTAGTATTATTTGATTTGATCCACACAATTCAAATATCTAAGTATTATGTTCCTCTCTGATGCTCAACTGAATGAATAATAACTAACAATTATGAAACTATTTAGGTTATGAATAATAACCAAGAATTATGTAGCACAGCTGCCTCTCATTCCTGATGGGTTTCCTTGATAAGCTGTCTGCCAGCATCAAGTTCCATTTGCCTTTCAAGGTACCATGGTCAAAAAAAAAAGAACTCAAAAATGGACTCAAAAATGAAGCAGGGAATTACAAATTATCCTTAGAGGCTAGGAACCTAATTTTTGCAAACCCATGCACATCTCATTTAGAGCTTTAAATCAAAAACAGTTAACCCCATATTAGGAGACAGCTAGATAGTGCACTGATCCTGAAGTTAGGAGGATCTGATTTCAAATCCTGCTTCACACTTAAAACTTACTAGCTGTGTGACCCTGGGCAAGTTACTTAACCCCATTATCTCTCCAAAAAGCAAGCAAGCAAACAAACAAACCGAAAAAACTCAACTTCAGTAAACTGTATTATCTTGCTTCTCTCCAAATAATGGACACAGGGTAGCACAGTGGGCCAAGTGCTAGATTTTGGATTCAGAATGCCTAGTTTGCATTCTTCCTCTACTACTGAAACCAGGTCTAAACTCATTAATTATTTGAATTGACATAAATGTTTTAAAAATAATTTTTTTGGTAATTTTATTATAACTTATTATATTTTTATATCTCTATAAATGTATTTTGAAGATGAATAATTAAAAGTAAATATTATTATCTTACTTTGAAATAAAATTTTTCATCCTATTTTCTCTGATATATGCCACTGTATCACTTGACACAGTTGGTCCTTCAAGATGTTATTAAATTCAGTCAGTCAATACACATACATTGTGCACCTACTGTGTGCTAAACACTGTTCTAAACCAGTGCTAAACAGTCCTATAATTTGTCCATATGACTTTAGTAATTTCCTTTTTCCTGAATTTCAGTTTCCTTATTTATAAAAATAAGTAGTTGTTCAGTCGCATATGACACTCTGTGATCCCATTTTGGAGTTTTCTTGGCAAAGATGGTAGAGTAATTTGCCATTTCTTTCTCCAGCTCATTTTATGTATGAGGAAACTGAGGCAAACAGGGTGAAGTGACTTGCCCAGATTCACACAGTTAGTATCTGAGGCCAGATTTGTACTGAGAAAAGTGAGTCTTCCTGATTCCAAGCTCAGTGCTATATCCACTAAACCATCTACATGCCCTAAGTAAGAGGGTTAAACTTAAAACTCCTTCTCTTATATTCCTTCTAGCTCTGAATCAATAATATGAAATATTTTATATATATATAAACTTTAATAGTCTAGCAGTTCAAACTGGCTTGTATATATTTTTCTTTCAAAAGGAAAAGAGCAATTGTTATGCATCTACTATGTGTCAAGTACTTTAATGGTTACAAATATTACCTCATTTGATCCTCACAACAATCCTGAGAGATAGGTGCCATATTTTCCTTACTTTATAGTTGAAGAAACTGGGGCAAATACATTAAGTGATTTGCCCAGAGTTACCTAGCTAATAAGTATCTGGTTTTGAATTCAGGTCCCCCAGACTTCAGGCCTATTCTTTTTTAAAATTTTGTTTAAATATTTTTTATTCTATAATATTTTTTTCCAGATGCATGTAAAGATAGTTTTCAAAATTCATTTTTGTAAAACTTTGTGTTTTAAATTTTTGTCTCTTCCTCCCTCCTTCCAGATTGCCTGTAACAATCTGAAACATGCTAAATATATGCATTCCTTTTAAACATATTTCCATATTTGTCATATTGTGCAAGAAAAATCTTACCAAAAGGAAAAAAAAAAACATGAGAAACAAACAAACAAAAAGATGAAAATACTGTGCTTTGATCCACATTCAATCTCCATAGTTCTCTATTTGAATGTGATTGCAAACCTAGTGTTCTATCCACTGTGCTACCAGCTGCCTCAACTGAACAGCAACATGTTCTCTAAACAGAAATGGAACAAATGTAGTTTTAAGGCCCAAATTGGACCAACAGCAAAGGTCCCAACAATCTAAGTTTTATTTCCCACACTTCTTCCTCATCATTATTGAATATTATTATCTTTTGTTTTCATATCATCATCGTTTCCAGATACATCCTTCCTTGTATCTCTTCAGATAGTTATCCCTTGGAACAAAAGAGAAAAAAGAAAAAGAATGGGGAAAAAGCAGTTCAACCAAATCAACTGATATCTTAATTGGGTGACAAGAAGTGAGTTTGAATCCCAGCTGGGCCATTTACTACCTGGGTTAATCACTTATAAATTGAGGAGTTTAGATTGGATGTTCTCTAGGGTCCCTTTTAGATGTAAACCTGAGGAGTATACTAAATATTAGTAGGCAGATTGTTTCCAAAGAGGCAAGAAATCAGATTCTGCTTTTGTGGAATTAGAACATTTTGCTTCATTTAAAAAGGAAACTTTTTGGAATTTTAGAAGTTTTACTCTCAGTAAACTTGAGCTAAAAGCAGGGGTGTGCTGGAACTAGTTGTAACCAGCTTTGCATTAGCTGATCATTGAATTTTCAGGATGAATATTTATATCTCAGAAATCAGCAATTGCTACAAATTAGAGTGTGATTTTTTGATTTTTTTAATTCTCTAGATTTAAGAATATTAATAATTGCAGATTAAACTTTAAAATGTGTATACATATATCCCTCCTTCCTCTCTCCTCCAGTCTGGTTATTAAATATTTACCAGCAATCCCTTGTATTGCTCTATAAACATCATTTGACCTCTAGACAGTACTAGATTGAAGAACCCAGAGATGAATACTAATAAAAATTACTTGTGCTAACTTACTATAGCACTGTTAGGTAGCAAAGTGCCTTACATGTGTTATTTCATTTGAGTTTCATAATACCTCTAGTCAGAAGAGACTTCAGAAGTAATTGAGTCTAATCCCCTCATTTTGTAGGTGGGGAAATTAAAGCCCCCAAAAGTTAAGTATCTTACTACAGGTATTGATTGAATGGCAGTTTCAGGACCTGACCTTGGGTCCTTTGACTCTAAACTCTAAGGATATTTTCTAAATTAAATGATAAATGATGAGGTAGCCAACAGGTTGTGTTGGTCCAGGATTTCTTTCTTTTTTAAAAGTTTTAATATTTCCCCCCATTTATCTGTAAAAACAATTTTAAAATTTTGTGAGGTTTTTTTTTATAATTTTGAGTTTCAAATTCTTTCCCATGCTCCCTCCTCTCCCATTTCACTGACAATACAAGAAATTTGAAAAATGTAATAATAAATATGCAGTCATGAAAAACATTTCTGTATTAGTCATGTTGTAAAAAACAAAATAAACCAAAAGGCCCAAGAAAAATGAAGAAAATAAAAAAAAAAAAAAACTTTGATACTTTGATCTCCATTCAGATTTCATTAACTTTTTCTCTGGAAGTAGATTTCATTTTTCAAGATGAGTTCTTTGGAATTGCCTTTGATCATTGTATTACTGAGAATACCTAAGTTATTCACAGTTGATCATCACATGATGTTGATGTAACTGTGTACAATGTTCTCCTGGTTCTGCTCACTTCATTTTGCATCAGTTCATGTAAGTCTTTTCAGGTTTTTCTGAAACCTTCCTGCTCACAATCCTATACCACAATTTGTTCAGAAAATTCCCAGCTGATGGGCATCCAGTTTCCAATTCTTTGGCACCAGAAAAGAGCTGCTATAAATATTCTTGTACAGCTAGGTCCTTTTTCTTTTTAAAAAATATTTTTGGAATATAGACCTAATAGTGGTAATATTAGTCCAAAAATGCACACATTTTTATATTCCTTTAGGTACAGTTCCAAATTGCTCTTTGGAATGGTTGGAAATATTCACAACTTTACCAACTATGCAGTTGTGCCCCAATTTTTTCCTATCTCCTCCAACATTTGTCATTTTCCTTTTCTGTCATATTAACCAACATGATAGGTGTGAGGTGATATGTCAGAGTTGTTTTTAATTTTCAGCTTCCCTACTAAGCATTATTTTTGTTCTTCAGAATGTAAGCTCTTGAGGGCAGGGAATGGCTTTCTTTTTGTTTTTATTTATACCCCTAGTGCTTAGCATGGTGTCTGGCACATAGTGAATACTTAATAAATGCTTGTTGACCTGAAAAAGTCATTTGCTGGGTTAGAAATGTTCTTCACTCTAAAAGAAAAGAGGAGAAAATAGATTTTTGGTGAAGTGAAAAAAATAAAATTAGATGTTTTGGGCATTAAAAAATTTTTTCCATGTTTGTGGCAGCCCTTTTTGTAGAGGCTAGAAACTGGAAACTGAATGGATGCCCATCAATTGGAGAATGGCTGAATAAATTGTGGTGTATGAATGTTATGGAATATTATTGTTCTGTAAGAAATGACCAGCAGGATGAATACAGAGAGGCTTGGAGAGACTTACATGAACTGATGCTAAATGAAATGAGCAGAATCAGGAGATTATTATATACCTCAACAACGATACTGTTTGAGGATGTATTCTGATGGAAGTGGATTTCTTCGACAAAGAGAAGATCTAACTCAGTTCCAAATGATCAATGATGGACAGAATCAGCTACACCCAAAGAAAGAACACTGGGAAATGAATATAAACTGCTTGCATTTTTGTTTTTCTTCCCGGGTTATTTCTACCTTCTGAATCCACTTCTCCCTGCGACAAGAGAACTGTTCGGTTCTGCACACATATATTGTATTTAGGATATACTGTAACCTATTTAACATGTAAAGGACTGCTTGCCATCTGGGGGAGGGGGTGGAGGGAGGGAGGGGAAAAATAGGAACAGAAGTGAGTGCAAGGGATAATGTTGTAAAAACTACCCTGGCATGGGTTCTGTCAATAAAAAAGTTATAATAGAAAAAAAAAGTTTTTCCCACCTGTTACTACATACAGGTGGCAGGCTTACCGTTTGTTATGTCAGGACTAATCTTTCTTTTTTTATATATTTCCTTCCTTTTGGCTTCTAGATATACCTCTACCTAAGACTTCAAACCAGAAAGTCACCGTATTTCTAGTGAATATGAAGGACGCAGTATCCAAGCCCTTTGTGAAGTATGTGTTTATTAGAGATGGATGGGAGTGGGTCTTTCTTTATGTAAGAGGTAAGAACAGGGTTCAGGGAGATACAGGGACTGATTCACAACCATTTTGGCTTACAGTGAAAACCCTGGGCTATGTTCCCAGTCAGGTAATTAAACTCCACCCTTCAAATGTCTCCTTGGATAATGTAATCTACTTTAATTCTTTGAGGTCAGTTCTTATTGGGCTATTACCCAATGCCTGCTGTCCCTCCAGAAATGGTTGCATTTTATTTCTGGGCAGCCTTGAAATCATAATATTCATGTTAATATCATTATTAATTCCAACTGATTTATTCCACACTTTCTTTAGTCATAGTGAAAGAAAATTCTACCTGCTTTTTCCACTGCCCTGCTACATCTACATAATCCCTCTACCTATTCTTTTCCCTTTCTTTTTTTTAAAATGTATATATAAATCAGTATTTTTTAAATTAAAACTTTTATTTACAAAACATATGCACAGGTAATTTTTCAACCTTGACCCTTGCAAAACCTTGTGTTCCAAATTTTCCCCTCCTTCCTCCCACCCTCTCCCCTAGATGGCAGATAACCCAATATGTTAAATCCAGTATATGCATACATATTTGAACAATTATCTCGCTGCAGAAGAAAAATCAGTCTTATCTTCTCTGATACTTGATTCTCAGATGATTCCTGATTTGAGGAGAGAAGCCACAATTTAGTCTAAATCAACAACCTGGACAGCCATTGTCTAATATTTGTATGAGAAATAATCAGGATCCTAGCCAGATTTAAGAGACTGGTTTTATAACTGGTCCACTGCCCAAGTTATTTTCTCTTTTGGGTAGATGCATTATCTTTCAAAAATACTAGTTGAAGTACATATGTGTTAATAATGAAGTAGTCTATGAAGCAATTTTTTATGAAGAGAAATGCAGTTTGTTACCTTCAAATGCTCACAATAAATGTAGCCATTAATTATTATTTTATATATATAATTATATAATTAATTAATTATAAAACTTTAAAAATAGAATCTTCTTTACACGAATAATTTAATGCATGAATTTTCCTTTTAATGATACAGATTACAACCTACCTGTGTGTGTCTTTTGGCAATAGCCAACATACTGGGGGATTTCCTAATATACTCTGATTAAATCCTTACTCTATAAGCAGAAATTAATTATTTCAGGTCCGTAAGCTGAGGAAAAAGTCCCTAAAGAGATAGGGCATGGAATGGATACATTTTGATGAGACAGAGACTATAGACAATCTCACCTCTTATATAATTGTGTCCAGGGGCCACTCTGTGGATGACACACCTTGGATGAACAAGTTATTTGGAAGCACCAGCCATGACACAAATGGCACCAGGAACGACTTCTCAAGACACCGAAAATCCTGGGGAGCAAAAAAAAGAGACCAGTAAGTATGCCTAATGTGTCCTATCTCTATCAGAAAAAACAAGGGCTCAGAGGAGGCTCCAAAAATTTCAGAAAAGATTGTGTAATGCTCACTTTCTCTAATAAAATCCTCATAACCCATACCTTCCAACCTTTCTCTTCCCACCCTTCTTCCTTCAGGGCCCTGTGAACTCTGGGGAAAAAAAAAAGAGAGGGGACATCAGAAAGTGCTGTCAAGTAAAAGCAGAGTTGTTATTAACTCAGTAAACGTGACATCATTGCCTTAGGTGTCATTCATGCCCAAGATTTCAGACAACTTGTAATAGAGCTTGGTACACAAGATTTCTCCAAGACATTCACACCAAAGAATAACACCCATCCAAGGAAAGTCACTCAGGAGTACTATACCTTCCTGCCTTAATTCCTGTAGGGATAGATATTATCTGATTTTCTTGTTTCCAAATTTTCTAACATATATTGCTTTATACTTGTCTGAGTAGCTGAGGCACTACTCCAAGGGCTCTGGTCCTTCCTGTTTAAGTTTGCTGCCTACTAGCAATCTCCAAAGGAAAAAAAGATCAATCAATCAATGAAACAATTAATAAACATATTTTGAACAACCTAAGTGCCAGATCCTGTGCTAAGTGTTGGGGATACAAAGAAGGGCTAAAATCACAAAATATTTAGATACAATGAGGGACATGGGCTATAACTAAAAAGGTCCATATAAAATACATATAGAATAGAAGGAAAATAACCTAAAGGGCAAACCTTCATTGACCAAGGGAAGCCTTCAAAGTGGTAAGAATTCTAGGCATCAGGAATGGCCAATGCAAAGCCGTGGAAATAGGAAATGTAGTATCTGAGGAACAGCAAATAAAGGGAAGGAAATAAAGATTTATATATTACCTATTATGTACCAGATACTTTGCTAAGTGTTTTATAAATCTCTCATTTGAACCTTACAACAACCCTAGGGTTGTTCAACATACCCTACGAGGTGCTATTATTAGTCCCATTTTACATCTGAGGAAACTTAAGCAGACAGATAAAATGATATACTTAAGGTCACACAGCTAGTAACTGTTTGAGGCAATATTTGTACTAAGAGCTTCCTGGCTCTGGGTCCAGTGCTCTACCCATTGCACCATCAAACTACCTTTAGCCAGTATCACTGAATAGTGATTTGGATCACTGGATCACGATATCACAATAAAGTATAAAAAGAGAAGAAAGATGGAAAAAGGGCCTGGTTGTAAAGAATCTTAAACAGTTCTAGAGTTTATTGAAAAGGAAAGGGGATAAAATAGCATGACTTGAGCTAAGCTTTAGGAAAATCACTTTGGTCCTTGGACTTGGAGGATGCTGAGGATAGATCAATTATAATAGTCAAGGTGAAAGGTGATGAAGAATTGAACTAAAATGAGAGCTGTGTAAGTGTAGATAAAGGGAGGTATACAAGGAATATTCTGAAGGCAGAAATGACAGGATATAACAATTAAGTAGATATGTGGGGTTAGAGGAAATAATTAAGTAGAGCTCTGAGGTTTCAGACCATAGAGTCTGAGAGGATGGTGATACCCTCAACAGTAATAGGGAGATTTGAATGGGCAGATAATGATTTCCACTTTGAAATGCCTTTGAGACAACCACTTTGAAATGTCCAATTGACAGTTGGAGATAAGGGACTGAAAATCAGGACAGAGACTGACAGAGTTGATAACTGAGCTGATGGAAACTGATGAAATCATTAGAAAAGGTAATATAGAGAGAAGAGAAAAGGCATTCAAAACAGAACCATGAGGGACACCCACAATTAGAGAATAAGGATGGGAATCCAGTAAAAGATAAGAAGGAATCTTTAAATAAGTAGGAGGAGAACCAAGAAGATTGTAAAATAAAATCCAGGGAGGAGAGATAATACAAGAAGAAAAAGTACAATGCTACACAAAGGTCTGGAGCAGGACTTCTTAAACTTTTTCCATTTGTGATCCCTTTTTATCTGAGAAATTTTCATACCACCCCAGATATATTGGTATATAAAATAGGTATATGAATTAAACATTTACTAATAATAAGTCATAATTTCATGACCTCCCTACATTCAGTTATGCAATTCCATACAGGATCATGACCCATAGTTTAGGAAGTTTTGGTTTAGTAGGATATGAGAAATGAGAAAATAGCTTTAGATTCAGCAATTAGGAGATCATTGGGGATTTTGGAAAAAGAAGTTTCAAATGAAGTTATACTACAAAAAAATTGAAAAGAGACTAAGAAGAGCGGAAGTAAAGGTACTGAAGAGAAATGATTTTTTTTTTTTTGAGGAATTAAACAGAGAAGGGAGGAGAGTTATGGGATAATGGTTCTCAAGGTTGAAAAGGTAGTTTTAATTTTTTTTTTTTGAGAATAGAAGGGAGGCATGGATGTATTTGTAGGTATCCATGAAGGAGACAGAAAATAAAAACTGAATAGAAAGTGGGGATCATACTAGGGATAGTCTTCTGGAGAATATGGGAGGAAATGGGACCAAGGGAACATGACAAGAGTTTTGCTGTGGCAATGAGAAGGGTCCCTTATTTAACAGACAGCATTAAAAGAGGAGATTGTGGAGGAAGAAGTTTGTGTTATCTAAGATGAGGGCTAAGAAAGGAGAAGAGGGAAGTATCAGTAAAAGGTCTCAGGTTTGGGGGGTTTTGTGAAATATGAGGAATCCTCAGTGGAGAAGGTGGGGAAGGAGGGTGTTGGGAGGCTTAAAGAGAATTGAGCAAGTCTGGAACAAGGGTAGTGAGTGAGCACAGAATCAAAGAGGAGTTAGAAGAACCAAGTTAGACTTGGTTCCATGAAGCTCCAGTGAGATTAAATTAAGTAAATTTGTGAGGCAGTGAAGCCTGGAGTCTGGGAAACCTGAGTTCAACCTTAATGCACAGGAGAAGAAAGTGGCAAACCACTCCAGTATCTTTGCCAAGAAAACCCATAGACAGTATGGTCCATAGGCTCACAAAGAGTTGTATGTGACTGAAAAACAAGAATGACAACAACATAAATTTGTAGTGGACACAAGCATAGTTTTGTGAATTCCTATATCTCTCCTAGAGGGTGACTGATTATCTGAAATTGTAGAACCCTAAATTGACCATAGCACACAAATGACTGCCTAGTCAACACAGAATATGGTAGAAGGGTTTCTTCCCAGCACTGTAATATCTTATCATTCATTTATTCATCCATTCAACCATCAAACACTTATAAAGCACCTACTATGTGCAAGGCATCATGCTTTTTTCTGATCCCTGTCCTTCTCCCCTGTTTATTTGCTATCTCTCATAAAACAGACTTGTTTTTATTTTGTATTTATTTTATTTTGTATATTTTACATGCATACTTATTATACATATATTGCTGCCTCAGTTAAATTGTAACATTAAAATGTAAGCTGTAAAATGCTGCTTGAAGGCAGGAACTTTCATTTTTGTCTTTGTATCACCTAATGCCTAACATAGTGTCTCATACTTAACAACTTTATTGATTGAATTATACATGACTCCTGTCTCCCAGTCCTTAAAATGCTGACATTGAACCAACCTTAATAAGATAAAACATTTACAAAGCATTTTTAATGTAGCAGGAATTGGACTAAGTTCTGGGAATGCAACTACAAGATTGCTTTCAAAGAGCTTACTTTTTCTAATCTTGGAAGATAAAACAAATAGGAGAACTAGAAGTGGAGGGGAAAGAAAGGCAAGTGAGGAAGATTCCAGAAAGAGCCCAGGTATGAGTGAAATAAAGCATGATTGGGACTTTTCCTAAAATGGTGGTACCCAATTTATCAATGAATTTTTCAATGAGGAGAGGAAGGCCCCAGGATAGAGGTTTCTCAGATGTTCCACAGCAGGCATGGAAAAGGTAGAGGATTCTGGGGAGAATCCAAGGTATTCTATTAAATTGCTAAATCTGAAAACCCAAATGTTAATTGTTTGCAAACCAAGAGGACTGTTTTTTGTTTGTTTATGTAACACAAGTTAAAATATATTTAGTAAACTTGCTTGAACCAAAAGTCAGTCAGTCCATCAACGTTTTTTAATACTGTATGCCACACTATATTAAGAATTAAAGATTCAAAGAAAGAAAAAAAAATAAAAGCAAAACAGTCCCTGTTCTTCAGGAGTTAATTGGATAGAAAATATGCAAAGAATGATATAAAAATAAGCTATACAAATATTTCCAAATAAGGAATAATCTTTTTTTTCCTTTTTTTGAATCTCTTTTGGTATTTATGTTATTATTATTGCTATTATTAGGTCAAAAGATTTGCATGAATTTATAGTCTTTTGGGCACAGATCATATCTTTTGTTTATTTGTCAATTGGGACATGGCTCTTATTTCTTATAAATCTGACTCGGGTCCCTCTGTTTGAGAGATGAGCCCTTATCAGAAAAACTTGCTTCAAAATTCTTTTTACAATTTCTATTACTAACTGTATTTCCTCCCATTTATTCTTCCTCTCCTTTCACCCTGTCTCCTCAAAAGTGTTTTGCAACTGACCACTCCCCCTCCCATATTATCATCTTCTCCTCCTTCCCATATTCCTGCATGTTCATATTGAGTGTGAATGTTATTTCCTCTTTGCAACTTCTATTCACATTCCCAAAACTTACAAATTTTGATGAAAATAGTCACTCACTTCTCCTCTCCCCGGCCCCTGCACTATAAAAGCTTTTTCTTGCCTATTTTTTATGATAGATAATTTACACCATTTTACTTCTCTCTTTCCCTTTCTCCCAGTATATTCCTCTCTCACCCCTTAATTTCATCATTTAAAAAAAATAGAGAATAATCAAAAGAGGAAAGACACTAGAATTAAGAGGGATAGGGAAAGGCTTGTTGAAGGTGGAAAGAACTTGAAGAAAGCCAAGGAAAATGCTTAGAGTGGGAAAATGAGTGTCAGTATCACTGAAACCTGGAAAGGAAGGAAAAGATGAGGGTATGAAGGGTTTCAAATGCTAAGAAAGACTTTTAAAAAAAATAGCTTTTTATTTTCAAAATACATGCAAAGAGACAGCTAGATGGTGCAGTGGATAGAACACCAGCCCTGAAGTCAGGAGGACCTGAGTTCAAATCTGGCCTCAGACACTTAACACTTCCTAGCTGTGTGACCCTAGGGAAGTCACTTATTCCCAAACGCCTCAGCACAAAAAAAAAAAAAAAAAAAAAAGCAAAAATAATTTTCAACATTCACTCTTGCAAAACCTTGTGTTTCAAATTTTTCTTCTCTCCTTTCCTTCTATCTTTCTCCCCCAACCCCCAAAGACAGCAAGTAATTCAATATAGGTTAAACATGTGCAATTCTTCTAAACATATTTCCACATTTCTAAAGAGAGAATTTTATATTTGCTTCTGGAGGCAATGGTGAGTCACAGGAATAGGACAGTGGTCAGACTAATAGGTCAGACTTGAGCTTTAGGAAAATCACTTTGATAGATAAGTGGAAGATGGAGCAAAGTAGGGAGAGGCTTGTGGCAGGAAGACTGACCACAGCAATAGTCCACATGTGCATAATGAGGAACTGCCTCAGGGTGGTAACAGTGTCAGAGGAGAGAAGGAACACATGAAGGTAAAATCAAAACCCATGCATTTCCCAGTCTCTTTCCACACAGGTAGGGGTGTATGTTCTGTTTTGGAAGCTAGGGCTGGTATTTAGGTCACCTAATCCAGTTCTCTCTCCAGTACACCAATAAAATAACTGACATTTATAGAGTGCTTTAAAATGTTCCAAGCTTTTTAAACACGTTATCTTATCTGAACTTCACCACAATTTATTTGAAGGAGGTTTACCATGCCCATTATGGGATGCTTTCACATTCATTATTTCACTTGATCCCCACAGCAATGTTCCTGTGCCAGGCAAGGCAAGTGGTCTCTTTTTTTTTTACAGGACTACACTCAGGTCTCAAGAAATTACATGATTGCCCAACATCACACAATGAGTTAGCATTAAAGCTGGGACTAGAAACTAGGATTCCTGATTCCTAAACCAGAGCACTTAAATTTTCTTACTTTCTCTTGATCTAGGTCTTCCCCCTGCCACAGCAACTCATCTCTGCTTCCCACTTCTGGGACGGTTTGGGTGTCCTACCGCCCTCATCCCATCAGCACGTGTCAGACATTCGATGACCTTCAGGTTGGCAAACAGTCTTTTGTATACCTCCACCCCTTCTCATTCATTTCTCATGAACTTTCTCTGGTCAGTTCTGAGCCCTTGCTTGCCTCTGACTGGGGCACCCTTGCATTTGTCTGCTATAAGCCCTTGATTACAACTTGGACCCTGTAACCGAGTCCTCTTTCCTTCTTCTTCTGTCTTCTACCAGATTTATGATAGTTCATTGTGAGAAAAAATTTTAGAAACTTTGTTTTACATTTCTATTTTATCAAACATAACAAATAATATTTGTGTCATATAATATATATGATACATATAATAATATATGCCATGCCTATATTAATATTTACAAGCATTATTGCTTGGAAATAGACTCAGATAATACAATTCATGACTCTGTCCCCTCAGGCAAAGGCTTTCTATACAAAAACAAAATTTCATAGTCAAAATTGTCAGAGTCCAGAGTTGGGGTGACACTCTTTGACATATCAGGGGGAGCAATAGTAACTCAGAATGTTGGAAAATCCTGGAGAGTTATTTCCCAACCCCTTTAATCTGGTCAGGGTTAGGGAAAGGAGAAATACTTTTAATTGGATTAGTTAACAGCAGCTTCTGCACTTGTCCAGTCATTGCTCTATTTCTATTTGCAGAGAGATCAGAGTTCTTACCTGAACTTTGACTTCATTTCCTTTTAGAAATCTGTTAGATCCTTTGGATTCCAGGTTAGGTCAAGATCTTCTTGGCATTTATGTACTGACAAGGTTTATTTTGCTCATGGTCCAAAGGTTTCAGACACTGAGAAAATATGATCAAGAGATCTTTCAAAAGTGGGAGGAGGCATTTGATGTCTGTCTACACTATAATTTCTTCGAAAGTGTTATATTTATAAAGAAAAGGAGATCCTTTGGTTATTCTAGTAGATATATTCCCCAAAATTTGAATAAAAATCAAATTTTTGTAAACGGAATTATATTTCAAAAATATTTAATAGAGTCCTACAGTGAATCCCTTTATATAGTTAAGAATCCTATAGAGCAAACAGTATCTTTTACTTTATTCTTATTGTAAATCTATTTCTTTGTATAAGACCTGGAAAGGAAGTTTAGCTAAGGCTATACAAAGCACATGCTTTGCTGAAGATGTGAAAGATATTGTTGCTATGGCAATAAAATGGGGATGAGAACTCAATCTAGCTAACTGGGAATTCTTCAGAACACTTTTTCTTTTCAAAAATCTTCTTAAATTTTCATTAATGTCTTTGTTCTGATACCACTTTAGTTTCTGAATGTATCCCTTCCCCTTATCTACTCAAGGAGCCATCTCTTATTTAAGAGAGAGCAAGGGGCTGGGAGGGAGAGTAGACAGATGGTGAAGGTAGGGGAGAGTGAGACACACAGAGAAAGAGGAAGGGAGAGAGAGAAAGAGAGACAGACAGACAGAGACAGACAGAGAGGGAGAGAGAGAAGGAAAGGGAGGGAGGGAGGAAGAAAAAGAGAGGGAGGGAAGGAAAGAGGAGGAGAGGGAGGGACAGAGAGAGATAGAGACAGAGATGTAATTTGGTAAAACCAGAACATTGATTGTTTCTGACATTACATACAATATTAGATTATCCATAGCCCTCACCTCTGTAAAGAAGGGAATAAAGTGAATTCTGTCAGTCTTCAACACAGTGTAAAACTTTTTCTCCCTCCAGGTATCTACACACCTCGAGAGGGACCAGAAGTAGCGTCCGTGTGACTTTGTGCGGAGCTTTCTTCTGCCTCCTGTCATATTCCAGATTGGAATGGCTATGTTGATGATTGTGAGAATCCTGGCTTTCATGGGGCTGGGGACCACTGTGTCAGCATACCCTTTCTTTATCCCTGAGCTCCTGAGAACCTCGCCAAAACTCTTCCCTCTTACATGGAAAGAAAACCCATCCAAATGGGCAATTGTTCCCTGTGAATCAGCAATGTCCCTGAGAACCAGTTCCTGGATATGAAGTACAACAGTCTTTTATGTCTGAACTGTCAGCATTCCTTGCTGTTTTTAGTGCCTATATATTAACTTCACTGCCCTCTCCATATGGATTCAGTATTCTGGGAGAAAAAAGTTTTTGTTTTTTTTTTAAGATTAATTTCTTTTCCCTTTTATTATACCTCCAACTTCTATCCTGTGCTCACCTTTCAGCCAGTGAAATTTGTCTCTGTGTTCCTATAATCCTGAATAAAGGGATAGCAAGTATTTTGTCTCAGGGATTCTGGCCAGTTCAATCCCAAGGAATTCAATGAAATCTTTGCACTCCATATCCTCCCTGAGCTTCTAAAAGGGCTCTGAATATCCATCCTCACTTCTTTCAGTCTCATTAATAAGGTCCATTTCTGCAAATCACAAGAAGGCTCAAAAAAACCTCCTGACTGATAACCATTTGCAAAACAAACAGATGGCTTAGTATCAAGACTAGGAAGAGAGTTTGTTTAACAAAATGTGTGATGCAAAGCCAATGCAGTGTATTGAAAGAAGAAAAACAGACAACAATGCATATTTTTGAATGCTCAATTGATGAGCCTTCCTGGAAGAGTAATAAAGTACATTCATTTTCATGGGCAAATTTGAATCCAAAATTGAGAACAATGGACACGGTGGGAGTAAGAGGAGTTTGAGTATGAGAATATATTTAAATGGGATCATTTAACATAACATGGTTTTTGATCAACTTTGTTTTCAATGCACTTCTAAGGAGATGATCCTGTGATCCCCTGAAATCATCTCTTGAGAACTCAGGTACACTTCCAAGATGTCTGATGGGAAGCTCCTTTGGAGATCTCTTCTTTCTTCTGTTTCCCTTTGTGAAGTTTCTTGTATTATTACTGGGGGGAAAATCGCTCCTTAGGTTTATGAAGGGAGGAAGAATTACATAAATCTGTATACCTCCCCACAGTGTCTAGAGAACAATGTGACAATCCATTTGCAAAGAGAATTGACTGCTGCCCATTCTTCTTCAAGACATATACAAGCAGAGACTCCTGGAAAATAGGAAAATAGGTTTTTATTCCTTTCATGACTTGGGAATGTACATTCCCTGGTGCAGGAGGGTGGAAATAGAACTCAATAATAATTATTGTTGTGACACTAAACTTGTACATACTGCCAGATATAACAGATGTTTTAGGATCAATTATACAATGAGCATCAATAAAGATTTCTAAAATATTTAGAATTAATTGCTTATGTATCTTCTCTTTCTTTTGCAATTTCCTCTGCTTTTGATTTTGAGAAATCATTTGAGAAAAATGTTTTCCTTCCTTTTCCATTTTTTTTATTCTTTAAAATGATAAATATATCTGCCAGCAAATTTTCTCTACAGAGGCAGTCCCCACTTTCTCCTTTTTATCTCTCATTAGTCTACTTTTCTTTCTTGGGACAGTTCTAACTTAGAACTTTCAAGCCTTCTGTGTTAGGAGGGGTTCTCACCTCGTTGTGATGTCTTGATTAGAATGTCAATTACTTGAAGGTGAGGAAATTTTTTGCTTTTATTTTTGTATCTCCAGCATTTAACATAGCATATGTGCTTAATAAATGCTTTTTGACTGTCTTATTACATATTGCAGAACCAGGTCCCTGAGGAATGTAGTTCTCCAAAATAATATGCTTGCTCAATGTGTGCTAAGCTCTAGAGTCTTCAGATATGGTCCCAGTAAC
This sequence comes from Antechinus flavipes, assembly GCF_016432865.1. Classification (NCBI taxonomy): domain Eukaryota; kingdom Metazoa; phylum Chordata; class Mammalia; order Dasyuromorphia; family Dasyuridae; genus Antechinus; species Antechinus flavipes. Next base: position 195,544,299 of record NC_067401.1, read on the forward strand.
AAACTTTGCTGCCTAAAGACTACACTAATCAAATATAAAGAAACTTATCACTAGAATTTTGTATGCTACATGAAATTTGGGATTTTACCCATAAAACAGATTAAAATAATAGTAATAAAAATAATAAAAACAACAGCTAGCATTTAAATAACACTTTTATAAGGTGTTATGTATAATTTACCTAATTTGATCCTCCCATAGCCCTTGCTATTATGACCCAATTTTGCAGATAAGGAAACTGATGCAAATATGGATTAGAGAACTGGTCCAAAGTCACACAGCTAGTAAATATCTAAGATGCAATTTGAACTCTGATCTTCCTATCAAATTCAACCCACCATGCTACCTAGTACTTCCACTTCTGAGGTGATAGTAACCTTGTAGCCATCAATAAGAGAACATCAACAACTTTTAATCCATACAAGAAAATAGACAGCCTTCTAAGGCAAACTAGGGAAGGAGACAGTGCGTAGAATCCTTTTTTTTCATCTTTAGAAAATCTTTATGAAAATGGTCTTTGCCTACATCAAGTATAATTGACAAATGGTCAAAGCATATGAATAGGCAATTTTTCTGATGAAGAAACCAAAATAATTTGTAGTCATGTGGAAAAAAGCTGTACATTATTATTGATTAGAGAAATGCAAGTTAAAGCAACTTTGAGATACTATTTTATACTTATCAGATTGGCTAAAATGATTGAAGGGGAAAGGGACAAATATTGAAGGGGATATAGAAAAATTGGGGCATTAATTCATTGTTGGTGAAATTGTGAACTGATCCAGTCATTTGGGGGAACAATATGGAATTATGCTCAAGAATTATTAAACTGACTATATCCTTTAACCTAACCATATCACTCCCAGGTTTATTTTCAAAGATACTTAGGGAAAACAGAAAAGAACCTATATGTTCTAAAATGTTTATAGCAGCTATTTTTTTGGGGGGGTGACAAAGAACTAGAAACTGCAGAGATACTCATCAATTGGGGTTTGACTAAACAAATTGTGGTATGATTGTGATGGAATAATACAGGGCTAAAAAAATGATGATTCAATAATCTTTAAAATAAAAACATGGATTGACTTTCATGAAATAATCAAGAGTGAAATGAGCAGAACCAAGAAAACATTGTATACAGTAGCAGCAATATTTTAACAACAACTTTGAGTGAATAAGTCATTTTGACTATTATAAATACTCAAATTAACTACAAAGGACATGTGAAGGAAGATGCTATCTCACATACACACACACACTCACACACACACACACACACACACACACACGCCTATTTATATGGAACAGTACAAACAATGCATAGAGTGCTGGTTCTGGAGTTAAGAAGACTCATTTTCCTGAGTTCAAATCTGGTGGCAGGCACTAGTTGTGTGATCCTTGACAAGTCACCTATTTGTCCCAGTTTCCTGTATATCAATATTTTAGTTCACAATTGGAATAAATGTATACATACCTAGTCATTCCTCTTCATTCATGGTACTTAATCTCTAAAAAGTAATCATGAACAATGAATTAGTGAATACTAAACTAACCCTCATCCCAACCCTAACCTCCTAAGGGAAATATGGGTTTTGGTTCCTGAGAAGCTCTATCTACAACATTTACTGTAGCACTTTCCAGAGTGGTATCATATATAGTTCAGCAAATTTCCTTTTCCTTTTTCTGTATGTACCATGATGTTGATTCATTAACAGTGAACTCATGGCTAACAGACTTGTGCTTGAACAAAGCTTATCTTAGACATATATTTTCTCCATGAGGAACTTCACAGCCTTCTTGCAACTTAAGAATACTAGATAGCACTTCAATACTATACTTAAGTATAGAAAATTACCCCCCTTTCAAAGCAAAAGCAAAATGCATAAAATAGCAATAAACAGATTTTGAAAAGGACACTTACTTGTAGTTTAAGCACTAAAATTTTATTTAACTTCAGATAGGAATGTTCAAATAGGGAAAATTTTTTGTCACTGTAGATACCCAAGAATTGATTTTCATGGCGGGTGGTCACAAATAAATTTTGGCAAATAGTTGAATTTGCAAATAAGGAGGATTGACTGTATATGCATATTTATGTGTATGTATGTACATACTCACATGTACATATATGTATGTGATGGTAGGATAATATAGGGCAGGGGTCCTCACACTTTTTTAAATAGGGAGCCAGTTCACTGTCCCTTAGACTGTTGGAGGGCCAGATTATAGGAAAAACAAAAACTATGAACAAATTCCTATGTAAGCTGCATATATCTTATTTTTAAGTGAAGAAACAAAACAGGAATAAATACAATATTTAAAATGAAGTAAAGTTAAATCACAAACTTACCAGCAGTATTTCAATGGGAACTATGGGCTTGCTTTTGGCTAATGAGATGGTCAGTGTCTGATTCCATATTTGTCACTGTTAGTCGTAACAAGTGATGCAAGTGGGCATCCTTTAGTCTTGATCTGGTTGGAGATTTCAAATGTTTCATTCTAGAAAAAGTCTGTTTACAGACATAAGTGCTGCCAAAGATGGTTGCCATTTTGAGTGCATGGTTCCTGAGATGAGGATATGTCTCAGAGGGGATAGATGCATAGAAATTATGAAGGCTGCTTGACTTGAATGCATCTTTCAGAGAGTCACAATTCTGCAGTTCAGCCAGTTCCATTTCATAAATTGTATCCACATTTTCAATGTCAATAGAAAATGGGTTATGGAAAAGCTGTATGTCCTGTTCATGGAGATGAAGCTCTTTAAATCTAAATTAGAACTCCTTTTGCAATTTTTCCAGTGAATCCACACATGTTTTGTTTGGGAATGTAATCAGCGGTTTTCTGCTAACAGATTTTGAGTTGTGAGGAGATGGCAAAAGTTTTCCTCCTTCACTTGTTTGATGAGGAGGCCTAATTTTACTTCAAATGCTTTGACATGTGATTGCATATCAAGATGAGCTTCCCCTTTCCTTGAAGTTGCATATTGAAATTGTTGAGTAGTTCTGTTACATCTGTCAGAAAGACAAGGTGCCATTTCCATTCTGCATCATTGAGCTCTGGTACTTCTTTGTTTTTTGAAAGCAGAAAAGTTATAATCTGTGGAAGTAAATCATAGAAACGTTTCAAAACTCTCCCTCAACTCAGCCAATGGATGTCTGTGTGATATAGAACATCTTCATACTTAACATTTAGCTCAGACAGAAATTCCTGAAATTGTCTGTGATTTAGTGCATTAGCTCTAATGAAGTTAACACAAGATACCACAATTTTCATAATAGAGTCCCACTTCAGTGATTTACTACACAGCGCTTGTTGGTGGATGAGGCAGTGTATGGCTATTGGATGAGAATGGTTATGTTTGTCCATCTCTTGGTTAATGCAAGCAATTACTCCTTTCTTAGACCCCACCATGCTAGGAGCACCATCAGTTGTCACGCTGGCTAGTTTAGCCCAGCCCAGCTCCAAACCATTCATAGTTTGGCAAACCTTTTCATAGATATCCTCTCCTGTAGTTGTTCCTTTGATGCTTTGCAGTGCAGCAAGCTCTTCTATGACTTCAAAATAATCATTCGTCCCTTGAATAAAAATTAGAAGTTGTGCAGAATCACAAACATCATTGCTTTCATCGAGTGCCAAGGAAAAATATGAAATTTTTTTTATGGAGTTTTGCAAATGCTGATGCAGATTGTCTCCCATTTCTTCAATCCTCCGTGTAATTGTAGGTCCTGAAAGACTCACTGTACTAAATAAATCGGCCTTCTTTGGACATATTTCTTTGACAACAGAAAGAAGGCAATCTTTAACAAATTCTCCCCCCATGAATGGTCTGCCAGTGCGTGCTATTAGCTTGGCAACTTGAAAACTTGCTCGCAGTGATGAAATATGTAGCTGCTTCTACTTCACAAAAGTATTTTGCTGAGTTGTCAATGTATTTTTCAGTTTTAATATTTTATCTTTTCTTACTTCTCCAACCAAACAATCATATTTATCTTTATGTTGAGTTTCATAGTGGCCACGCAAATTATATTCTTTGAACCCAGAATATAGTGTCTGGCATATCAGACACACAGCTCTTTTCTTGTCCTGCATGAAAAAGTGATCCTAAATCCACTGTTCTTTGAATATCCTACGCTCCGAGTCAATTTTTCTTTTTCTTGACATCATTATTTCCTAGGGATTCCAAATTGCTATTAGTAAAATACTAATATATATGCACAGCACTACAGAAACAATATACCAGCAGTAAATTTGCCCACACAGAGACATACAGACTGCAATGCCCAACTTCCTCCAAGCTGCCTCTGCGCTGTGATGCCTCTGCTTCCAACCTTCACTGCTGCAGTGAATTCCCCCTGCAGCAGCTGTGACATGCACAGCATGCATTGTACATCCCTCACGGGCCCTCAGTTCTCTGTCTTCTGCATCTCTCTCTCTTCCCCACACCACACACTCCAGCCTGGGAACTCACCTCACCTCGGTACCAGCTCACACTCTGTCTCCGCCGCCTCAGCCCAGTGCCAGGAGTGTGTGTTGCTAACCCGAGTTTAGGTCCAACGTCACTTCCGGTCTGATTTTGCCATAATCCGGCGGGCCGCATAAACGTCCTCAGCGGGCCATATCTGGCCCATGGGCCGTAGTTTGAGGATCCCTGGTATAGGGTTTTATACCCCCTCTAAAAGTGTAATCCCAGAAAGTGTAGGCAATCAAAAGTATAAATTAGGTGTGAACAAGTCTTCAAATAAATTTAAAATTAAAGTGCTTTAATCTATCCTCTATTTACTATATCACTTAGCTATTTCTCAAAAACAACAAAAATAGATAAAAATCCCTAAGTGGGGAATTGATTGGAAAGTATAGCAGTAATAGATATGTTAGCTTAGAATAAATCATTTCCATTTTATTTTAAGTATCCCTTTTATTATTAAGCAGCTATGTGGATTTTTAAAAAATAAGATAAAGACTTCAGTGGTATAACTTGACAATGATGTGTCCTCTAAATTTGGTAAACAACTGCCATAGTTTGTACTGGTATCTATTAAATATTAAAAAGCGCTCAAGCAACATTTATTAAGCACTATACTGAGCACTGGATATACACAAAAAAGTAAAAAACTGTTCCTACCTTCAAAGAGCTTATATTTTAATGAGGAAGACAACAAGATATATGGAATAGATAGAAAGTTGTAGTTGTTGTTTTGTTCTCAAAGAGGACCATAACATCAGGAAGGTGAATGTAAGTGAGTGAGGCTGTGCAAGGTCACCCACTTCACTTTCTCCTCCAGAACCATCTGGGTCTAGTGGCCAGCTATAGATCAGGTTTCCTGAAGACGGCCGCATTCCCAAATGACATCTAAGGTTACTACGAAATCACATGATAATATTTTAATGGGGGGGGGGGGAGGGTAAAGGGAAAGAAAATTGATTAGAGGAGGACTTGGTCGATTTGATGAGTTCCTTAAATCAACTTGATGAAATTAGAGAGAAAAAACCTTTGCTGAAAGAATCTCTCCCATGGGGATACATATGTACCCTAGCACTTTGCCCAGAAGATGCAGGAAACTCTTGATTGATTTTTAATAAGTATGAACACTGCTGGAAAGTTAGTGGGAAAGAGGCTCTTTTAAAATGGCCTTTCCCTGTTATAAAAGTGAGTTGTGAAATATCTTGCTTCTTCTCTTTTTATAACTATTCTTTCCCTAGATTTCCAGACCAAAGCTCATCAAAGGGGATGGGGAAAGAAGGGTATTTCTTCCTCCTCCTCCCCAGGAACATAAAATGGAAATTGGCAGGAGATGCATATGGAAAGTTGCCTGTATTGCTCAATGACCTCTTGATAGACCTTAAGTTCCTGGACATCTGCCTTTCTTATTTCCTTTTTTGAGCAAAAGTCAAAGACTAGACTGTTTCCAAGAATGGATATTTCTGTGCCTTAAAAATTACCTTATGGGTAATCATGTGTTCAAAAGTTCTTGAATTCAGAAGTCAAGCGCCATCCTTCTAGGAAGAAAATTTTTTCAGCACCATTTCCTTTGGGAAGGAAGAGAACCACTGCCCTGTCACACCATGAAGGGAGAAAGGGAGAAATCTGGACCTTGTTCAACCAATGAGTTGCTGAAAAAATATAGGTCAGAAAAAGGGAAGTATGTATTCATCAGTCCTCTTAAATGTGTTATATTTCAGGGAAAATCTAATTGATTTTTTTTGTTTGTTTGTTTAGGGCAGTGAGGTGGCAATCCTGGGATCAGGAAGATTCCTTCATAAGTTCAAATCCTGACTCAGATACTTCCTAGCTCGGTGACCCGGGGCAAGTCATTGTTTACTTCAGTCTCCTCATCTGTAAAATGAGCTTGAGAAGGAAATGGCAAACCACTCCAGTCTTTGCCAAGAAAATTCTAGAAGGGGTCTTGAAGATTTAGACACACTAAAATGGCTCAACATCAACAAATGGGCAATTTGGGTTGTTTTATGTTTCTGCATTTGTTCATGGGCACATGGGAATCCTTTGCTTACTGTACTTTTTTGTGATGGTTAAGATAAAGGGTTCCATACTACTATACTATTCATTGAGTGTTGATGTATGAGTTGGAGAACTTTTAATCCACACACTTGAAGAAATCTAGACACAAGACAAGAAAACCAATTAAGAGGCTATTGTAATAGTACAGTCAGCAGGTGATGATGTGGTAGCTATTCAAGTAGAAAAAAAGTTCCATGTAGAAGACAGATTGTAGAAGGGAAAAAAGCACCAAAATATGGCAGCTAATTAAATATATGGGATATGGGATTCTTTGGAGTAAGAGGTTGAATATATGCTGAGGTTGGTGACCTGGATGATAGAAAGGATGGTGGACTCCTTGATTGAAACAGGAAAGTTCAGATGAAAGGTAGGTTTGTGAGGGAAAATAGAGAATAGATAGAAATAGAAAAATAAACTATTTTGGACATTTTGAATTGGTGATGACTTTGGGACATCCAATTTGAAATATCAAACAGATCATTGGTGACTCAAACTTAGGAGAGAGATTGGAACTATGTTTGTAGATTTAGAAATCATCTGCATCCCCCCCAATGGGGGACCATGATGAGGTCTTACTTTTACCAAGTAAAAGAGCAAAGAGAAGAAATGGTGCAGGACAGACTTTGGGGAACTCCCTTCCTCTAAACTATTGTCTCCACTTCAGTCATGAGGTAAGTCACAAGATCATTGCAATCCAATACTGCTGACTGCAAAATGTTCTGAGCTAAGCCTAACTCAGAACTATCAGGAAGTTCAATCTTGTCATTTCTGTCTTTGTTGTTGTTCAGTCATTTCATTCATGTTCAACTCCTTGTGTCCCCATTTGGGGTTTTCTTGCACAGATAATGGATTCGTTTGCCATTTCTGTATTCAGCTCATTTAATATATAAGGAAACTGAAACAAACAGGATTAGGTGACTTGCCCTTCTCAACTTGTGTCTGAGGCTAGATTTGAACTAGGAAAATTAGTCTTCCTGATTCCAGGCCCAGCATGCTATCGAATGTCTATCAAACCTTTAACAAAAGTAGTTTTGCTTAGCAGTAACATAGAAAGAATATTCAGCAAGGATATATCATTGATGAATAGTAATAATAGCTAGCATTTGTGTAGTTGTTTTGCAAAGCTTTATAAATAGATCTCATTTGACCTTTACAAGAGTCTTGGAAGATAAATGCTGTCATTTTCTTAATTTTGCAGGTGAGAAAACTTGCCCTAGAGTCACTAAGTGCTTGAGCTCACACTTGAATTAAGGTCTTTCACTCTATCCACTGCTCCCAAACCACTGGACCTACATTTTGTTATCTATAAAATGGAATTAAATTATATATAAAGCTTCTAAGGTCCCCTCCCTCCCCTGCCCCATTCTGATGTATATCTGTGATCCCTTTAAGTCTATATTGCTTCTACCCCACCCTCAGTGCAAGCTGAACTTTCCCTGACTATCATCCAGCTCTTAATTCTGAATGTCCTAGATCATTCTTAAGGAACTATGGAGCCAAGAGAGAATCAAGCTATGTGGATTCCTTACCCAACATTTCATCCATGTGAAATCTGGGTTAGAATGAATTTCCAGGGAAGGCTTGAAGAGTAAAAGAAAAAAGGATAAGAAAGGCAATTTCACAGTAGGGAGACATAAATCCTGAGTGGGTGTGTATCAGGCGCCAATCCTTGTCACACCCATGTTGCCTTGGTATCAGGGGGATAGGGTGGGAGAGGAGAAAATAATTATAGGATTTTGTTGCCTGGCAGCACCTTCAGTCCTACCCACTTTGCTTTAATTAAGGGTGGAGGGGAAATGCTCTCATAAATTTTACCACTAGATAATGAACTGGAACAATTAGTTCCCTAGATATCTTCCTCAGGCACTTTCTGCATTATTTAGACCCCCCTGAACAAGGTGGGAACCAGGATTCCTTCTCTTTTACTAACTCTTAGAAACAAAGCCAGGGTTCTGATTAGTACTCAATCCTGATTCTCTGACTCTCAATGGATAATGAATCTTGGCTTTTAATAACTCCCCCATCCTTCATCTAATTCACAAATTATTTAATATCCACTCCATTGATGTTATTTACATGCAAGAAATTATGAATAGAGTCTAACCAAACTTCACCATAAGATCAGGAAACCATCCCTCCCTTCACACGCATACATGCATGTAAATTTGCACACATTTGTACACATATATTATATATACATATTTGTATGTATATATTGTACTTATATGTATTCAAATATACACTCTGCATATGTATGTATATATGTGTGTGTATACATATATGTATTCTGCATGTGTGTGTGTGTGTGTGTGTGTGTGTGTGTGTGTGACTTCACTCTCCTGAGTCAGTCTACTTCTCTCCCTCAGAGTTCAAGAGTTATCCCTGAAGGGTTGAGATGTGTTTTGTCTAATGCTATGAGCTTCAGCCTGGATTCAACTGTGGGCCTCTCTCAGGGAGTGCCCCAATTTTGTATTAACATATTAACAATTAGCTTTAATAATCAGTTAAATTAACCAATTAGCTTTTATAAAGGAATATTTCCTTCAAAGAGATAACAAGACCCAAAACAAAAACGTTTCTTTCTCCTCTTGCCACCCAGTGTGGGGACACTACAGGACCTTTGTCTCAGGGAAGAATGGTTTCAAACTTAACACCATTTCTATAGGACATTGATTCCTCATCTTAGCCACAGGCTGAGTTCTGAAGGTCTCCTGGCTTCTTGGGGCACTGATACTGGACTGACTGCAAAATCCAGCTTGTCCTCTACGCTTGGCTCATTTTCCGGACCTCTTGATGCTTACAATATTATAGCTTCCCATCTCTTCCTCCTGAAAGAACAATGCTAAAGCAACTAACTAAAACCTTTTCTCCAGGGAAAAATGGGCCTCAGAAAGGAAGAGCCCAAGCCAGTGGGATTCTGTTAAAATGTTTAACAATCATCTCCCGAGGGAGTGGGGGTGGGGGGAATGTATACAGGGCATTCTTCTGAGTTTAATATGAATTATTAACATTTTTCCATCACTTTCTTAAGTTTAGACAATCAGCCAAACAATTTGCCATTTTGCAAGGTTGAAATGTTCATACTGAAATTTTATTATATTAAATAATTATTCATAATTAATTGTTTTTAATGATTGTTTATAATGATTATTATATTAAATTATTACTTAAATAATTGTTAGATTAAGTGTATTATTTATTGTGTTCAGTATATTTCATTTCAATAATACTACATAATATTTCAATAATACTACACATTTAATAAATTTAACAATTGATTTTTATGAGCCACCAGGTGGCAGCAGCAGATAGAATAAGGGTTATAAAATCAAGATGACTTGAGTTCAAATTTGACCTCAAAGTAAATATGTGAGCCCAGTGATCCTGGGCAAAGTGACTTAATTCTGTTTTCCTCGATTTTCTTATCTGTAAAATGGGGAGTAACAACACCTGTTGTGAAAATTAAATAAAATAATTGTAAAGTGCTTAGGGCAGTGTCTGGCACATAATAAAAGCTATAAAACTGTTCGATATTATTATCTCATGACCCAGTTTGAGCTGGTTCCTGCACTTTCCTTATCTTCTCTAATTGGAAAATCGTCAGTAAGAAGACTCAGCCAAAGGGAATAAATCACTCCAGGGAAAGGGCAGCCTTTTCCAAAAAGGGATGAGGCAGATTAGGTATATATTTGGTAAATGGTGCAGCAGATATTGCACTACACTGAGCATCTAGGAAACTCATCTTTATAAGTTCAAATCCAGCCTCAAACATTTATTAAATGTGTAACCCTGGCAATGATTTCACCCTGTTTGCCTCAGTCTCTTCATCTGTAAAATGACCTTCCTTTAAGTAGCTGTGTGATGTTGAATAAATCGCTTTTGCTCTCTGGGATATTTCTTCATCTAAAAAAATTAGGGGATTAGATTAAAATTCTTTTTGGCTCTTGATCCCATGGTCAATTGTTACAGTGTCTAAAGGTTTAAACTTGGGGTTTGGGTATGAACCAGAGTTCGTTCAAGGATTTTAAGTCTGACAGTGTACACAGGATACCTTGGAAGAGCTTTTCTTCCATTTTCTCCCCAATTCATGCCTGGAAGAGGACGGGAGCATTCATCTAAGGATGGTTGTGGCTTATTTGCAGTGTCTTGGAACAGGGAGTTCAATGTGAAAACCCATAACTACTCCTGAAAGATAAAGAGAAGTTGGAATTCAAAGAAAGGGAAACTAACTACAAAATATATCATAACAATTTTCAGGCTTAAAACAAATGTCTCCAAATGTACAAGTTCTTTCCCTTTTAGAATGCAAAGTCCTTGGCTGCTTCAACTACATCTCGTATCACCAGTGCCCAGAACATATTTGTTTGGTTGAACTCATTCCAACACTGTTACTGGAAGGGAAGGATCTGGCTAAGGCATAACTGTAACCAGGATGGGATGAACACAGATTTGTCCTCAAGGCACCTGATTTAGCGCAGGTCTTTTTATAGTCATCATCACCCTCAAAACAAAACCCCCAAATTCCAGAATTTACATGTAGGAATCCAGAATAATTAATTAAAATAAGAAGCTACAAAATAGTGGACTTTAGAGGAGTCTATGAAATGGCTTGCTCAGAAGCCACCTCCCATCAGTATTGCAAGATCTCTAAGACTCATTCAGGGGAAGGTGGCCATTCCCAATTCCTCTGAATAAAGGAAAAAAGATCTTATGCTGTTTGCCCCTACAGAAATTCATGCTTTTAGCAATTATCTTAAGTGTAAAAAGGGCATCTGGGTACCTAGTAGACAGCTAGGATTGGAGTCAAGAGGATTCATTTTCCGGAGTTCAAATCTGGCCTTACATATTTCCTAGCAGTGTGACCTTAGGCAAGTCCTTTAACCCTATGTGCCTCAGTTCCCTCATCTAGAAATTACCTGGAGAAGGAAATGGCAAACCACTCCAGTATCTCTGCCAAGAAAACCCCAAATGGATTCAAGAAAAGTCAGTTACAACTGAAATGACTGAATAAGAAGTATAAAAGTAGTACCTAATGTCCTCTCAAGTCACTATTATTCAATCTAGGAATTTCTTGGTCCTCTTAATATCTCTTTGGGATATAAGCCCAGTAGTAGCACTGCTGAATCAAAGGGTATGCACAGTTTGATAACTTTTTGAGCATAGTTCCAAATTGCTCTCCAGATTGTACTTTTAATACTTTTAATAACACTCTGAGGATGAGAGCTTTGTTCCTAGTATTTTCTCTCTAGCTCTCCTGGTATCACTCTGTGGGTCCCCTTCCAGTGGGGAGATAATTCCTTAGCCCTTAGTCAGGCTTAGAACTTCATGGGCAGTGGGGACATTCAGGATTGTTGGATGTGCCTTCAGCATCCTCAGGGCAGCCCACAGATGGGACCTGACCCATTCCTAAATGTCACCATCCTCACCCTGGATGCCATCCCACATGTACTAGCTACCCCCCACTCAGGGGAATAACTTTGACCTGACTATCCCCTGTTTTCTTGTTAGAAAGAATTTCTTACCCATATATCTCAATACCTATATCACAGAAACAGAAATTGTCCCTGTGACCTATAACAGCGAGGTTTGCATACCAGATGTTGGGATATTGATTTATACCATAAATGCTGTTGGAACAAGTGAGTGCAATCCCTCTCACATCTGCTGCACTTTCACCTCTGCAGCCTGTACCAGCTGTACAGGTGGGTCAACGGCTCACTGTAACTATGACTATAGACCAACCCCAGAAATAATTATGGGATATCTGTTCCAAAATTATTCTTGCAAACTCACTCATGATGCTTCTACACCACCTCCTTTGAAGCTTCTTCATAACTTCCTGAGAACTAACATTTTTATTGGTAGATTTATTTTCTCCAGACTCCAAGCTATGAACTTCCAACAACTTATTCAACCTGAGTACCATAGGCTACCTGATTCTGATGCTCAATATCCCCTAGATGTTGCTGCTGCCATCTTCAAGTTGCATGTCTTCCCTCCTCAGTCTGTATCCCACTAGGCAGGGACAGCTCTACACCCTTTATCACTGCTTATCTAATAGAAAATGTTAAGTGGAGGGATGCAGAATATTGTTAAGGAAAAGCAGGAAAACAATGTACACAATGATGACCAGAATGCAAAAGGAAAAACAAGATTAAAATGAAACTCCATTCTGGGTCATTATAATGACCAAGTTTAGTCCTGCAAAAGAAATGAGAAGGTGCTCCTTCCTCCCTTTTTTTCTTTTTTCTTTCTTTCTTTTTTTTTTTTTGCTGGGGGGGCAGGGAAGGAATTTGCAAATATGGTCAGGCTCCACTGATATGTCAATGAATTTTGCTGTTACCTCCTCTCTCACTGTCTCTATCTCTATACTTTCCTACTTAGCTTCCTCCCTCATCTTTTCCTCCCTCTCTTTCTCTTTCCCTCCCTCTTTTTGTCTGTCTTTCTTTGTGTCTCTGTCTCTCTCCCCTTCTTTCCCTCCCTTTTTCTTTTCCCCTTCTTTCTCTCCTTCCCTTTTTCTCTCTATCTCTGTCTGTCTCTCTGTGTGTGTCTCTGTCTCTGTCTCTCTGTTTCTTTGTCTGTCTGTATCTTTGTGTGTATATGTGTCTCTGTTTCTCTCTTTTTCTATCTTTCTGTATCTCTCTGTGTGTCTGTTAAAAACCACCTATTAAACATTTCAAACCTGGGAGTCACACCCATCTCAAACTCATGATGTCCAATAGAAATTTCGTTATTCATCCTCTACTGAACTTCCATATTCTTGAAAAGAGCACAACAGTTTTTTTTCCCATACAGGTTCTTGGCATTATCCTCAATCCTATAAAAATCCAATCTGTTGCTAAATCTTGCCTTTTCTACCTATATAATATCTCTTGCATCTATCCCCTTATCACTACATACACAGCCATCATCAACTTAGCTGAAGCTGTAATCAGCTCTTACCTAGACTGTTCCAATGGCCTCCTATGTGGATTTCCTTACCTAAAGTCTCTTCCCATTTCAAGTTATTCTTCAAAAAGTTGCTAAAATTATTTTCCCTAAGCATAAATCTGACCATGTCATTCCTCCCATTCAGCAAACTTCAGTGGCTCCCCACCTTGCACATTTTCTAAGTGAATCTGAAAAAACCACTTAACCTCTGCCTGCCTCAGTTTTCTCATCTGTAAAATGGGGATAATAATAACTTTCAGGATTATTGTGAGGATCAAATGAGAAAATAATTGTAAAGCTCTGAGCGTAGTGTCTGGTATGTAGAAAGAGCTAAATAAATGTTAGCAATGATGATGATGATGATGGTAGTGGTGGTGGTGATGGTGATGATGGGGAAGATGAGGACGATAATGACATAAACTACTCTGTCTGACTTTTAAAATCCTTCACAACCAGGCCACAATCCATCTTTCCAGATTTATTATATTTTATACTTCTTGCACTCTCTGATTCAGTCAAACCAGCCTTCTCTTTGTTCCCTATATTCAGCACTGCAACCATCTCACATTTTTTCTATCTGTTCCCCAGGCCTGGAATGCATTTCTTTCTTACCTCTGCCTCATATGATCCCTCTCTTTCTTTAAGTCACAGCTCAAGGATCACTTACTACATGAAATTTTTCTTTAAAAAATTATTTATTTATATTTACATGCAATTATATACTTTCTCTTTCCACTGGTAACTGGGGTCTTTGGTCCTATCAAACCTTATGCTATTCATTTCCCACTTGGGTGTAATCCTTTAGACCAAGGAACCTCATTATTCTGTAAGAACATAATAGCCCTGGAATACTTAGGTTTCCTACTCTTTTGCTCTGAGGCTCCTCTGAATGGAGGGTGCATTCAAGAACTCCTCCCAAAAGGAATTAGCTAGATAATTTCCATTTGCCCTTGTTCTCAAAGAGGACCATAACTCAGGGAAGTGATGCCATGACATACAAGTGAGTTGGATTTAAGTGAGGGAGAGCTGGGCAAGGTCATCAGTCTCATGTTCCCTCCAGAGCCATCTGGATCTGGCAAGATGTAAATCAAGACAACTAGAGATTACCTGATGAAATGGGAATGGTAGGGTTTGGCATCTGGAGGCCAGAAAAACTGAATTCAAATCCAGCTTCAGAAACTTACTAATTCCATGACTCTAGGCAAGTCACCTAACTTTTATCTGCCTTTATCTAGTAGCAACTGTGTTGTGAGTATTGAATGACATAATATTTATGAAAAGTGTTTAGAATAGTACCTGGCATGTTATAAATATTATATAAGTGCTTGTTCTTCATCCTTCTATTCCCAAAACCTCCACTTAAGGAGAATCCCAAGCCAGATGGTTGATTCTTTCTCACATATGGTCCCACACTTCCCAGACTTTTACCCCAACCTTATCTTTTTCAGCTTCCTTTATGTGTAATCTTCCTCCATTAGATTATAAGCTCCTTGAGGGCAGGGATTGTCTTTTTTCATATTTGTATCCTCAGTGCTTAGAACAATGTCTGGCACATAATAGATACTTAATAAACATTTATTGATTAACTGACCATAAAAGTTTCTGTATGTTGTGTATCAAATCATTTTATGATTTCTACTTTGTAGCATAGTTCAAGATCTAACTCTTTCCTCCCACTTTTTTCCATTATTTTCCCTTGAAATTCTTGACCTTTTTGCTTCCCTACATGGATTTCCTTATTATTTTTTAGCTGTATAAAATATTGCTTTATTAGTTTTGAATATCACTAAATAAATTAATTTAGATAATATTTTCATTTTTATCATATTAGCTCAACTACTTACGTACAAACTTTTTTTTAATTCCTTCAACTTGATTTTCAATCAAATGGTCAATTGAGTCAACAGGTCTTTGCTATTGCTTAGTCATTGTTCAGTCATGTCTAATTCTTTGTGACCCCATTTGGGATTTTCTTAGCAAAAATACTGGAGTGGTTTGCCATTTCTTTCTCTAGCTTATTTTAAAGATGAGAAAACTGAGGCAAACAGAATTAAGTGACTTATCTAAGGTCACACAGCTGGTAAATGCCTGAGGATAGAGTTGAACTCCAGAAAATGAGTCTTCCTAACTTTAGGGCCAATATTTTTATCCATGGTCTTACTTGGCTACCTTAAGTTATCAGGTTAACAATCTTCATTAGTAGAAGTCAAGAGAGAGATAGTGAGGGAACAAATGTCCTCATAAGAGTGATATGGACTGAGAAATAGGAGATAGAATGGGGAAGACAAAGTATATTATGGGTTTTTCTTTAGCTCCATTCATTGAGATCCAGCCAGGAGAGACTCACGATTCCCTGTTCCAACCCTAGCTGCAGGTCTATTACTTAGGCTTACCTTCTAAGGAACAGGGCTCCATACTCAGCATCTTCCTCATCTCATCAAATTAACACAGAATCATAGAATGTCGAAGATGGAAAAGATCTCTTTGCAACTAATTATTGCATCTAATGCAATCATCTCATTTTACAGATGAGGAAACTAAGACCTAGGAAACAGCTATGAATTGCCCAAATTCTCATGGATATCAGTCACAAAGTTGGGATTGATTTGAAATTGGGTCAATTGATTTCAAATTATTTTTTCCCATTATGCCAGGTATAATCAACATCACCTCAGACCTCTGTTAAAGGGTGATGGTAATGGTGGAAATCTCGAACAAGTTTTAGTAGGAGAGATGTTGGTTTAAGTATTGACACTGGTATCCAATACTAGCAATAACTACTGCCTTGGTCTTTGTGTAAGTCTAGTCCTAGAAAGAAGAGTAATAATTAGCAGGAAGAAGCCCAGTGTACCATTGTTCAAAGTATAAAGCAGCAAAGGACAACAACTTTCATTGCCCTTGTGTGAATAATGTTTAAGGTGATGACTGAGAAACAGTCACCAGAGTCAGCAGATTATGGAACACAGCCCTAGAATGCATGATTAAGGAAGCTTCTCATACTTTGAAAAGGTTGTTACCTGTTTGGTCAATCATCAGGGCAGCTCTAAATCAGGATATCAAATTGGTAAAATTTGTCTTTGGTGATTTATCATCTCCTTTTCAATACCTCTGTCCTGCTCTTGCCTCATGAGACCAAAACCTTAATTCCCTATTCCACCACTCCCCATCCAGTGTCCTTGCTGTGTACTTTTCTCAGAGGTCTTTGCTGCCAGCCAAGGCCCACTCCTTTCTCCTGTTGGTGAATTCTTCCTGAGGCTTCCATTCTGTGGAGGGACCAATCCAGGCTGCACTCCTCTCCTGGTCGGCTCTTGACTTTCAGACTTCAAAAATAGGTACTGCAGTTTTCACTGCCATCCCCCATTCAGTTTGCTTACGTGTGCTGTTTCCCATTAGAGTATAAGCTCTTTGAGGGCAAGGACTGTCTTATATTTTTGTTCCCATTGCTTAGCACAGTGCTTGACACATAGTAAGTGCTTATTGAATGTTTTTTCTTTCTTTTTTCTTCTTCTTTTCCTCTCTCCTCCCTTCCTTCTTTCTTCCTTTCTCCCCTCTCTTTCCTTCCTTCCTTCCTTCCTCCTTTCTTTTTTCTTCCCTCCTTTCCCGCTTTCCTTTCTCTCTTCCCCTCTTTCTTTTTCCTTTCCTTCCTTCCTACCTTCCTTGCTTCATTCTACCAGATCTTTTCTAAATGCAAATGTTAATAAAGTGTGTGTGTGTGTGTGTGTTTGAAGAAAGTTAGAACAAGAGAGCTCTGGATTCTCTAATGTGGTGGTGAGATGATTATTATTGTTAATAGTCCTTAAATTTTAAAGAGGACCAATGATATCACAGATAATGTCTTGACTTGCTCATAAATTAGAATTAAATGAGCCAGAGTTGCGCAAAGTCATCAGCCTCTCTCTTTCTGAGTCATTGAAATTCAGTGGCAGGACAAAAGTCAAGATTCAGTAATGAAGGAAGACTCATGCCACCTGCTTGCACTCCCTTGCAACCGGAATTCATTAGTTAGGAATAAAAAATAAGCCCATCCTCATGCACTGTCCAAGATGCTGACCTTGTGCCCTCCATCCTCTTCCTCTTCCCCTCTCCAAAAAATAAGCCAGTCCAGATCTTTGCATAAGTAGACTGTTTTTATTCACTCTATAAAGTACAGTGGTGTTGTACAGAAAAGAATAAGAATAGGTAGGGTGTTAGGCAAGACAAATTCTGATTCTCCCTTCCCAATTCTCCTTCCCTGTTAAATGTAGTAATTATTTGTGATGTAATTTGGAGTTTTTTTACATTTATTTTTAAATTTTTTGAGTTCTAAGTTCTTTTTTTGTTGTTCTTTTTAAATTTGCAAAACATATGCAAGAATAATTTTTTCAACATTGACCCTTGAAAAATCTTGTGTTCTAATTTTTCCTCCCTTTTTCCTTACCTCCTCCCCTAAAAGGCATATAATCCAATATATGTTAAACATGATAAAAATATATGTTAAATCCAAAGTAGACATACATATGTATACAATTATCTTGCTGCACAAGAAAAATCAGATTGTGATGTAAATTGTAATATAATTTGTACCTCTGGAGATCCTTTCACCTGGGTGAACTGAGGCAACTGCCCTTTGTTTCACTCCCTAACCACCTTCTTCACCTTACCCCTCCCCACATGACAGCTTTAAGGGTCTTCTGCCAACTCAAAACTAAAACTTTTTTTTATTATTAAAGCTTTTTATTTACAAAAAAAATATGCATGAATAAATTTTTCAACATTGAACCTTGCAAAGCCTTCTGTTCCAAATTTACCCCTCCTTTCCTCCACCTTTCCCCTAACTGGCAGGTAGGTCCAATACATGTTAAATATGTTAAAATATATGTTAAATCCAATATATATACATATTTATACAGTTATCTTGCTGCACAAGCAAAATCAGATCAAAAAAGAAGAAAAAGAAAAACAGAAAGAAAACAAAATGCAAGCAAATAACAACAGAGAGAGTGAGAATGCTATGTTGTGTTCCACACTCTGTTCCCACAGTTCTCTCTCTGGGTGTAAATGGCTCTCTTCGTCACTGAACAAGTAGTACTTGTTTGAATCATCTCATTGTTGAAGAGAGTCACATCCATCAGAACTGATCATTGTATAGTCTTGTTGTTGCCATCTTGGTTCTGCTCATTTCACTTAGCATCAGTTCATGGTCTCTCCAAGCCTCTCTGAAATCATTCTGCTGGTCATCAAACTAAAACTCTTGACCAATTTGGGGTTACCCATGCTTCCTGTGATGGAGATGTTCAATAGAACCAGACTTAAAACCTGAAAATCCTTTGAATTCCCCAGATGACATTTGCCTTTTCTCTTCCACATGTCTCATGCTGTCCAATCAGATATACCCCAGTCAAGGTGACAGTCAAATTTGCAAGAGTTCCCTCCCAACCACTCATCCCTCACGGGATTCTCACAATATCCCTTAGAGATGAAATTAGTAGAAAGCGTATTATTATAATTGACCTTGATAGTCCTCCCTATTTTAAACCCCAGGATTTTAGAATTTCTATTTTATACATGAAGAAACTGGGATTTATGACTTGGCCAATGTCACATAGAATGTAATTGGTAAGTGAATTTCTAAGGAATTTCTATTCCTCTCTCCCCCTACATCAAATTTACAGAAGATTTAAGATTAGAACTCAATTCTCCTGGTCACCTGCTCTTTCCGTGACATTATAACATGGCAACAATAGGGGGTAACAGTAGGTAGAGAGCTGATCTCTGAGTCACTAACCACTGACTTATGTTGTCACTGACCCTTTCCCAGTACTCTAAGCAACTCTCCAAGACTTTAAATTGCAGAATAGTTGATGATCTATTTTTTTATTCATTTATTTCTTGAAGAATGAAAACAAGCATTTATTAAGCATTTACTATATTTCAGGTACCATGCTAATTGTTTTACAATTATTATCTCATTTGATCTTTATTACAACCCTATGAGGTAGGTCTATTTTACAGTTGAGAAAACTGAAGCTAAGTGATTCAGCTAAGGTCACACAGCTGCTAAGTGACTAGAACTAGATTTAATTCAGGTCTTCAAACTCCAAGTCCTATATCCACACCCAGCTGCCTTTGAAGATTGGCAAAATGCTTTACATCTGGATCATACTTGATCCTACTAGAAACGTATGAAATAGGTGCTACTTAATTTTCCTCATTTTACAGAAAGGAAACTGAGGTGAAAAGATGTAAAGTGATATGTCCAGGGTCATAGAGCTAGTAATTATCTGAAGCAGGATTGAATTCAGGTGTTCCTGAATCCAAGTCTAGCATTCTGTCCATGATACAACTTAGCTCCATTCAAGGCTTTTCTTGTAGAAAGAACTAACCTGACAATCAAAGGTATTCACAAAACACACTACCACCAACTTAGTTTAGACCATCACCACCTAGGCCCAGATTATTTTGAAAGTCTCCTAATTAGTCTCTCTTAGTCCACATTCTCTTCTATCATTTTCCTGTCAAATTGATATTAATAAAGCACAGGTATGAGCATTTTACTCTTTCACCAAAGAAACTCCCGTGGAGGTTAATGATCTCTAGGATGAAAAAATAAACTCCTCTCTTTGGCATGTAAAGTCAATTTCCCATTAAATAGTACTTTATTTTCTCCAATTACAAGTAAATATAGTCATTTTTGTAATATTTTGAGTTCCAAATTTTCCCCTTCCTTCCCTAACCTTCCCCACTCCCCAACATATCAAACAATCTCATATAGGTTTTATACATACAATCATTTTACACATATTTCCATTTTAGTCATGTTGTGAAAGAAAAATCAGACTAAAAGGGAAAAAGCACAAGAAACAAAAAACAAAAAGTAAAAATAATATATAAAACCCTTTTCAATATGGCTCCAATCTTTCCAGTCTTATTACACACTACTCTCTTTCACAGACTTTACGTTACAACCAAACTGATATACATCGCCATGTCTTTGCAGGAGCTACCAAACCATTCCTAGGATATGCTCCCTCTTCACCACTGTCTCTTAAATTCCTTTAGAGTTCAGCTTGATATATAACAGACTTTTCCTGATTCCCTTTTAGCTAGATTACTCTTAATATTATTCTCACCACTTTCTTCACTCCTATTATTCATGTGCTGTCGGACAGAACTAGAAGAAATCACAAAACTCCTTTTTGAATCCATTAAAAATTGGTCCCCTAATGTTGACTTCACATCAGCCTTCTCTTCCTCCATATTTGCTACTCTACTCCCCTCTTCTAAAGTTCCTATAGCATCTCTCTTCCTCCATTCTCTCAACTGAGGACTTTTACTTCATCCTTCACACACATACACAAAAATCAATCAATTGCAAGAAGAATCCTACTTTTTCCTTCCTACTCACATCCTATCATTCAGACATCTCATCCCTTTATGTTCTCATTCACACTGGTCTCTGATAGTGACCCTTCTCCTTGCCTACATCAGTCTTTCTAGAAGTTCACTTGATTCCATTCCCTACTCTTTCTTATCAGTTTCTCCCTTTCTCCTGCTTCCTTCCCTATTGCTTATTAACATACTCATGTCTTCTGTCTTTATGAAACCCTTGCCTGATCCTATCATCTCTAAGAGTTATCCGAGATTTTTCTTCCCTATCTCAGGTAAACTACTTGAGAAAGCCATCTAAAAGCAGTGTTTCTACTCCCTTTCCTCTCATTCTCTTCTGAATCCTCTGTAATTTGGCCTCATCAAATATCTGAAATTGCTCTTTCCAGAGATACTAGTGTTCTCTTAATGGCCAAATCTAATGGTCTTTTTCTCAATCCTCAACCTTCTTCTTGATCTCTGTAGCATTACACACTGTTGATTACCTTCTCTTCCTTGTGACTCTGCTCTTACATTCTCTTTCTGATTGTTCCTTCTCAGTCTCCTGTGTTCATTCTTCACTCATGTTACACCCTCGAAATTTAGTGTCCCTAAAGTCTCTGCTTTGGGTTCTTCTTTCTTACTTGATGCTATTTTATTTATTGAGCTCAAAATCTCCCATGGATTCCATTAATATCTCTAGTGAGATGGCTCCCAGATCGAGGCTTAATTTTTTTTTCCAACTGAGCGTTCCAGTGACATCTCAAATTCATTATTTCTAAAATGTGTTTTTTCTTCAAATCCTCTCCTCTTCTTAATTTTCCTATTACTTCCAAAAAGGAGTAATTTATAATAAATCTTCTTTCAATTACATAATATCATAGGATGATAGATTTAGAGCTGGAAGGGACCCAACTCTCCCATAATCATTTTACGGATAAGGAGACTGAATAAGCCTCCTTTGTTCATAGACACAAAGTTAGTGATGATGTTGGAATCTTTCTTTCTCTCTCCTTCCCTACTTCCCTCCACCTCTCTCTCTCATCCTTTCTTTACCCATTTTTTTCTTCTTCCTTCCCTCCCTCCTTCCCTCACACCTTCATTGTCCCCTCTCCACTATATCAGATGCCCATAGACCTTTGCAACTCTACCATGGCAATTATCATATCATACTATAAAATGTAGTGAGTGTCTTATCTTCCCCACTGGACCCTGAGTTCCTTGAGTAATAGTAATAAGAGTTTGCATTGCATCTTTAAGGTTTGCAAGTTGTTTTCTTCACAACAACCCTGTGAAGTATTAATACAAGTATTCTTCTTCCCAAATGACAGATGGCGAAACTGAGACTCAGAGAAGAGAAAGACTTCCTCAGGATCATGCAACTTACTAGTAGAACCTAGAAGGTCTTCTGATTCTGGGACTGCCAAGTCAATAAACCACCACTGGCTTTCTATAGGCCTATCCTCATCTTCTTATCCACCAGAAGGCCTCTGTCTGGCAGTACAGGTGTCTGTTGAAATGAATTAGAGGATTTGCTAAACCATGTCACTATTTCTTTCCATCAGGAAACTCTCCCAGAGAACTGGCTCGATGTCCATATTGGTGTATTCTTCATTTCAATAAGAAGTGACCCATCGATCAAGTTATAAAAGGCATGGGAGCACTCAATGATTTTATTCTTGTGGCTTCCACCAGGTCCATGGTTTTAAGAAAGCATCTTCCCATCTCCTAATGGCTCCAACGTTTGGCGATTCAAAGGAATAAAGAGGTTTGAGATTCAGTCTGGACTAAGGAATGGCGTACTTGCCCCTTGCTGTGAAGAGAAAATGGACATTTTGAGATACAGATCTTCACTTTCCAAGACCCTTCAGGATCTGGCTGACCCCACTTAGGAATGGCTAGTGATACATTATCATAGTAGGCTATAGGACACCAAGGCTAGGTAGGGAGGCAGGTGAAGCCATACTGGAAGAATTTGAATGAATGAATGAATGAATACTGGGTATATCCAAGGTACTAAGTGAAGAGTTTATGGAGTTTTCTTGGCAAAGATAATAGAGTGGCTTGCCACCTTTTTCTCCAGTATGTCCTTATCTTACAGATGAGGAAGTGAGGCAAATATATTAAGTTATGCACCCAGAATCACACAGCAAGGGAGGATGTATGTGTCTGAAATTGGATTTGAAGTCATATTTACCCGATTCCAGCCCCAGAGCCTATTGTTGCTATTCTCCTTTGCATCTTTCCTATTTTGCTTGTACTAGTGGAATTTTGAAGCCACTTAATAGAGGGTAAGATCAGGACTTGTGTGTTATTTCATTTTTATAGTTCTCCCTAGGGCTTAAAACAGGATGTGTACTTGAATTAAATTGAATTGAATTGAATTACAGTTAAAATACAACCCATAGACCCATAACTAAAATATTCATTCATTCATACTACTTTCATGCTTATAATCTTGTTTGATTTTTCTGAGCAATTCTGTGAGATAGAGAAGGAACTATTTCTCTTACAGGTGTGGAAACGGAGGTTTATTTGAGTGATTTAATCAACATCTAGAATCCATTTCTTTCAGTTCTCACTTCAATGCTTCGTCCATCATTCTATGGTGGTATTATGTCACCATAGAAATTGACAGAAAAATTAGGTAAGGGTGTGATTCATATGGATCAGAATCATTAGGAAAAGGGTGGAAGAGCTACAAACTGAGCTGTGTTATGAATGTTGAGTAAGATTTGGATGAGCAGAGAACAGAAAGAGGGAGGACTTGGGGACAGCCAGATGGCCCAGTAGATAGAGCACTAGCCCTGAGTCAGGAGGATCTGCGTTGAAACCTAGCCTCAGAAACTTAACACTTCCTAGCTGTGTGACTCTGAGCAAGTCACTTAACCCCAATTGCCTCAGGTAAAAAATTGGGGGAGGACTTGTTTTTTGGGATAGATATCATCTTCTAAGGTCATATAAAAACTCTTGGACATTCTTTCATTCCCTTTCCCCGGCCCCCAACTTACCTGCTGATTATTGTAAGCTATATGACCAAATGTGTGTGTGACAGTATGATCTCTCCAGCCCATGATTCGATGAACAGCATGGTTAGTGTTGCCTCTATATCTGTTAGGCAAATGATAGCGTATTTCTATTTGACTCCCAGTTGGCTCCTGGTTCTCTTCCTGATTTCCAAAAACATCTGCCAAGGTTTGGAGGGAGGGAAAGGAAAAGCTCTTCCAGTCTACATTAAAATTTAGGTCTTTAATCTAGAATACAGAAACAAAGGATAAGATTATTCAAGGCAGCCTGGGTTTGAGAGGCAAGCACAGGATTTTATTCTGAACATGTAGTTCTGCTTCTTACTTACTACTTACTATCTTGAAAAAATCATATCCTCTCACTGTAGGTTTCAGTTTCCTTCTCTATAAAAATGTCCCCGGCACATAGTAGCTACTTAATAAATATTTGCTTGTTTATTAATGAGGAAGTTGAAATAAACAAAGAGGTTGGAGTAGATGAAGGGTTCTTAACCAAGTCAGTGAATTTATTTTTTAAGAATATTTTGATAATATTTTGATATTTCAAAATAATTGGTTTCCTTTATAATCCTATGTATTTTATTTTATCCATTTACAAACTAATTTTTTTTTTCCTGAGAAGGGTTCCATAAATTTCATAGACTGCCAAAGGGGGTCCATGACACACACACACACAAAGTGAAGAATTCCTAGTCCCTAAGGTCTCTTTCATAGCCAGATACAATGATCCTAATATCTCATAAAAACCCTCTGTTCTAGCCATGCTGGTTGACTGAACATACTCTGAGCACATAATTTCTATTTCTGTCTTAGATCTTACCATTTTCCTGGCCTGGACTTTCTTCTCCATTTTAAGAAAGAGGCTGGGTTTCTCATCACATTCCTGGCATGAATTTTTTTTAGAGTTTCCAAGAGATAAGAAGCAGAAAATGAAAGTAAAAACAGGGTATGAGATGTACTAGATAGATAGACCAAGAAGCAAATTCATAAGCCTATGAGGAAGAGGAGAGGAAGCAAGACAGAAAAAAGATTTCAGAATTCTAAGACTTGAGTTCAAAGCTAACCTCTGATGTTTAATGACTTATAGCCCATATATGTCATTTAATTTCTCTGTACTCTAAAACCGTAAGTTATAGTTGGTAGAAGGGGTATCTGTCTCAGAAGATCAAGGTCAAGGGGAGAGAGAAAAAGAAACAGAGAGACAGACAGAAAGACAGAGGCAGAGAGAGACAGAGAAACAGAAAAAATGCATAGTGGATAGAAAGCTGAGTATGAGTTCAAATCTTGTCTCTGACACTACCTATATGTCCATGGGTAAATCATTTAAATTCCCATGAAATTCCAAACAACTTTCTCTCTCTAATCTATAAGTTACAGATAAGTTGTCAGCCTCCATTGGTAGAGTTCCACAAAAGAAGCTCACCTCATCAATGAAATAACAAATCCAGATCAAAAATATAAATATAAAATTATATTTTATATGTACATATTTTCATTTATATATAAGGGGGCCAAATTATTATCATTATCATAAATGTCAAATAGGAAAGAGGCAGAAGTAGGCAGGAAGAGTGACTTGACAAGCAAAAATTTGCCAATCATGCATTGCAACTCTGAAATGGTCACTGTTTATCAAATGGCCCTATTTTTCATTCTCTATGGAGAAGACAGGAGGCTTTTCCCAATCCTTACAAAAGTTACTTTCCATCTATTCTAAATATATCTTGTATATAGTCTCCCTCATATTAACTCCTTGAGGACAAAGACTGTTTTTTGCCTTTCCTTGTATTTCAGCTCATAGCATAGTGCTTGATACATAATAAGTGTTCAATAAATACTTGTTGAGTGATATACATCATCACAAAAGGACAAAATAATAGAGTATTAGTATTGGAAGAGACTTTAGAAATCAAACTCCTCATTCTTGATCCATCAACTAACCAAAAATTGTCAAGTCAAATGCTTACATGCTCAACCCTCTGTCTAACCCTAGGGCTGGGATAAGAGTTAGGCAAGATGAACAGTTGCTTAAGTGTGACACCCAGAAGATAAGTGTCCTTCCTTGACACTTTGCAGAATTAAATTTAAGTTTAATATTTTCAGTGGATACATTTTAGTGCCCAAAATGCTGCTTTCCACAGCGCACATCTATGTTCAGTCAGGTCATATCTGCTAAACTGAAGGTTCAGAGCCTCCATTATTGAGTAATATAGAGGGAGGAAAACTTTCCAGAAGCACACAACTGATTGTGCAGGGTCTGATTTGCCTTATTGGGGAATTCAGAAAAAGGAAAAAATTAATTACTGGCCTTGAAGAAATGTATTTATATAATTAGAGAACTACAGTCTTAAAGGAAGACTGAGAGACTTAGACTGTTGGACTGGAAGGAACCTTAGAGACCATCTAATCCAATCCTCTCATTTTACAGAAGAGGAATATGAAACCAGATGACAAGGTGATAATAGTCATACAATGAGTGGCAAAGCCAAAACTAGGTCATTGCTCTTCTGCTACACTAGGCTATCTTCTATATGGAATGATAAATAGAAAAATCAAGTATCATGTTACCATTAATTATATAATAAAAAATAATAACATTAACTATAATATCTATGTATGTAGCACCCTAAGATTTTTTGGTATGCTAAATGGTAGTATACAGGCAGAATTGAGCTCTGAGATGGGCAGGAGGCTACCCTAGGTATTTTGTTATAATGTATAGAATATTGGACTTAGATATGAGCTTGTATCTTGCCTCTGATACATACATTGGACAAATCATTTAATGTTTGCTTCAGTAGCTAAATGCAAGATATAGAGATAAAAGTTGATGATCTTTAAGGTTCTTTCTAGCTTTAAATCTATAATCCTGTAAGAAGATTTCATAAAAGGAATGGGATATAGGTTGGGTTTTGAAAACATGCTAAGCTGTGAATAGGCAAGTTATTAGGTCAATGGAGTTAACTAGGACATATTTCTCACCTTTTCATTTTGCCTGTCACCTTCCTCTCTGAGAAAAGCAGCTAGGGTCTGAATACTATCATCTAAAGGAAAAGAAGAGAAAGAGGTTAGTTTTTAGCATCTCAAGAGATGCTCCTTAAATGACCACATTGTTTTCTAGAAACCAAATCTGGCATGCAAGATTCTTTTCCTCTTGACTTTCAACCTAATCAATCATCTCAGGAGGAAATTCAGCCCTTTCTACCAGACAGGACATTGGTGAGATTGGGGGAGGAGGAAGACACGGATAGGAGAAGAGGAGAGGAAGATGTGGATGGGGAAAGGCTGTAGCTGTGCTCCGTAGGTAACCTAGCAACTCTGTTCACTGACCAAATGAATATGAGTCTTGTTCCCCTAGGTAATTTTCTGAAACAAATGGAACTCTTCCTGTTCTAAGGCTTCAAGATGAACAAGACAGAAAACAACATATTAGAAAGAAAATGGCCCTGGATTGGGAGTCAGAATTAGTTTTTGGTCTCAGGTCTGCCACCAACTAACCCATTAGCTAACCTTAAGCAAATTGCTTTATGTATCTAGGTTTTTAGTTTCACAGGGTCACAGATCTAGAGCCAGGTGGGAACTTGGAAGCTGTTGAATCCCACCCCATCATTTTATGATGAGGAAAGAGATGAAATGACTTGTCTAGGATTATCAAGGTAGATCATCAGAGGCAAGCTCTAAACCCAAGTCCTCTGACTCCAGAGACAAAGTGCTTTTCACTGGACTATACCAATGGCTTCATCTTTAAAATGAAGTATTTGCTTTCCAAGGTCTCTTAAAACTCTGCAATCCTATTTATGGTTATAACCTGTTTTATAGATCCTGCCCTAGGGAACTGACCTAGAGACCAGATTTAACATTCTGTGACCAAGAATGGGAAAAAAATGCTGCCTTCTCACCCTATGATCTCAGAGCAAAAGTCCATGCAGGATCTTGGTTAAAATCATGCTTACTAGATTCAGAACCTCTGTTTGAAGGCCACTGGTCCGTTGGTGGGGGCTGCCCATCTTGGTTGGGAAGTCCAGTAGAATCAAGAGTCCTGTCTTCTGTGAACACTGTCTCATGTACTTCCACCTCATTGGAGTCTGGAAACAGAAAAAAAATATATGCATATTTTAAAATCCATATATGCTTATTGGCCAGGGAGTTTATAACTGAGAATAAAGCAATAGAATGAGTGTTCTAGCTGGCCCTGCCTAACCTATCACATGAAAACATTAATATGAAAGAAAATATCCCTTATCAGTTATTATGTCAATCAACTGGCAAGCATTTATTAACCTCTTGCTATGTTCTAGGAACTGTGTTTCACAATGGGGATCTAAGCAAAGGCAAACAAACAAAAATAGTCCCCATTTTCAAGGAACATACATGCTAAAAGGAGAGATAGCATTATAATTGTAGTTGTCGTCATCATCATCATCCCTGCATCCTTCATTTTTGTCCCACTTTTAGATTTTTAAAGTGGTTGGAAATCTGTTATCTCATTTGATCCCCACAATTGCCCTCTTAATGTGGGTAAATAGGGCTTGTACTCCCATTCAACAAATGAGGAAACTGAGGCTCAAAAAAACCTAGGTGATGTGCCCAAAGGCACACAATTGATAAGAAATTAAACTCAAGTTTCCAGATTTGGAGTACAGTGGAAAAGGGTTCAAATCTCAGCTCTGATATTTTACAAGTTGTGTCAATTTGAGCAAGTTGCTCAGTTCAAAGTTGCTTCTGTAGGAAGCCTTTCCTTATCTCCAGGCTTTTACTGCCTTCTTCTCTGTGTATTTTTTCTATATACCTATTGCTTACATCAAAATGTAAGCTCCTTGAGAGCAGGGACTGTTTGTGCCTTTCTTTGTATCTACAATGCTTACCATTGTATTGGAAACAGTACTTAATGTATTGACTTACTGACTATTCTTTGAAACTTAATTTCTTAATCTACAAAATGAGAAGGCTGGATATCTAAGGCTTTTTCCAGTTCTAATGTACTATAGCTTCCAAGTCAGCATCTGGCTTCAGTGGAGTCTTTCCAGGGCTCCCTTAAGATATCATCCCGTGTAGTTACACCATGTAGCTAACTCATGCTTCCATGTCCCTGATTTTTTTGAGTGACCTCAAATTAATTCATCTTTCCCCTCTGAATTTCTGTAGCAGTATTTTCTAAGTGCTTTCTCTTTCTCCCTGTTCTCCATTGCTTCTCAATTCCTAGAATATTTCTTTTTAATGTTATCAAGTCCACTTAAGATGGCCAATTCTCTTGGTTCCCAGAAGCAAGTTCCCCAGCACCTTCTATCAGAGTGATCCTATCTTAAATGATTTGGTGTTTACCAAACGCTCATTATACTACCAAAAAGGTAGACTAAGTGCTGTCTACATGGGATAATCTGATGCACTAGGAAGACTCCGTTGTAGCCAAAGTAGTTTTCCCCTTTAGGTACCAGAAATTTTATCATTAGAAAGTTATTCCTTTGGGTTAAACATTTCCCACTCTTTTCAAAGGCTAGTTCTTTGGGGACACATTTGTTTGTTAGTTACTAATACTTTGTGTTCCTGGAATTATCTGATGCTTTCCTCCATGCTAAGAGAGCAGAGTAAAGGTAAAAAATTTGCAGTGGAGTTTCTAGGTAGATGGGTGGGCATGTTATAGAAAAATAAAAGAAGACCCAGTAAGCAGAAACTGGAAGTGATGGGAGCTAGAAACCAACCACTTCAGTAACTGTAGTTTACCATGAATAAAAAGTCAGGAGACCTCTAGTCCCAACTCCGCTACTAATAGGCCATATGACCTTCACCTATCTGAGTCTTACTTTTCTCATCTGTAAAATGGGTATGGGATATTTATACTATCTTCCTAAAAGGGCTAAAATAAGGAAAACTTTAGAAATATAAGTTGCTGTCCTCTTATCACTACTGTCCTCTCTTATTCTCTTGGGGAAAGAGTAGTGCCTGACAGCAATTCTGCCAATGAATTTAGTCACTCCCAATCTCATTCTAGCAGGAGTCTTTTTGGGAGGAGATAGGGAAATAGCCTAGAGGAAGTCAAGCTGATCTTCTTAAGGTCCCCTTCAATTTTCTCCCTACTCACAAAAGAGCAAATGATGGAATAAATACAGATGGGACTTGCCACTCTTCAGAAGTTACCAATTCCATCAGAAGTCTGGCCACTTGGGAGAGAAAGGGGGGAAGGAAGGAACTGCAGAATTGACACAGCTACATGGATTGGTTCAGCTTACCAAGTGAAGACAAACTTGCAGGTCTATAGCTGAAGCACAAAGGAAGCAAAGTAGGCTTTGTAGGTCTCCGTGCCTCAGGGCTTCTAGAATCCAAGCCTGATGATTTTTTGGCTTCTTCATTACTATGTTTCTTAAAAGAAAAGGCTTTTTTGAGGTTAGACTTCTTGTCTTTCTTCCTAGAGATTGGTTCTGATGGTTCTTCCAATGCTTCTAAGAGTTCTGGACACTGAGGGAAAACACATTTCTCCTTTGATTTTTTGCCTTTCTTTGTCTTGTCTTTTTTCTTGGAGGTTGCTTCTGGTGGTTCTGCCAAAGCTTCTAAGGGTTCTAGATCCTGAGGGAAGATACATTTCTCCTTTGACTTTTTGTCTCCCTTTTCCTTGTGTTTCTTCTTGGAGGTTACCTCTGGAGGTTCAGGTGGTACCTCTAGGGATTCCAGACTTTGAGGAAAGATGCATTTCTCCTTTGACTTTTTATCTCTTCTTTCCTTGTCTTTCTTCTTGGAGATTACCTCAGATGGTTCAGTTGATAGAGATTCTGGATCTTGAAGTAAGATGCATTTATCCTTTAACTTTTGGTCTCCCTTTTCTTTGTGTTTCTTCTTGGAGGTTACCTCTGGGGGTTCAGTTGGTACCTCTAGGGATTCCAGACTTTGAGGAAAGATGCATTTCTCCTTTGACTTTTTGTCTCCCTTTTCCTTGTGTTTCTTCTTGGAGGTTACCTCTGGAAGTTCAGTTGGTACCTCTAGGGATTCCAGACTTTGAGGAAAGATGCATTTCTCCTTTGACTTTTTGTCTCTTCTTTCCTTGTCTTTCTTCTTGGAGATTACCTCAGATGGTTCAGTTGATAGAGATTCTGGATCTTGAGGTAAGATGCATTTATCCTTTAACTTTTGGTCTCCCTTTTCTTTGTGTTTCTTCTTGGAGGTTACCTCTGGGGGTTCAGTTGGTACCTCTAGGGATTCTGGACTTTGAGGGAAGAGGCATTTCTCCTTTGATTTTTTGTCTCCCCTTTCCCTGTCTTTCTTCCTAAAGGTTGGCTCTGGTGGGTCTACAGATGCCTCCAGGTATTTGGGGTCTTGAGGGGAGATACATTTCTCCTTTGATTTTTTTTCTTCCTTTTCCCTTGATTCCTCAGACTCTGTCCTGGTCAGGATATTCATCAGGTTCTTTAGCCACCCATGCTGACCCTTCTTGTGGGCCTTGTCCTTATGGTTATTTCTCTGGCTACTTTGCTTACTGATGGCTTCTTTGGTTTTCTCTAGTTTCAGAGTCACAGAGGCATCATTATCTAATATCTTTACTTGCCTATTCAAAGGTCGGACCACATCACTTGATGCCCGCTGAAGAGAGCGTGAGCCCTGAGAATCCCCAGTTCTGGGCATCCTCTTGGGGTCCTGAAATTTATCTGGGGAATGGATTTTTCTTCTCAACCAGAGTTCTGCCTTCCATGATGCCCTGTGTTTCTCCATTCTTGTTCCAACTACAACAAAAAAAAATACCCTTTTTAGGAAAATGGAGTCCAAGAATACTTGAGAAAAGGAATGTATTAATCCATAGTAAGAAGATAATATTGTTAAAAAAAAAAACTTTTTGAGATGTTAGTAGCATGCCATATGCTTAGTCAAAGTGACTGAATTTTCATC
The DNA here is from genome assembly GCF_016432865.1 of Antechinus flavipes. Taxonomy (NCBI): domain Eukaryota; kingdom Metazoa; phylum Chordata; class Mammalia; order Dasyuromorphia; family Dasyuridae; genus Antechinus; species Antechinus flavipes. Next base: position 195,575,988 of record NC_067401.1, read on the forward strand.
TCAGTCCTTTAAAGTAGAAATAGTATATGTTAATATTATTATCCTCATTTGACAGAAGAAGAGACTGAAGCACAGAAAGAATGTGTGATATGTTTAAGATTTAGTTAGTGACAGAATTGAAGAATAGAACTATATCTCCTGTCCCTAGTCCTATAAGGTATATTGTACTACCATTTCAGTACTTCTGGCATATGACTAAGACTCCATGTGACCCACTTTCTTTTATACTTTAATTTGTTTTAAAATATTTTTTAAAGTATCTTTCAGGATTGACTCATCCTTTTGGTTTCAAATTTTTCTTTTTTTTAAATAACATTTTATTTTCCCCAATTACATGTAAAGATATAATTTTAATATATTTTTTAAAATTTTGAGTTCCAAATTTTCTTCCCTCTCTGAGATGGCAAGTATGTTATATATATATATATATATATATATATATATATATATATATATATATATATATATATATATCATGCAAAACATATTGTCATACTAAAACATGATCTTAAGCAACATCTTGAGCTTTGATTCCTCATCTGTAAAATTGGCTTAATATTCTCACTACCTCCCTTTGCTCAAATGAGATAAAAGGAATCTTGGACCTAGAGCTGAAAGGAACCTGAGAGCCCAAAGAGTCTAACTCCTTCATTTTACAGAAGAGGAAACTAAAGTTTAGAGAGATTAAGGGAAGCCAAATAGGTATAAGCATTAGAAGTGGAATTTGAACTCAGATTTTCTATTTCTAAACCAGTTATCCTTCCACTGTGCCAATAGCGCTTTTGATAATGTTTATAGGTGACTATAGAATCCCACTGGGCTATCTACACATTGTTGGGGAAACAAATAAAATGAATGTCCTCCTGATGGTAAGTCAGTAGAGATACCATGTTTGTACACAATCAATGGTATATTTTGCCAAAGCAAACTCTCACTGGAGAATTATCCTTAACTGGAAATTGTCTCAAATTTCCTGTCTGCTTCTCAAGGCTAAGAAGAAAGTTGTTGCTTCTGCTTTCTTTCAAAATACATTTTTATTGCTCACTTTTATATTTAGACAAGTCATTTCAGCCCTTTCTCTCCTCCCTTGTGAGAAAGAAAAACAATTAAGTAAAAACATTCAATTCAGTGATCTCATCAACTAATGTTTGCAATATTCTGTCCTGTTAGCCCTCATCTATTGCCATGAGAAGAGTAGTATGTTTTATTAACTCTGGAATCCTTATTGGTTTTTCAGTTACTCATTATTCTTTGGAAAAAAGAACCTTAATTTTTTTTAGTATCTTCTTAGTATCCTCGTTTTACAAGCAAAAAACTTATGGATCAGTAAGGGGAAGAGATTTCTCCAAGTTAGTTAGTTGCATAGTTGGGACTCAAGCCTAGGACTTTTTGTTCCCAAATCCTATGCTCTTGTTTCTATCTTTGGCTGTCTCAAGTCACGTAGCCGAAGTCCATGGAATAAGTCAGTGACAAACACAGGTTTAGAACCCAAATCTTTTCATTTCCCCATCTGGTGTTTTTCTTTCCTGTTGCTCATTATTGCAAAACACACGTCTAGATCAAGGAACAGAAAATTATTGAAGAATTATATAGCACAGGACCTGTCCTTACTCCATGTCAGGGTTGGAAAGGCAAAGGAAAGGCTTTGGAAACTTTCCATATGCTACGGGAGGGCCCAAGATAAAAAGTCTATGACCAACTCTGTCATAGATTCCTAGAATATCAGAACTGGGAAGGAGCTTAGTAGGTGTTTAGTCTACCCTCAATCTCCTACTTTATAGATGAAGAGACTAAGGTCAAGGGAAAGTAACTGGCTCAAGATCAAAGAGCAAATGTTGTTCCATGGTCATATGAGGGCAGAGTGAGACTGAATGGATGCAAACACATCCTCATCAAAGAAAGGCCTGAAAATGCACATCCTCCTAATTGCAACTCATATATATATATTACTTCATCTTTGTGTACACAGGACTGTATATTGTCATTTAGTCACTGATCCTCTTAGAAAACAAAGGACAAAGAACAACAACATCTCCATCTTGCCTAATCTCACAAATGAGATGATCTCAGAAGTTACTGTGCACAGAAACTGAGCAGCTGATTATAAACAAGTTATGGGGTTTCACTAACAGGTACAAAGTTCAAAATAATTCATAAGCACACAAGTAAGCCTGTGGTCACATGACTTCTAGCAACTCCTGAGAAAGAGAGACAGAGAAAGAGACAAAAACAAAAAGAGACAGAGAGACAGAGATAGAGACAGAGACAGTGACAAAAAGAGATAGGGACAGAGATAGAGACAGAGAAAGACAAAAAGAGACAGAGATAGAGACAGAGACAGTGACAAAAACAGACAGAGATAGAGACAGAGAAAGACAAAAAGAGACAGAGAGACAGAGATAGAGACAGAGACAGTGACAAAAAGAGACAGAGATAGAGACAGAGAAAGACAAAAAGAGACAGAGATAGAGACAGAGACAGTGACAAAAAGAGACAGAGATAGAGACAGAAACAGTGACAAAAAGAGACAGAGATAGAGACAGAAACAGTGACAAAAAGAGACAGGGACAGAGATAGAGACAGAGAAAGACAAAAAGAGACAGAGATAGAGACAGAGACAGTGATAAAAAGAGATAGGGACAGATAAAGACAAAAAGAGACAGAGATAGAGACAGAGACAGTGACAAAAAGAGACAGAGAGACAGAGATAGAGACAGAAACAGTGACAAAAAGAGACAGACAGAGATAGAGACAGAGAAAGACAAAAAGAGACAGAGATAGAGACAGAGACAGTGACAAAAAGGGATAGACAGAGATAGAGACAAATGGGGTGGGGGGAAGAGAGAGAGATCTTCAAAAGATATAAACTGCTATGGGATTTAGTCTTTTCAAAGCTACATTATTACTTTGACTTTTCTTAATAACTTTATACATATATATTTTAATATATATATTAACTTTTCACATATATATTTTTCTAACCTATAATAATAACAGCTTATGTTTATGCATATGTACCCATATATCACTTTTTTGCATGTGGGTATATATATTATATATGTGTGTGTTTATGTAGGCAGTTAGATGGCACAGTAGAAAGAGTGCCAGGTCTTGAGTCAGGAAGAACTGACTTCAAAGCCAGCCTCAGACACTTACTAGCTATGTGATTCTGGACAAATCACCTAACTGTTTGCCTCAGTTTCTTCATTTGTCAAATGAGCTGGAGAAGGAAATGGCAAACCACTCCAGTATCTCTGCCAAGAAACCCCAAATGGGATCAATGAAGAACTGGATATGATTGAAATGACTGTACAATATAAAAAGCTGAGGTGAAGGGTCACTAAAGTGATTGTAAAAGGATTGTAGTTTAAATAGTTAAGCCTAACCATTTGTGCTCATCATTATGCACCTTGGAAATCAACTAGTCCAACCTTTTCATTATGTCCTGTCCAAGTTCTTGAAGAGATAGGACCAGGGTTTCTCCAACTCCATCGCTGCCTCCACTACATAGTTCCTAAGCATCTCAGTAGAGCTCGCAACCATGCAGATGATGGCCCCTGACTTTAAGACTCTCATACCTGAATCACAATGACTGAATTTGGTATCTGAAGATTCCACTTTGGCACTAACCATGTTTGTGAACTTGGGCAAAACACTTAAACTCTCTGGGATTCAGAGAGAATGAAACTAGAAGACCTCCAATGTTTCTTCCCATTGTAAAGATAGGATTGACTGGAGTAAGAGGACCAAGGTTGAAATCCCAGTTCAAATTCTTACTCACAACCTCCCTCGGCCTCAGCTTCCTCACCTGTAAAATGAAGGAGTTGGACTAAATGACTTTTGAATTTCTTTCTAACTCTAAATCTGGGATCTTACATCCCCAAGAGTCTATATAAAACAGATGTAAGATGAAGCCCATGGCAGTGACACCAGTGGAAAGAGGAGCAGACTCTGGGGTAAAAATATCAATCTCTGGAGTTACTTGACTGTGATGCAAGATAGAGATGAGCAGTTTTGTCCTGTCACTAGACTTTGATAATTCTGGAGGAGAGAGTAAGGCTGACTCTTTATACAATTCTGCACAAGTCAAGATAATCACCTCCATGATGTCATTGCTCCTTTTTGAAAATAAACAACAACAAGCATTCAATAACTCCCATTACATCAATGCAAATCAGACCTGCCCCAGATAAAATTATGAAGTAGGTCAAGTCTGGTTTGCTTTTTCTTCTGCTTGTCTCTGAATCCTTTTATCTATATTTACTTTTTTGGACCTTTTCAGTGGTGTGCTGGACCTGGCTGAGAAGCAGACCTAGGAGAGTCAAATGCTAAATTTTCAGTATGTGTATTTATACTTCAAAATCAGCAAAGCTACAAATCAAAGTTTGATTTATTGTTTTGTTGAATATCTAGCCTTAAGAAAGTAATCCGGGGAAATGTTAATAATTCAAATTAAACTTAAAATTGAGCTATGAGTATGCTTTTTCCCCCATAGAGTTGGTGATTAAACATTTAACAGCACATTCCAGGTCTATCTTGCTTTTATCTTAAGTTTCAACTAATCCTATCTGAGATATTATCTTCCTCATAGCTATTTCATGGAATCAGTCACACTGTTGGATGAAAACTTAAAGGCCATTCCATCCAACCTTCCACCTCCAAAAGAATTCCCTTTTTAGTATAGTTGATGGAAAGTTATTTGGTTTCTTTCAACAAAGAGAGAGCAATGGATTCAGAATTTCAAGTTCTGAGTTCAAATCTTCACTGGTCATTCACTATAGCATTGTGCAAACTTTGCTGGGTCTCAGTTCCTTCATCTACTAAAAGAAGTAATTGGATCATGTGATCTCCAAGATATCTTTCAGGTCTAAGAGAATTATTCTATGATCCTAAACTCAGTCAGAAGACTTGGATTCAAGTCTTGCCTCAGGTACTTATGAGTTGCTTAACACTGAACAAGTCACTTAACATTTCTGGGGCCTTAATTTCCTCTTCTATAAAATAGGTATAATAATATTTGCATTATCTGCCTCACAGCCATTGTGAGGAAAACTCAAAAACCTGAATGATATATACCACTCAATGTGTTCAGCGCTTTCAAGTATTAAGTATGAGTTATGTAACATTACTTCAGTTCTAATTCCAAACTTCAAGGATTCCTATGAAAGAATAAGGAGACTTGGGAGAGCTTCTTCCTACTCTGATGCTGAGTGAGAAAGAATCACTGAAGTCTCAAGAGATCCATTCTTGGCATTGTATGTATTTTGATAATGCAATGTCTTGAAGTACTTGTATATTTGTGGATGCTGAAGAACCAACCAGATAATGCTAGTAGTCAGTAATTATTTTTTTATGGGAAGCTATTATTTTTTTCCCTGCAGGAAAAAGTCTTTGGAGACCTTTGTGCTTAGAATGGAGAAAGTGTTGTGAGATTTATAACCAAATGTTCTTGCAGAGCCGGTGAACCACACCAGCTAGCTTGACTGATACCTTAATAGCAACTGTACTTTAACTCTTTTTTGTGGGAAATGGACCTCTTGGGAAGTTAGGTGGAGAGCCTAAGGATCCTTTTTCAGAATAATGCTTTTCAATGCATAAAGTGAAATACATAAGATTTCAAAAGAAACTAATTCTATTGAAATACATGTATTAAAGTATTAAAATAATGTTTGTATGTTTTTTTAAGTTTACAGATGCCAAATTAAGAACCTTTGCTTAGAAAAAGCTCTCCTCTTGAAAGGTATCTTTCATCTAAAGGTTTTGTTGTTCAGTCATTTGAGTTGTTATCCTATTTGGAGTTTTCTCACAAACAACTTGTTAGGTTTTTTATGTGTACCTATCTAAATGCAAGTTTTCTCTCCCTTTAGAATGAATGCTTCTGGAAGGCAGGAGCTGATTTTGATTTTTCTTTGTATATCCAGAATTAAGCACAGTGCCTGGAACACAGTATGTGTTTAATAAATGCTTTGTTGATTGATTGACAATGTAGAACTGAATCATGATTCCCTGTTACTCCCATGCAATTTTCTTATTTCTGCCTTCTCCAGCTACATAGAAGTCTCATTCTTTTTTTTTTTTTCACATTATGCCCTTTTAAATTTGTTGAAGCTGTATAGCACAGTCTTTCTGTCCCTCTAATCCCTACAAACTCAGGTCTTCTGGTTCCAAATTCAAGATGTCCCAATTAACAAGAGCTTTATATACCTTCAATCTCTTCATCCTGGCTATTATGCATACCCCTCTCCATACACACAAACAGATATCCTACATTAAAGATCACCGCCTTGAAAGTCTGGAGACTAGGTAAAAACATTCTCATTTCCTTCACTTAGTATTATCTATTATGCTTTCTGTCAACTCACTTTCATAGTCTAGATTTAGAGAGGCAGCAGGTATAGTGCAAAGAGCCCTCATTTTCTTGTCAGGGTTCAAATCCTGGCACTATCTCCTATATGACTTAGGAGTTTCCCTAAGTCTCATTTTCCTCTCATATTAAATAGGTTTTACTTTTTCAGTTGTACCCAATTCTTCATGACCCCATTTGGGGTTTTCTTGGCAAAGGCACTAGAATAGTTTAGCATTTCTTCCCCAGCTCATCTTACAGATGAGAAAACTGAGACAAACAGGGTGAAGTGACTTGCCCAGGGTTGCACAGATACTGTAGTATATTTGAGGCCAGATTTAAACTCGAGGAAAATGAGTCTTCCTGACTCCAGGTCTGGCACTCTATTCCCTATTCCACCTAGTTGTCCCTTCTAGTACTAATTCTATAATCCTTTCCATTTTGTCAATAATTCTCTTAAAATGTGACTTGAACATGGCTCCACTCCAATGGTGCTCTGGATTGAGGAGAGGATGGCAAGGCTCTTTTCCTGGTTTCACTGTCTCCCTGAATGCAGGCTAAGAGCACATTTTTCCATCTACTTCTCGCCATCCCCAAACCCTCCAGAACCTTTATTTTTCAGATAGCCAGCAATATTTCAGTAGGGGACTTTTGAAAACTCTCAAAATTTTCTTTTTTCTTCTTAAAATATTCTCTCCTATAAGGAATGGCAATCTGCTATGTGATAGAGAAATGATACAGAAGGAAAGCAAGGCGACATAAAACCAAAAGATATAACTAAAATTGTGAAAATGACACCTGTACTCCTATAATATTTTTTAAATCATGGAATCTCATAGGTAAAAGGAAATTCATGGATTATCTTGTTATACCTATAATTGATTAAAAATTCTTTGTTCAGAATTCAAACTCCCTATCTCCACTGACCAGAAATTCATTATCTCCCAGTGATAACTCCAGATGGTTTTCCTTTTCCAGGTAACATAAAGAAAGTGATCTCAAAGTATTTGCTCTGTCCTATCTCCTCTCCTCACCAATTCCAATTTTTGTAGTCCTTTTCTTGGATCAGTCCTACGACAATTACCTCATACCAGGCAAAGGAGGTTTACCATGCCTGCTTAGTCCTTCCATATGCCACTTTCTATCCTGTCATACACTTTCAATCTTAAGAAAATTATTCTCTTTCTCTCTCTTTCTTTCTTTCTCTCTCTCTCTCTCTTTCTCTCTCTCTCTCTCTCTCTTCTCTCTCTCTCTCTTTCTCCTCTCTCTGTCTCTCTTTATGTTTTCTTCCCTCCTTCCTTCTCTTTTTCTCTCTCTGTCTGTCCATCTATGTCTCTTTCTGTTTCTATCTCTTCCTCTATGTGTATGTATGTGTCTGTCTGTCTGTCTTTGTGTCTCTCTTTCTCTCTTTTTCCCCTCTCCCCAGGCAGAAAGCTCTATATATATTACCAGCACCATATCCAACTTTAGCTCACATTAGGCAATCTGGTGCAGTGTAAAGATTATGGGCTCAGGATTCAAAGGACCTGAGTTCATTTCTTTTGATAATAACCTGTGTGACTTCAGGCACACAACTTCAGGGAAGCCAGGTGGCACAGTGGATAGAGTAAGGAGCAGGAAGACCAGTATTCAAATTCAGCCTCAGATACTTTCTATCCATGTGACCCTAGACAAGTCACTTCACTGTTTGCCTCAGTTATAGAATGAGCTGAAGAAGGTAATGACAAACTACTCTAACATCTTTGCCAAGAAAACTCCAAATGGGATCACAAAGAGTCAGATGTGACTGAAAATGACTAAACAACAACCTTCTTCAGGTTCAGTTTTCTCATTTGCAAAATGAAGTGGATGGTCTCTATAAATCTATGATCATATGTTTCAGAAAACCCCAAACACCACAACAAAATCTAGCCCCAGGAGATCCCACGCTACACTAGAAGCAGTATGGCACAATAAAAAGAAGACCTGGGTTCAAATTTCAGTTCTATTATTTACTGGTTTAATTACTTTGCAAGTCTCTTCTGCCCTATGGCGGAAACTTCTTCTGCCATAATAAATTTTCTGGTCAACAGTTTCTACTTTGTGAAAAGAGCCTGGACTAGATTAATTTCTATATTCCCTTCTGTTTTTAAGTCCTACAAGCCCATGACTCCCAAATTGAGCTTACCTAGAAAGCTGCGTCAGTGTAGTTTGTGAAGATGTGTTCAATGGCACAGCTCTCGCCTCCGGAGTTTCAATCTGATTAGATCAGGTTCAGGTCCAGCTGGTCCAAACCCCTTGTTGCATAAAAAGTTACTACAGGCCTGAGATATATAATCTATTTATAGGATCATGTTAATGGACAACTATCTCCACAGGCCTATTCTCTGATAGGTGGGGTGCCTAGGTACCTGCCTTTTTTACATCATTGAGTCTATATACTGGGTGATAGTTAAGCTTGTTTTGAAAATACAGTTTCACTTGCTAACTTCCTTATTGCCTTCAGATCACAAAAGGAAGTAATTGGATTTGAGATAAATGACAAAATTCAGTGGTAAGCTTCTTGGAAATCCATTTAGCAGCAAGAAACAAAGGGGATTTTTGCTCATGACCAATATGTCATATGGCAATATGTCAATATGACCATTATCAAAGCTCCAGACCAGAAGTGATCAAAGCATTAAGAAGTTACATCTAGGGGCACTTAGGTGGCACAGTGGATAGAGCACCTGCCCTGAAGTCTGGAGGACCTGACTTCAAATCTGGTTTCAAATACTTAACATTTCCTAGCTGTGTGATCCTGGGCAAGTCACTTAACCCCAATTGCCTCAGCAAAAAAAAAAAAAAAAAACAAAAAAAAAACAAAACAAAAAAAAAGAAGTTGAATCTGCTGATGGAAGGGTATTGTTAATAGTCAAAGCACTGGTTTGGAGTGGGATCAGGTCCCTTCCTAGCTAGGTGGTGTAGCTTCCAGAGGTCCCAGCCCCTTCCTGGGATCAGAAGGAAGTTTCTTTATTAAGACAGAGACTTTATTGCTTTGCCCATATTCAGATCTGTGTTATAATCCTTGCTCACAAAATAGTGCTAATATCCAGAAGCCACAGTCAGTATAACACAAGATTTCACACCATCTACCTTAAAGAAACAGAGCACTTGGAATATGATATTCTGGAGAGCAATAGAGCTAGGACTACAACTAAGAATCACTACCCAGCAAAAATGAGTATAATCCTTCAGGGAAAAAGGCGAATGTTCAGTGAAATAGAGGACTTTCAAGCATTCATGATAAAAGACCAAAGCTGAATAGAAAATTTGATTTTCAAATACAGTTCTCAAGAGAAGCATAAGGGAGTAATCAGGAAAGGAAAATCATGAGGGACTTAATAAGGTTAATCTGTTTATATTCCTACTTGGAGGATGATATCTGTAAATCAGAGGGCACAAGTTTGAGTTGAATATGGAGGGATAATTTTTTTTTTAAATTAAAGTAAGGAGAGAGAAGAGAATGTATTGAGTGAAAGGGAAAGAGAGATGGAATGGGATAAATTATCTGCCAAAAAAAGAGGCAAGAAAAAGCTTTTACAGTACAGGGAAGAAAAAAGAGAGAGAATAAGGGGGAGTGAGTGAACTTTACTTTTATCAGAATTGGCTCAAAGAGGAAATAACATTCATACTCAATATGGATATAGATAATTATCTTACCCTGCAGGAAAGTAGGACAAGAAAGAGATATGAGAAGGGGGAACGGCATATTGTGAAAAGGGCAGCAGAAGAAAAATACATTTAAGGAAGGACAGGATTACAAGGGAGAAAGAATGGAATAAGCAGGGGAAATACAATTAGCAATAGTAATTGTGAAAAAAAATTGAAGCAAGTTTCTTTGAGGAAGGTCTCATTTCTCAAACATATAGAGAACTGAGTCAAATTTATACAAAAAAATAATAAGAGCCATTCCTCAATTGATAAATGATCAAAAAATATAAAGTTTTCAGATAAATTAATCAAACAATTTTTAGCCATATAAAAATGCCCTAACTCACTATTGACTGAAGAAATGCAAATTGAAACAATTCTGAGGTACTACCTCAAACCTATTAAGATGGCTAATGAGCCAGAAAAGGAAAATGATAAATGTTAGAGGGAATGTAGGAGAAAATGAGATACTAATGCAATTATAATTAATGCAATAATAATTCAGTTATTAATATGCATTATTTACGTAATAATGCAAATTGGAATTGTGAAATGATTCAACAATTCTGTAGAGCAATTTGAAACTATGCCCCAAAGGCTATAAAATCATGCATTTCTCACCCCACCCCCTACACACACACACACACACACACACACACACAAGTTTACATGAACATGCAAAGTGAAATATACTGGATAAAACTAAAGCAATGTTGTGGAATGATCATCTGTGAATGACTTTGCTATTCTTAGCAACACGATGATTCAAGACTACTCTTAAGGATTTATGAAGAAAAATGCTATCCATATCCAGAGAGATACTGGTTGTATCTGTACACAGATTGAAGCATATCTTTTTTTAAACTTTATTTTTCTCGAGAGTTGTTTTTTGGGGGATGGAGGGAAGATTTATGTTTTCTTTCACAGCATGACTTTTATGGAAATGTTTTACATAATTTCCCATATTTCTTCTCAATGGAGGAAAAGAAGGGAGAGAATCTGAAACTCAAACTTTTGAAAACATATTAAGAATTGTTTTGAATGTAACTGGTAAAAATAAAATCTTAAATACATGAATTTAAAAAAAAAGAACATAGAGATTCTTTTCCTCTTCACAGAGGTTGGGGATTATGATTATGGAATATTGTATGTAAACTCAGCCATGGTCATGGTGTTTAGTTAATTTTGCTTGGACTTTTTTTTACTGGCTATCTTTAATTTTGTTGCTGTTGTTGTTGTTGTTATATGGGGAGTAGAGGAGGAAGTAGAGAGGAGATTTCATTTGAAAATGAAATAAAATTATATAAAAACTAAGTTCAGTAATTTTTTCAGAAATGAGCAGCTCTTTATGACCTCATTTGGAGTTTTCTTTGCAAAGATACTAAAGTGAGCTGCCATTTCCTTCTCCAGGTCATTTGACAGATAAGGAAAACACATTTTTGCAACCACACACATATTAATCCTTACTTAGGAAAATAGAGTTTAACTTAATGTAAAGAGCCCTAGGCTGGGAGAGACCTGAATTTGAACCCCAGCTCTGCCATTACTTTTAGCATCTATGGGAGCAAGTTGTGAAAGAAAAGAATGGGGAAAGTGAGGATAACATAAATTAGAAGAAATTAGGAAGGAGATTTAAATGGATTTGTATTTGTGAAGAAGGCCGGAGATAGGACTTTGAGAGGAGAATTCAGGAGAAATTGAGGAAATTTCAAAGGAAAACAGTCTCCAATTTGAGATTCTATTTCCATTTTTCAGGAATCAAAAATTGAAAGAGCAGAGGATTAAAGAGAAGGACTAAAGCAGAAGAAAGAAATGAGAGGAGGTAGCAAGATAAAATAAGGAATAAAGGTAAATAAAGTAAATTTTTAAGCAAAATAAATTAGTAAAGGAAACAAATTGGTGGTACAAGAGAAAGATTAGGGCAAAAAGGGCAGGAGAATGGGTCTATTAGACAAAAAAAGATGGTATAGATATCAAAATATTCAGATTAAATGCTTTAAAGGTTTTGAAGGTGAGATCCTCAAGCAGTTAAAAAAAATAAATAGCAAGATTATGAATTCCAATCAATATAAAGAGAAGGGTAAATTTCATGATGACTTGCATCAAATAAGCAATGTTTGTATTGCTGGCTTAATACAGTGACAGCTGTATATGTTCCAAATATAGACTGATTTCCTTCTTAGAAGATGTGACCAAAGCTCAGGGACCCTTCTCCATATAACAGGTTGTCAGGGACAATGAAGTGTTCCTTTATTTTCCACACCAGCCCCCTTCTCCCATTGATGAGGTCCTCCAAGACCTCCATTTTGGTGAAAGGCTCTGGCCAGCCATGTTGCATTCACCCATGGGTTGTGCTGCTGATTATCTGAAACCCATGTCCTAGGGTGGCTGCTTTCTTCCCCCAAATCCTCACACACTTTTTAGCTCCCTTTAGGGATCTGTCTTCTTTAGACAGTAAGCTCCTTGTGGGCTGGGACTGTCTCTCTTTTCGATTGTATAATCTCTGTCTTAAAGCCTTTTGATATGGAGCTCTCTCCTTATTTGTGAAGATTAAGGACCTGACCTGCATGAGGTGAAAGATGAGGCAGCTCAAGCTTTCACTAGTCACCTTCAAGGATATTCTTCTTTGATACTTCAAGCGTCAAATTGCTTTAGGTGCTCCTGGCTTCCAGCTTCAAGAGAAAAGAAACTTTTTGTTTCTTTTTGAGGTTGACAAGAAAATGGAAATTGAGTTCATGTCTCTCATTTGAAGAATGGCTGAATAAGTTATGGTATGTGAATGTAATGTAATATTATTGTTTTATGAGAAATGATGAGCTGGATGATTTTTTAAAAGCCTGGAAAGACTTACATAAACTGATGCTAAATGAAGTGAGCAGAACAAGAATCATACACAGTAATAACAAGGTTATGTGATGGTCAACTGTATTGGACTTGGCTCTTTTCAACAATGAGATGATTCAAAGCAATTCCAATAGGCTTGTGACGGAAAGTGCCATCCACATACAGAGAGAGAACTTTGAAGACTGAAAGTGAATCAAAGCACTATATTTTCATTTTTGTTGTTGTTGCTATTTGTTTGCTTGGTTTTTTTTTTTTTTTTTTTTTGTTTTTTTTACCATTTCTTGTGTTTTTTTCTCTTTTGATCTGATTTTTTTTTTTTTTTTTGCTCAGCATGACTAATATGGATATATCTTTAGAAGAATTGCAAATGTTTAACTTATATCAGATTGTTTGCTGTATTGGGAAGGGGTAAGAGATGAGGAGTGGGAGAAAAATTTGGAATGCAAGGTTTTGGAAAGATGAATGTTGAAAACTATTTTTGCATGTATTTGGAAAAAATTAAGTACCATTAAAAATGAAAAAAAGAGAGAGAAGATACAAGAAGCCAATCCTATTTCAGATTGCTGAAGAAAAAGACTCTGGGAAGACATAAGAAGAGCCAGCAGTCTCCATCATGTCCCTATTTCCAGTTCACTACTCTAGAGATTTTAGGGAGTTTTTCCTTGAATGAGATCCAGGAGCTTTTCTCTTGGTTGACCAATTATTTTGCTCCCAGTGAGAGAGCTCCTTCACTCTATATTGTCTGGTATATATTCTCCTGTAAATCCTTTCTCTGATTTCTGCTTTGCTATGATTTAGATAAATGATTGTCTTTGCCATTTGCTATATGTGTTCATTGTGGAACTGATATTAGGTGGGAAAGGGGTCAACCTTAGATATAGGGATTGAGGTCTTTTTTTCCCCCAAAATGACAAAACCATCCATCCATTCCTTCCCCTGCATTCTGATACAACTGATACAAAGGTAACAAATCTTTGGATTCATCTTGAATCTTTTCTTTTCATGCTCCTTTCATCTTCTGGCTGTCACTAAGACCTGGCTCCCTTTTGATGACATAGCTTTCTTGGGCTTCATTTCCAGCAGCTGGCTGCATTTTTACTCATTTCCCCTAAAATCTCCTGGGTAACACTGGGGAATTAGAAAAGCCCTTACTTCCAGTTGTTACTCCCAGTTTCTCTTTCTACTACCACAACTCAGTAATTTCTCTTCCTTTGAGGTTCGCTCAATTCATATCTACCATCTCACCAAAATAGTTGCCATGACTATCTCCAGACCTCCAGAACATTAATTTCCCTCCTTACCTCAATGAGCTCAGTGCCTGACTCGTAATCTTTCTCTCCTCAAAGATACATGGAGAAGACAAAAGTAAAGACAGGTAATGAAGAATAATAAATCATGGGACCAACTTGTGAAAATGGGGCCAAGGTTGCTAAAACTCAGAACAAGTTGAGACTGGTGAAGAAAACTAAGAAAAACAACCAAAAAAAAATTAAGCTATTTTAGGGAAAAGCAAAGGGTTAGGGTTAGGGTTAGGCAGATGAGACACCAGTTGACATCAGAGAGAAGGCAACTCAATTCATATTTTGCTCCTCTCTTCTCTGCCAAGGAGAGTGACTTTTGTTCTGAGGAAAACAGCTAACAAAGAGTTGATAGCCAAGATAAATAAGTAAATAAAGTAAGAGAGTATGTCGTTGTCCTGGATGAATTCAAGTCACATGGCCCAGATGAACTATGTCCTCAGATACTGAAACTGACAAATATGATTGCTGAACTGACTGATGGACTGACAACAACCTGAGAAGGAAAAATGCTATCCTGTTTCTCCAAACAAAGGCGTGAATAGATTTTACAAACTGTAGGCAAATGAGTTTGATCTTGCCCTCTTGGAGAATTTTACAATAAGTTATTAAAGAAATGATTAGTGAACACCTAGAAAGTGGTGATTACATAAATTACAAAATTCTCATTAATAATGGGTCATAACAAACTAACCTCCTTTGCTTTTTTTTTTTTTTTTGATAGATTTGCTAAAGTCAGGACAATGCTATAATTTGCCAGAATTTTGAAAAGTGTTTTTAAAAAGTATCTTATGTTACTGTTATGAGGGAAAATAAAGATATGAGAGTAATAAAATTAAACTTTTTCAGAAGAGCACCAGACTGGAATCAGGATCATAGATATATACATATATATACACATAGATATCTATAATCATACATATATATGTATATTCTCATATACCTTCATATGCATCTATAAAAGATCATATTATGCTTATTTGCCCTCTTTTTCTCTGAGGGTGGATAGTATCATCCTAGAGTCATTTTTATGAGCTCAAATCTGGCCTCAAATACTAGTTATGTGATCCTAGACAATTCACTTAACCCTCTTTGCCTCAATTTCCTCATCTATCAAATGAGCTGGAGAAGGAAATGACAAATCCTCCAGTATCTTCACCAAGAAGACCCCTAATAGGGTCACAAAGAGTTGGACACAACTGAAAACACAACTAGACCAAAAGGGACATTTTTAATGAACCAAGGGTCATTGTCTACTATGTTTAACCTTTTTATTAGTGACTTGAATAAAGACATAGATTCCATAGTGATAGAACCAGGATTCCTGTGATTGCCAAAGACAGAGATTAGTTTTTCCTAAAAGGTAACTAAACTGTTCCCAGGTCCTGGTTGGTTTCTGCCTCCTTTGACACAGCTACCTTGTCATCTAAGGTCATAAAAAGTTCTACCCATGTGAAGGTAAGGGCATTTAGCTTGGTGAATGTCTGAAGACCACAAAAGTTATCACACCCTACCTTGTTGATCAGATATCTTTCTTTTTCTTTCTTTGTTTTTTTCTTTTCTTTTCTTTTCTTTGCTGACCATAAATTTTTATGCATGTATATAAAAACAGGAAAAGAAACAAAAAACACTGCCATGTGCACAGCAGAATATGAGAGGATTCAAAATACACAGCAATAAATGTCCATTTCAAGTAAGTCTATATAATAAATACTCCACATTATATTCAGAATTGTCCATCTTTTTTTTTTTTTTCTTTTTTGCTGGTAGGTTTTCTTCTCTTTTCTGCTATCCACTTTTTACTTTATTTCCTCCCCACCCAAGAAGGCCATAATTAAGCACAGATATAAACATATATACATGTGTGTATATATGTGTGTATATACATGTGCACATACATACATACACATACATAGATATCTTCAATCATGCACACATATACACATATACCTTCATATGTATCTAGGTAAGACTTTACCATGCTTATTTGTCCTCTGTTTCTCTGAGGGTGGATAGCATCTTCCTTCATAAGTCCAAGTCTTGTCATATTTTTCTAAATTTACCAGCTCATCATTTCCTACACTATAATAATATTCTAATCTTATACTGTCTAGTTATTTTAAATAGTCTAAAACATTATTGATAAATGTGGCTGACATATAATACAGCTTCCTTATTTTTCTCTTTTGATAAAAATTCTTTTAAGTTTAACTTTGTCTGAGATCATAAAAAATATCCCTGCTTTTTTACATTACAAATTCTACTCCTGATCTTTATTTTGTTTGTGTGTGACACCTAATTCCTTTGTTTTATTCCTTTACCCTTTATTCCTTAACACTTGACTCTTCTATTACTTAAATTATCCTATTTCCAAGGACTCTCCTCTTTTGCTTTATACTCTCGTATAATTTAGAAGATGTTAAAGGTTTCCAAATTGGTGCGTATTCCCTCTTTATCCTACCGCCATTACTCTACACACCCTTCAAAACCCCTTCATCATATTCCCTGATTCTTTTAAGCCCTTCTAAATTTATATCTTGTTTTCTTTTTAACCCAGATTTCACATGAGTAGAGTTCCCTCTAAAAATCTCTCCCTTATCCTCTTCCCCTACTATCCCCTTACCCTCTTATTTCTTTCTGAAATTAGAAGACTTTTATACCATTTTATATCATTTTTATTTATTTTTGACTGCTATTCCAGTTCTTTTGCTCTTTGACACCATGTTCCAAGATCTGTGGTTTTTTAGTATAGCAGTTGTTAGGTCTTGTATGATTCTAATGGTGGTTTTGCTGTATTTGAATTTTTGTTTTCTTATACCTCAAAATATTTTCTCTTTCACCTGGTGATTTTGAAATTTGGCTTTGATATTCTTGTAGATTTTTCTTGTAGGATCTATTTCAGGTGGTGATCGGTAGATTTTTTTTTCTATTTTCACTTTCCCCTTTTGTCCAAACCCTACTTCAGGACAATTTTCTTTAATCAGTTCTTGTATTATTGGATCAATATTTTTGATCATAGCTTTCAGATATTCTGATTATTTTTCTATTTTCTTGATCTGTTCTCCAGATCAATTATTTTTCTTTTTTGTTCTTATTTTTTTCATTCTTTATATTTTGTTTTATTATTTCTTGGTCTCATAACTTTGCTGGCTTCCTTTGCACAATCTTAATTTTCAAGAAGTTGTTTTCTTAAGATTTTGGATCTCCTTTTCTAGTTGGTTGACTTTTTTGTATAATCTTGGGGTTTTTTTTAGATTTTTAAAAATTTTCCTTCAACCCCTTTCATTTGATTTTTTAAAGTCTTTTTTTGAGTTCTTCTATGAATTCCTTTTGGGCAGGTTTCCATTTGATGTTATTCTTTGGGGCAATGGGAGGAAGGCAGCACCTGTGCTGGTTCCTTCTCTCCCAGGACCACATCTCAGTAGCATAGCTGAACTTGGCATTCCTTTTCAGCAGAACATTCCTATTACTAGGGCCAAAGTTTTCAATCTTCCAGTCCAGCTGGCCCTAAGGCTTGCCACTTGCTCTTTCAGTGGAGCTATACTGGTGGTATTTACTACACTTTACATGGGTCAAACCTATGTCCTAAGATTTTTTTCCTTGGATCTTCTCAGTTTGTCCCAAGAGAACTACTGTTCTGCCCCAACTCTTGTTTATTTTTACTGCTAAACATTCACCATGAGGTGCTATTTTGTCTGTGGGAGAAATCTGGAAAGCTTGAATTTTCTGACCAATTCTGCAATCTTTCCAAAATCTGTGGCCAGCTAGGGTAGAGGGTAGGGGAAAGGAGTGGAAAATTTGGAACAAAAGTTTTTGCAAAGGTCAATATTGGAAAAATTGCCCATACATGTTTTATAAATAAAAAGCTTTAATAAAAATTTTTAAAATAGTATTTTATTTTTCCAAATACATGTAAAAATAGTTTTCAACATTCATCCCTGTAAAATTTTTCTCCCTCTGTCCCCTCTTTCTTCCCTCCTCAAGAGAGCAAGCAATCCAATATAGATTAAATATGTCCAATCCCTTTAAACATATTTCCAGATTTGTCATGTTGTGCCAGAAAAATCAAATTAAAAGAAAAAAACAAACATAAACAAAAAGATAAAAGTACTATACTCTGATCCACATTCAGTCTCCATAGTTTTTGCTCTGGATGTGATTGGTATTTTTCTATCCCAAGTCCATTGGAACTACCTGAATCACAGTACTAATTGTGATTAATTTTTTTTAATTAACTTAAAAATTAAAATTTTTTAAAAAAGTTTGAATCTAGAGCTCTAACCACTATACCTAGCTACTACTAAGAGACTTCATAAATACTTGTTGAAGGATTAACATTTTTCCTTCTCTGTATACAGGGCTGAGTTCAGCCATGGATATTTCTAATCTGGAGGGTTATGGTGAATTTCAGTGTGAGGAACCATTTACTCAGAGAGAGAATATTTCTTTAACAGCTCCCTAATCAAAGGAAGACCAAAAGGTAAACACTATGGTTGGGGGACTAAACCGATGATAGGAAGGTACAAGCTATCTGGACCTTAACAACCCTGCATGCTATTGCTTTGAGTTGTCTGGATGGTTGAGTGTCAAGGTGAATGAGAAATATTGCTTAGCACACATTAGGCTGATCATTTTCATTGGTTGTCAAAATATAATAAATGTTCTGAAATGAATTTCTTTTGACCTACATAGGAACTTCTTTCCCCCTTTTTTAAACTTTATGAATATTTGGTTACAAACACATCAGGGGCAAAGATAAGGTTATAGAGGTATCATAGAAAGAAGTTTCCAGATTTTCTGAGTGAAGACAACTCCTCCAAGTGTACTTGAGTCTTTCCTGACCTATAAAAACTTTGGATACATACACTAGACTTCATTCAGTAGTTTTTGTAAGATATTATCTCATCATCTCTAAAAATAGCCTTGGGAAGGAGAAAATTCTCTCTTATAGTGGCCAAGGAAAAGGGAAAAGATTTGTTGAAGAGTCGTATTAAAGTTATAGCTACAGCTCAGAACTAAAACAACAGGGTCTCGTCCCAAGGAGAAGCTTTTCAGAATGGCTATTGTTTAGTCAATTAGTAATGTCTGACTTTTTGTGACCCCATATGGGGTTTTCTTGGTAAAGATACCGAAGCGGTTTGCCATTTCTTTCTCCAGTTTATTTAACAGATGAGGAAACTGAGGCAAACAGGGTTAAGTGACTTAACCTTGAGTCACACAATTAGTAAGTGTCTGAGTCCAGATTTGAACTCAGGAAGATGAGTTATCTTGACTCCAGACCTGCTGTTGTATTCATTATGGAGCCACCCAGCTTTCCCTCACAAGATACAGGTGATGCCTTAACCCAGAAGGACGAACTTATAATGGTAAAATTGAAGAGCAACTCTTTGAGACTAATAAGTTATACACAAGTCACTATCACAGGTGTTTCTACACAGGAATTTCTATGAAATCTCAGAACCAGGTCCAGTCCTTATACTCTTATTCCATAAAGTTGTTAGAAATCTCTGGGAAGGGAATACTTTTAAGCAGAGAGACTTTCCTGTTAGGGGGTGGCCACTTCGGCCAGGTATGACTGACCCTCCTATGAGAGACTTGTCAATGAGCTTCTGAAGGCAGATTTGAGAGTTTCAATTCCAGGATTTTCCTTTAACTACCAGATTTGTCGAAAGAATAACAAAACAATATTCCTTTCTACTCACCCCTGATCCACCATCACTATGAAAGCTTCCCCAGGATAATTATCTTTTACCACCTCCTAGAAACTATTCCTATTCTCAGCAGGACCCTATTCAGTTGCTTAGGACTTTCCCAATAAATCTGAGTTATTTCTTATCTCGGTCAGTCTGAGGTCATTAAAATATTGATTAGCTGAAGACTAATTTCTGGATAGACAAGCCTCCTGTGACGAGAACTAAAAATAGAAAGATTTTATTACTTAACAACCTTGTTTCCTTGCAGTCATGATAGAGAAGGAATTACATTTTGACCATAAATGGAAAACAGTCAGAATCATTCTGTGGGAAGGGGGAGGGGAAGGGGGAGATATAGCATGGAGGGAAAAGGAGATAAATGCCATGAGTTCAAGGAAATCGTTATGGAGTTCCAAGTCTGGCTATGCCATATATGAACTGGGTGACTCTGGTAAACTTTAATGTTCTCTTCTCTAAGAGAAAATAGTGAAAAGGTTGTAAAATCAAGAGCAAGGATCATCTTTTGTCTTTTTTTGTTGTTCTATTCCCAACATTTAGCAAGTGCCTGGTACTTAGGCATCTAATAAATGTTTATTTATTGATTGATTGATTGATTAAGATAAGTCCCCTTTGGTGGCCATTCCTGATGCTGGGGGGGAGGGGGGAAGGGGTGGCTGAAGCAGATGGATTGCTTTGAGTTCAATGTTGTGCTGTTTGTTGTTCAGTCGCATCTGGCTCTTCGGGATCCTATTTGGGGTTTTCTTAAGCAAAGAACTAGAGTGGATTGCCAAGTCCTTCTCTAGATCATTTTTATAAATAAAGAGGAAAACAAAGTTAAGTGACTTGCTCAATGTCACATAGCTAGTAAGTGTCAGAGGCCAGAATTGAACTAAGGAAGAGGAATCTTCCTATTCTAGACCTGGCCTCCATCACCTAGCTGCCCTTCTGAATTAGAGGGGAGAAAGTATCCATACTATATCTGGCACCAATATGATGACCCCCATCAACATCAGAGAGCCCCCAGATTATGTAAGGAAGGGCCCTGATCAGCCTAGGTTGAAAAAAATGGAGTAGTAGTCATTCTGTGGTGATTAATATGGGGACTGGACAATGAATGGCCACTGTACTTCCAACTTGGGATGGATAGGAGACGCTTTTTCAAAAAAAAAAAAATAAGGTAATGATATTTGTATTACTTACTTAAGAAGCAGAATAGAACCTAGTTCAAGATTTGCCTCTAATACATAATTAAAGTAAATGACTAGCCTTTTATATAAATAAGGTTTGCAAGACACTTTATATTTCATTTGACCCTCACAGAAGCTAAGATAGGTTGAGTGACTGATGTTTTGTAAAACTCTCTAAGACTAGCAGATGAGGGAGGGTGGAGACCTGAATTAGAAATGGAGTTGCCTCCCAGCAGCTTCTTACACCAATGAAGTCATAGGTTAGGTCCCTTTACCCTGTTAACTTACCTCACAAGGTTCTTCATTTCTTCAGCTGACATCATTAAGCACTTATTTTGTGACCCCAGGATTGCAAAAGTTTTTTTTTTTTTAAAGCATGCAACATGACACATTCCTTGTGTCTTAAGAAGTCAGCATCCTACAAATTTAATGTAAAAGAAGAACAAAGGAGGGCAATAGGAAAATTCTTGAGGAGGGAAAGAACACTTTCAATTTAGTGCAGCATCCCCAAAGACCCAGATGAAGAGAGAGTGAATGATGGGGTGTGGGAGAAGGGGACTATAAATGGATCTGACCAGTTTAGGGAGCAGCTAGTAATCCATTGTGGCTGGAATGTAGAATATATCTGGGGATTCTAACCTAAAGTCCCCCTCTCAAGTGCCTGTGATTAGATTTCTGGGAGTCTGTGAACACGGATGGGAAATATATATGTACATTGATATATAATATATTTATGTATATAAGTAGGTATATATATATATATGTATACATACATATAGTTATCTCTTTCACATTGTTACTTTTTCTATCTCGGATTTCAATATGTTGCAGGTCTGCATAATTTTAATTTTAAAGGAATTTTAAAGGAATTTTGAGGAAGCCACAAACAAAATGCAAAGGCCAACATATAACACAGAAAAAATATTTTTACTTGATATTGATCTCTACGATAGCCTATGACCAAATATATACTAAATTTTATATATATATATATATTTTATATTTATTTATATATATATATGTTTAAGGCTAGATTTGAACTCAGATCCTCCTGATTTCAGGGCAGGTACTCTATCCACTGCCATCTACCTGCCCCTCTCTCTACTTATTAAGAATGACAGAAAGCAAAGTCTGAAAAATCTTTTTAGATTCTTCTTCTTGCTCATTTGTCCAGAGGACCAGGCCACTGAGGGCCCTGTCAAAGCTCAGTTGACATTCTCTCCTTTTCCTCTTCCCCTTGTGGTTCCTGTTCCTACATGCTCCTGCCTCCTGAGGATTTTATTTTAGGCTATTAGAAGTTCTTTGTGTGAGTCAGAATGTTCCACAATAAAAGACCTATTGATTTATCCATTACTGATATGTCTGATTCTCTTGTACAAATTCTTACTCAACTGCATAATTCCTCATTTGGAGAGGAACAATAAGAAAAGGCTAGACCAGTAGATCTGAGCTAATTTGAAGTAGGCCTTGAAAACCAGGCTCTAGTCTTTGTGTTTTCCTGGATTCTCACAAAAACCTTGTGAGACAAGTAGGGCAGCTATTCTATCTTCTCTTTTTCAGGCTAAACATTTCTTTTTTATTCTTTTTTTTTTTTCCCTTTGCTCTCAGATGGACATATTTCACTTTGTCAGTGTTTCTGCAGAGATACTTAGTGTCACAGTGCATGGAATCCTGAGCTTGCAGCCAAGAAGACCTGAGTTCAAATCCAGCCTAGGGTATTTACTTAACCTGGATCCTGGGAAAATCACCTAATCTTGTTTGCCTTAGTTTTTTCATCTGTAAAATGGAGAAAATAATTGTTTCTATCTCCCAAGGTTGTTGCAAGTATAAAAGTTATATTTTGCAAACCTTAAAGCAATGTATGAAAATTCTAGCTATTATTAAAATACAGGGTGCAAAATGAAGTAGAAGTAATTCAATAATCTAATCTATGACAATGGATTAATGTGTTATTATAACCAAGTAGTAGTAAGAGCCTCTGATCATAGATTAGAGCCAAAAGGTCCTTCAGAAACATTTAGTTTAGTGAGAGATGTGTATGTCCAAGAGTCCACAGCATAATTCCAGGACTTTGGAATATGGAAAAATAAGTCATACCCCAGGAGGGCTGTGATAGAGCCAGTCCTTGTCTACATGCTATTCTCCTGGAGATTACCAGTCATGGCCCAGTTACACCACCCCCTTTGTCCATTATCACTCAACATTCTCAAACTTATTCTTTCACCACTAGCCTCCTATAGCATCCTGGACATTAGCTCCTATGTTCTTGTTCAGTTGTTTTCAACTCTTTGTGACTTCAATAGACAAATCTTGACAAAGATATTGGACTGGTTTGTCATTTCCTATTTCTATCCATTTCCAGTTGAGGAACAGTGTGACAGTACCAGCTCCAGCAATTGAATTCTGAGGCCAGGTTTGAACTCACAAAGATGAGTCTTCTTGACTCCAAGCTGGCCATTCTATCCACTATGTCACCTAGGTGCCCTTTAGCTCTTTAGAGATGAGAAAAAGTAACTAGAACTGAGGTCTGTCCCATCCCCAAGTGATAGGCCCATTCTTATTTCTCAAATTATCTCCTAGCTTCAGTAGGTGTCTCCCAGCTGATGGGCTCTGCACTCTAGTTCAGGGATGGGTAAGAACTTTTCCCTGCTTTTACTATTTTTTAGTGGGTCACATAATTGAAAAAAAAAGTATGATCAAAAAAATTTGAAAGTTTGAAGATCATTCATTGATATAGGCTAATTTCATTTTATTAATGAGAAAACTAAAGCCCAAGAAATTTGTCACAGGGTCTAAACACAGGGATCATGAGTAGTAGCACCAAGACCAGAGCTCAAAATAGGGATTACTTTTGAAAAAAAGGTGTTTAACTTTCAAAAGGAATTACTTGTCCTCTCTTTGTAAGAATAGGTGGAAGTGGTGATCCATAACAGAAATGCAGAACTGTTCGTGACATTTTGTCTCCCTGTGCCTGAATCTCCCAAGCTATAAAATTTGGAGTTTGGATTAGGTGATTTTTAAGGTTTCTTAAAATTTGGAATGTGCTGGTAAATGTTTAACAATCAGATTTGGGGGGAGGTGATGTACACACAATAACATTTTGAATTTAATCTGCATTATTAATACTTTATCCATCACTTTCTTAAAATTCAACAATCAACAAAACAATAAATCCAGATTTATAGCAGTTTGTCCATTTCCAAAATGTGCAATCTAACACTGAAATGCTTACACTGAAAATTTAATATTCTGTCCTGTTCCAGTATTTACAATTCTATATCCTCTCCATTTTAAGGGAACTTAAGGATGAAAATGAGTCTTTATTCACCATCTAGTGGACACAATTTAAAATTACAGAGACTAGAGAAAAAAAAGTTTGTAGGTTTGAGTCTTTTTAATATGAATATCTAATTCTTTAACAGACCTTTAGGTGGCGCAGGGGATAAAGTGATGAATTTAAGAATCATTAAGAACTGAGTTCATTATTTCTTCAAATATTTAGGAGCTGTGTGACTCTGGGTGAATCACAACC
Source organism: Antechinus flavipes (assembly GCF_016432865.1). NCBI lineage: Eukaryota > Metazoa > Chordata > Mammalia > Dasyuromorphia > Dasyuridae > Antechinus > Antechinus flavipes. The sequence goes on from NC_067401.1 coordinate 195,600,557, forward strand.
GCTCTGTACCTCAGTTTTCTCATTTGTAAAATAGGGATAATGGTAATACCCACCTCACAGGGTTGTAAGGAAGGATAAAAAGACCTAATATTGGCAATGCACTTATTTTTCAGTCATATCTGACTCTCCATGACCCCTTTTGGGGTTTTCTTGGCAAAGATACTAGAGTGGTCCTTCTCTATTTCATTTTACAAATGAGGCAAACTGAGGCACAAGATTAAATGATTTCCTCAAAGCTAATATCTGCAGTCAGAATTGAACTTAGGAAGATGAGTCTTCTTGACTCCAGACTCAGCACTCTATCCACTGCATCACCTAGCTGCTCCTGTAAACTTTAAAATCATGTGTAAATTGGAATTATTATTATTCAATAGGAAAAATCAACCAGTCCAAATATTCACTATGATATAGCATCCGTGATATAGCCAACCTTGTAATACAATGGCTAGAAAGAAGGACTTTTGTTTTTTTCTTGGTCTGATGATAAAACATACTCAAGTTGGGTCGCTGCTATAGACTTCGATGAGGGTGTAACCATTGCCTGACAGGCTAGAGCACTTCACACACACACACACACACACACACACACACACACAATTAGGAGAGGGTCATGCAAAATGCTCCAGGTTCAGATGGAAACCTAGGTTTCAAAGGAAACATGATAATAGGGAGACATTGGAACTCTCTTCATGGTCTTAAATAATCATTATTTCTTTCAACTTGTCCTCCTCTGAAACTGAGGATTTGTAAGCCAGTCCTAGGAGTCTGCTTCTCCTAGATTGGGACATTTAGTAGAGCTGAAAAACTATGATCATCACTGAAAATTGCCAGTGGCAGAATTATAAGCCTCAGCTGAGCTTTCAATCCTGCCAATGGGCCCTGTTTCCAGAGTACCACCACCATCTTCCCCAAAGATCCCAAAACACGTGACTAAGCCATGTCTCCCTTACCTGAGGGGCTGTGATCCTACTCTTTCTCAGAACCATTTGTGGGAAGGGAAAAAAAGAGTACAGCTAGACTTGGCCAATGAGGGAGGGATTGAGGAAGGCTGGCTGGGTGCATGTGGCTGGGGGTAGTTTTGGAAGAGGACAGTTCTTGGGAGCATTTGTGGCTTAAACTTAAATCCCTAGGCAAAGGATTAAAAGGAGAGGAGGTTGACTCAGACTTATTGTGATTGGTTTTTGTCTTTCAGAGTTTTCTTAAGCTTGCAATCAAGTCCTGAACATATTTCAAGGGTCCAATAATGAGTATATATTTAGGAAATTGTACTAACTCCAGGTTTGAACTTACTAACACAATAACTTGGAGTCAGGAAGAACTTGGTTCAAATCCTGCCCTTATCACTTAGCTACTGGGTGATCATAGGCAAATTACAACCTTGATGAGTCTTACCATCTTCAGTTATAAAATATGAAAATATTATTACTTGTAATACTTACTTTTTGGGGACAGCTAGTTGATGAAATGCATAGATCTGAACTCAAATCTAGTCTCAGTCACTTACTAGGTATATGACTCTGGGTAAGTCACTTAACCTCTATTTGCCTCAGTTCTTTGTCTGTAAAATGGGGACACACTGGAGAAAAAAATGGCAAACCACTCCAATATTTTTGCCAAGAAAACCCCATGAACAACATCCACGGGATCACATAGAGTTGGACACAGATGAAAAACAATACCTACCTTATGGGATTATTAGGAGTCTCAATTGAAATCATGTGTGCAAATGACTTTGAAAACTTTAAAATGTTATATTATGAAAGGAGAACAAAGAAAACAACATGTACAATCATTGTCATTGTTATTGGGTCATTTCAGTTATGTCTAATTTTTTGTGACCCTATCTGAGGTTTTCTTAGAAAGGAAACTAGAATGACTTGCTATTACCTTCTCCAGTTTATTTGACAGATGAGGAAATTGAGGCAAACAGAGTTAAATGACTTGCCCAGGAAAACACAGCTAGTAAGTAACCAAAGTCACATTTGAACTCAGATCCTTCTGACTCCAGACCCAGTGCTCTATCCATGGTGCTCCCTAGCTGCCTTATACAATGACTGAACCACATAAATGAAAAATGTAACCACCTGAAAACTGAATGTTGGGGAGCTACAGCTGCCAAACTTGGCCAAAAAGAAGATACATCCAGATGACATTTCTTTGCAGAGATGGGGGACCATGAATATGGAACATTATACGTAATGTCATATTTCTTTGATATGTTGACTAATTTTCTGGTACTTTTTTCTTCCTCTTTTTTTTCTTCTTTATTGCTTGTTGAGCAGCGAAAACCCACCCCTTCCACCCTCCACCCCCTCCATTTCAGTCTTTTGCCGGAATGATACTAGGAGGATTAAGTTTCCTACTTCATTCTTCATTCCTCCCTCCTTATTAGGTAATTTAGATAATACTCTCACTTTACTACTCCTTTAGATAAATAGAACAGTCTCCCATTGGTATCATATTGGCTTTTTATCTCAAAAGATACGTCAATTTGAGCTTGGAGGGGCTCTAGGCCCTCAACCAGACCATGAATGCCCCCACTGTGTGCTCTCCTCATACCTTGGCATGGAGGCTGCACAATGAGACTCTTCCTGCAGTAGTCCTCCTGCTCCTCCCCTTGTGGGAAGCAATAAAGTTTGTCAAAGCTCTCTCTGTGGGATGACCCTTTGTCCTGACTTCCCTGGATTATGGTAATTATAAAGGGATGTTTCTCTGGAGAAGGGGCTGAGTGAAGGATGCAATGAAAAATGTCAATCAGGGAGTATATGTTCTTATGGGGGAAGACAACATACTAAAGAGAGTGGAAAAGTTGGTATGGGAGGATGCAAGCTTGAGAGAACTCAGTCAGTTAATTAACAATCATATGTGAAAAGTCTTGTGTTCCCACTATCTAAATCCAGCCTAGAGAGAAATGAAGACTGGTGTGATGCCTCCAGAAATAAATAGATAATTCTTTCATGCTGTGCCCTGGACTGACCACAGCCAGCCTATTGTGTTCATTTCTAGTTGCCACAATTTCATAAAGCTGTGGACAAGCTAGTGGGTGTCCAGAGGGGGGCAACCAGGAAGAAGGACTCTAAGACTATGTGACAGATGACAACAGCTCAAGGCACCAGTGATGTTTCACATAGAAAAGAGAAAGTTCACTTCTCAGTTACAGAGAAGACTTTTTCTTGGGTTTAGGGGTTGGACTAGATGGCTTTGAAAGTCCTCCACTAAAATTCTTCAATTCCATGAATTCCAACCCTGACACTTACTTACCCTTGGTTGCCTCATCTGTAAAATGGGACTAAATGTTACTTTCCTTGAGAGTCCATAGAGTTTATTAGATAGAGAGCTGGCCATGGATCTCAAGAAGATGTGGATTCAAATCTTGCCTCTGAGAGACTAGCTGTGCAACTATGGAAACTTAACCTCATAAGGCCCCAGAATCTATAAATTGCTGATGAATTGTCAAATCCCATTATTATAGTTTAATTTTCCTTACCAGGAGTCCCCCATGAAAATGAAACCAAAGGTTCATACTGGCCACCAGTACTGAACTGTGAGAATCATTGTGATGAAAGTGTTTTTATAAAACTTAGTGTTAAGTACAGGTGAGTTATTGTCAGTTTCTTTGAATCTGAAAGATCATAGATTTAGAACTAGACCCTTTACAGATGAAAAAAATGGTCCCCAAAAGGGAAAGGGATTTGCCCAGAGTCATACAGGAAGTAAGTTTATCATATACCCAGTACAGATGGGAAGCCAGTTGCCACAACATTCACCAACCATGCTCTGGTCTGAGATACTTCGTGGTGTTACCTTCTCTTCTGGATGTATCCCATGTGTCCCTTACTAGAGTATGAGCTTGTGAGAGGGGATGGACCACATCCGACACATCTTGTCTCTGAGAACAGGCAGGGTCTTTTGCCTTTCTTTATGTCCCCAGTTCTTAGTAAGGGCAGGCAGATGGCTCAATGGATAGAACACCAGGCCTGGAGGCAGAAAGACTTGTTTTCCTTAGTTCAAAAATAGTCTCAAACCCTTCCTAACTATGTGACCCTGGGCAAGTCACTAACCCTGTTTGCCTCAATTTCCTCATCTGTAAAATGAGCTGGAGCAAGAAGTGGCAAATATTCCAGTGTCTCTTCCAAAAAAAACCTAAATGGGAACATGGAGAGTCAATTCTTTGCATAGTATCCTCTGCATTGTAAGTGCTTGATAAATACTTATCAACTATGTATCTTCATAGTGGGAACACAAGACTTTTCACATATGATTGTTACTTAACTGACTGAGTTCTCTATATTAAATATGATCTTTCTCATCATTCTCATTCCCATCCCTTTAGATGATGAGACCTCTAAGTCTCAGTCCATTTTTTTTTTTTTGGTTTCTTTTTTTTTTCTTTCCAATTTCCCCCTTCCCTCGTTTCTCTTTCCCTTTCCTTCCATCTTGACACCTGGCTTCTTTCCTGCTGCTCCTCTTCTTTTTCCTTCTTCCTATTCTTTCCATCTTCACACAATCACAAACTCTCAGAGGTGAAAGGGATCTCAGAAGAACCTTAGTGACTTCCTTGTGTGTCTCTTTTATCTCCTACTAAACTTCTAACTTGATCATGGCAAGTGTCAGATTTAGAGGTGGGAGGGAGCTCAGGAATCAACAGTCCAATCCTCCTATCCCCTAATTGGGGAAACCATGGTCTGGAGGAGTCAAATGGCTTCCCTGAGGTCACAGAGGCAGGAAGTAACAAAGTCTGGATTTGAACCTCAAAAAGTTTTTTTTTCCCTATTGTATAAATAACCAGCCTTCCTACGGACATTATCTTAGCCATTATAATAATAATGACAGCTAACATTTATATGGCACTTACTATGTGCCAAGCACTGTATTAAGTGCTTTGCAACAGTTATCTCATTTCATCCTAATGACAGCCCTGGGAGCTATGTGCTATTACTATCCCCATTTTACAGAAGAGGAAACTGAGGTCAAATGACTTACTCAGGGTCACACAGCTAGTATATGTCTAAACAGGATCTGAACTCGGGTCTTTCTGACAGACCCAGCGTTTTATCTGAAGCAGGACCTGGTTGGAGTATTGTGTCCCACAGAACGTGAGGGCAGGGACACAACATTTTATTTTGTCTTAGTTCCTTCTGTGCCTAGCATAGTATCTTGCATCCAAGTAGGTGTTCAAAGAATCACAGATTTAGAGCTAAGGGACTTTATAGACCACTGGATCTAATCTTTTTTATTTTACAAATGAGAAAACTAAGTTTCAGAGATGCCAAGTTACTTGCCCAGTCTGAGTTAGTACGTATCAGAGGCACTGTTTGAAGCCATGTCTTCCTGATTCTGAGGCTAGTAGAAAGATAGTTAACTTGTTAAATTAAATTATACCAAGTGGCAAAATGGTATAGAAAGTGCTGGATTTGGAGTCTAGAAAATCTGGATTCAAATCCTGCCTTTGACCAAGGCCCTTAACCTTATTCAGCCTCAATTTCCTTATCTGGAAAATGGGAATAATAATAGCAACTATCTCCTAGTATTGTTGTGAGGATCAAATGAGATAACAGAAGTAAAGTACCTTATAAACCTGAAGGCAAAATTGTCACATAACTGATCTCATTATCTAAGAACAAATTCTGCTTAATAAAAATGATTGTTGAAGGAAGGAAGGAATAAACAATAGGAAAATAAACAAAATAAGAGAGATTGCAGTTGGTGATCATGAGATTATTGTTAGAAAGTGTCCGAAGAAACAGGACTCAGTTCTTACAACTATCAAAAGGGACATTTAAAGGAAGAGTTGACAGGGGTAAAGGTACCATGCAGCTTGTCCTCCTCTGTCATCCTTTGCCCTTGGGTTGACCTTGATCCAAGTTCAGATTTGAGTCCTATATGTGAATTCTGGGAAGAGCACGTCTCCTTCCCCATCTGCATCCTTCATCCAGAATCTCTGGCTTCTCCTAAGTCTGGAGGGAAGGGCAAGTGATTGGCTTCCTCCTTTTTCTTCTCCTTTTCTCCTCTTTCTCTTCCTACTCCTCTTTTCCTCTTCTTCCTTCTCTCTTCCCTCTTCTTCTTCTTTTCCTCTTCTTCCTTCTCTCTTCCCTCTTCCTCCTCTTTCTCTCTTCTTCCTTCTCCTTTTCCTCCTTTTTTTCTTCCTCCTCCTCCTCTTCCTCCAGGCAAAAAATACTCTTCTAGATCAGAGAAATACATCCCTGCCTGTCCATTGTCCCTTAGGGTGAGACTTCTAACATTTCCTCCTTAAAATCCACTTCTTCCTGATCCTGATGTTCCAGCTGCTCCAACCTGCTGGCTTTGTCCTGAACAATCTCATCAGGAGTTTTCAGGAATCTGAAATTCAAAAAAGTGGAGAAAAATTTAGGGGCTCACCTCCTGAGCCAGGGAGAAATGTCAACACTGGGCCCTTCGTTCCTCCAGCCCATCTCTTCCTCTTTCTACTGCGGTATCTGAGCTGTTCGTACCTGAACAAAAGTTTCTGTCCTGGCTCCTTTTTGATGATATTCAATTTGTAGTAATGCCGGAGAGCCCTTGACATCTTCTCATAGGTCATGTTCACCCGGTTCTGGAAGAGAAAGTAGGCACCATGTGACTTATGGGATCCGGAGCGATTGAACTATTCTGGCCTTGAAGGCCCCAGCCCCTGTCGCTGTTGGAGAAGTGACCATCTGGTTCTCTCTGCTTATACTAATCCAGAAGTCTTCTTGCTTCTAGGAGGGTGTGGGGAGATGGTGGGAGTGGGGTGGGAGAGTTTTATTCCCTTCTTAAACTACTCGCTGGGCAGGCTGAACACTGCATATGGTTGCAATGCAGAGATAAAAGTGTGAGGTGGCCGGAAGCATCAGGGGACCCGAGTTCCAGTCCTATCTCTGCTAACAGCTCAATACGAACCTCTCTGGATCTGTTTCTTCATCCAGCAAATGCTATTAAGAAGTTGGAAATAATCAAATCATACAAACTTAGAAATGAATGGAAAAGTGGGAGTCGGGAGGTCCAACGCCTCCAATCTCCCCCAGCTTGTGCAGGGAGGGACAGGTCCCTATAGCATTTCTAAGAGGTAGCCTCTGCACCTCTTCTTGAAACAAACAAAAAATAATTCTTGTCAGACAAAGGGAGTCCTGAAGGATTTTTCAAAGTCACAATACAAATAGAAAGTATCCTTAGTTTGGATACAGAATAAAGGACCCCCTGCTTTCTCTTTTAGAAAAACTAAGAAAGTATATTTTTAAAGTACTCTATTCTAAAGCTTAACCACTTTCTTTTGAATAGTCAGGTGGTCCACTCAGTGGAGTACAGAAGTTGTAGTCAGGGAGATCTGAGTTCAAATCCTGTACCAGACACTTACTAGCTGTGTGATCCTGGACAAGTGACTTCACCTCTTTCAGAATCATTTTCTTCATTTATTTATATATTATTTATAAAATGAGGATGGTAACAACATCTAATTCATAGAATTATGAGAATCAAATGAGATAAAGCACTTCAAGTGCTACATATAAATTCTATCATTATAATTATTATTAAGTATGTAAAAAGTTAAGGATGAAAGTTAAGTTTTTTTTTTTAAATGAATTAAGAAAATTGAATTAATTTCAAACAGGGAAACATCTGCTCTATTAAGACCAGCTGGGGACCGCTAGGTGGCGCCATAGTGCCGTGATTCCAGTAGACTTGTCCTCCCTGAGTTCAAATGTGGCTTCAAACACAAACCAGCTGTGTGACCCTGCGCAAGTCACTTCACCCTGTTTGCCTCAGTTTCCTCATCTGTAAAACGAGCCGGAGAAGGAAATGGCAAACCATTCCAGGATCTTTGCCAAAAAAAAAAAACCCAAGTGGGGTCACAGAGAGTCAAACACAACTGAACCCAATTGAACAAGCACAAGCTAAGGCCACTGCCTTTTCCTGCGGCGGAGGGGATTCAGGGTAATGGTGGAATGAAAGGAGTCTCTCTGACGGCATCAGTGGATGGAAACGTGCTGGACATCAACTTTGTCTACCGGAAGGAAAAAGCCTTAAAGGGAGGGAACTGAGTGATTTTGGGAAAACCATTCTCCGAGAGAGAGCAGGAAGTGAAGTAAATCAAACTTTTTTCATAAAACAAAGTCACAAGTGAAATGTATCCCAAGTGTGGTAACTAGGCTTTATCCCATTGTGGAATTGTGGCTGTTGTTTTGTAATAAACTGCTAACCAAAAAGGATTTTTATTGGAGAGTGATGGGCTGGTTCTGTGTTTGGTCTTCTCTCGTAAACACAAGTACTTGTAATGCTCTAAATTAATGTTGTCTCTAGCAGGCTTGTCCCTAAAATGATGTGTAGAATCTTCTTCCACGTTAGCAGTACTAAGTAGTGATCTGAGAGGTGGGTGGATGCAGAGCAGCCTCTGAGAAGGGAGGCCTGAAGGGCCGCCCCCGACCGTCCAGCTGGGTGACTTTGGGGACGCCTCCTCCCCTTTTTTGTGGCAGGAAACTTTCTCAGGTTTCAAGTTACAAAGTGGGTGTGAAACTACATTGATAGGGGGAATTCTACACTGAGAACCCCTTATACCAATGACATCCCAGGTGTGGTAAATAATAAGATTTCTTTGTTCAAGCATTTCCAACTCTTCGTGACCCTGTGGCTCATACTGGCCATGGGGTTTTCTCGGCAAAGACACTGGAGAGGTTTGCCATTTCCTTCTTCAGTGGATTAAGGCAAACAGGGTAAAATAACTTGCCCAGAGCCACAGAGCTAGGCTGTGTCTGAGGGCAGGTTTGAACTCAGGTTTTCCTGATTCCAGGCTTGGAGCTCCTGCTACTTGTTATCCAGTGGAATAATACCCAATAAGTGGATAAGTACAAATCTTGGGTTTCACTGATTCTCCCAATTAATGAAAGAACTCAGCATCTGTGCCTCAGTATTGCTACCTATGAAGTTGCAGTCTGAAGGAGCTCAAGCATTCCAATACCAGGAGTGAGTCAGTTCATTCCAACAAACATTTGCTCCATGGGCCTAATGGCTAGTGCCAGTCTCCCCACTCCCCGCCCAACCACCATCCCCAAAAGGAAAACTTGTAAGGCATCTTGTACTCCTGGAAACCAAGGTACCTTATGATTCCCCCAGAGCCTGGCAAGTCCATTTGGATCGACCACCCGGAAGACCTTGGAGTCCTTGTCTTCCCACTTGATATATGATTCATATTTGCTGTCAGAGAGCAGGTGATACACATAGTCCCATAGTAAACGACAGTCTGTGGTGGATCAGAGGACAACACAAGTGTGATACGTAGTTGGATGTAAAAATGCTGTCTAAAAAGAATTTTTCTAAGTAAAATAAAGCAATAGTCATAAGGGAGGCAGGGCACTGAGCAAATAGCTGTTAAGCACCTATTGAATGCCTCAGTTTCCTCATCTGTAAAACAAGACGGAGAAGGAAATGGCAAACTCATTGCCAGTTACTCAGTTCATCAGTTGTTAGAGTTGATCATTTTGTCAGTTGGCCAATCAATCTGTCAGGCAGAAAGTTTTATCAGTTAATCTGGTAATCAATCTGTCAGTAATCAATTAGACTATTAGTTGCAAAGATAGCCAGTTAGTCAATCATCTACTCAAAGTGTCATCAGTTGATCAGTGAGATAGTTAACTGATAAATCAAATAGTTAACCTATAAATTGATTAGTTGGTCAAGGTTGAGCTAGTAAATGTTTAACACCAAGCTCTCCAAAAAAAAAAAAAAAAAAAAAGAAATGTACACACTATACATTTTAAAAGGTTAATCAATATTATCAACACCTTCCCTGTTACTTTCTTAAGTCTAGACAATCAACAAAACAATGCATTGAGACCCAATTCACAACAATCATCAATTTTTAGGGAACAATCACACTGAAAGTTTAACAATTTGTTCAGAAGAGCTAGTTTCATGCATACTTCCTGCAAAATAAGTGTCAGTCAAGTTAAAATCAGTTGGTCAGTTATTTGTTGGTTAGCTAGCTGATCAGTTAGTCTCTCATTGGTTCGTCAGATTTTTATTTTAATGAATATTTTCTCCTTAAAATCTAGCTTTAATATTTGGCCAGCATCCAAATTGTCTTTAGCAAAAGATAACAACCTGGTGAGAAAAGTGGGCTTGGATTTCTTCAATCCAGAGGCTCTGGGGTCCCTCTCTGCAGAAGGATCCGTCTAATGCTAGATTACAACCACATGATGTACCAGAAGCCAAGAAGGGACACTGGCCTCCTTAGTTGTTCCACAAATAAAAGAAGATACTCTTTCAGTTCCAGAAATTTTCTCTTGCTGTACCCCATCCCTAAAGTGGTCTCTTTCCTTTGCTCCAGCTACTGATTCCCTTGACTTCCTTTAAGTCTCCAGGAAGCTTTCCCCAATCCCTCTTAATTCCCATGTCTTCTTCTTTTTTTTTTTTTATTTCCTTTTTTTTTTTTGTATAAAACTTGTTTTTTCTTTGTTTGTTTTGTTGTTTTCCTCTTTCTATTGTAACCTCCTTGAGGGCAGGGGCTGTTTTTAGCCTTTTTTGATATCCCCAGAATTTGGCACCGTGCTTGACATATAAGTAGGCATTTAATAAATATTTATTGAATCGAATCCAAACGTACAGTTGTAGAAAAATAAATACATGGGTGGAGTCATCCATTCTAAGTTAAATGTCACTCTCCTACCTGTCACTTGACTCCTCTTATTTTAATATAAACCTGAGTTCTAGAAAAATATCAGCACATATTGTATATTTTCTTTTCCTTTTTGCCTTTCTTTCTTTTCTTTTTTTCTTTTTTTTGAGGTGGTTGGGGTTAAGTGACTTGCCCAGAGTCACACAGCTAGGAAGAATTAAGTGTCTGAGGCCAGATTTGAACTCAGATTCTCCTGACTTCTCTATTCATTGAACCATCTAGCTTAACCTAGATGTTTTTAAATCTTTAATAAAACTGTAATACTGTATTCATTTAATTAATTAGCTTGAGCTCTTCACTGTATCTCCTCCCCTCATACCTGGTGTTAAGTAATATCTAATGAACTAGGAAAAACTCCTTTCCCAATAGTAATTACTCTTCTTTTTACATAATTAAGTGTTAAAATTACTGAACATATAACATTTATTAGCAGATGAAATCAATCTTAAAAATATTTTCCCCATATAAATACATTATTCATCCACTGACGTCCTTCCTTTCCATATGAAGAACAGGGTCCCTCCCCTCCACTCACCTGCAAGTTTTCCATTAGTAGGGTCTTGTTTTGCTCTGTGAAAGGAATAGATGACCTCTGTCCCAGAGCTGATATCTGAGAGATTAAGCGGCTCTTCTCTCAAGAAAGTCCTTGGCAGGGAGATAGGATCCAGATGACCAGAAGTGTTGCTGGACCTCTCCTTCCAGGGGGGTGTCTTCAAAACCCTTTGAGAGGTGAGTTGTAAGGGACTGTTCCCCTCTGCAAGGAAATGTAAAACTGCTGTTGTTTTTTTCCTAGCCTCTAGAGCTTTTCTCCAGAGTAACCTTTGCCACCCTTTCTGGAGTGACCAATAAGACATATCACCAAAGTCCTCTCAAATGTTGGCTTTTTCTACCTGTCATCCAAATCCAACCAACTTTTCTTTATTTTGGGGTGCTTACTATGTGGAATAGTGGAAGTATTCTAGTTTTGGGAGTTCAGGGCCTGGGTTCACATTCCAGCTTTGTCACACCTGTGTGATGTTGGACTTCAGTTCCCTCATCTGTAAAATGAGATTAAACTAGGTGATTTCTGAGGTCCCTGGTAGTTCAAAAACTATGATCTTATAATCTAAGTGCTAGGCAGTGTTTTCTAGAAATTCCACTCCAGAAAGGTGGAAGAGAGTAGAGTGAAAAGAGGAAAGAGTAGAGAAAAGGAAAAAAAAGGAAGGGAGAGAACTGCCAGAGACTAACTAAAAATGTACATGGGATCTACATTGATGAACAAACAAGACAATTTATCTGGCATTTAAATGAAATATAGAAAAGGGAAAAAATTTATTCTTAAAGAATATATCTTTAAATTAAAGTAATATATAATGTATTACATTACTATAATTTCTATTGCAGTAAGCTAAATGCAACCTGGCAAGTCGCAACATAATTTCATAATTATTCATAATTTGCATACATTCATAAATTGCAATATTCATATTATGCAACACATTTATAATAACCACATTTTTCTCTTTGCAGAATGCTAAATTTATAAGTTATTATAATTTCTCATGAGATCTTACTTATTTGAAGGCCTTATGAAAACATAAAATTAGAAATATTTTGGTCAAGTTGAATTTTTGGTCAGTTAACTTTTCTGGAATTAAAAAATAACTAAAAATTTAAACAGATACTTTAGTATAATAGTATAATAAAACTGAACTACAAATTTCCATGTTATTCATAATAAGCCACGTTTTTAAAACATTTGATTCATGAAAGTTGCATTTGCCCATAATTCAGGGATATGTTTGCTGTCAAATAGTAGATGCTAAATATAATCAGAAATGCTCTGTTCCTAAGACAAGTTCATTAATCATATATTTATATAATTAAGAACGCAGATAAACAATTTATCTGTCTAGAACAGTTAATAATGTTTTTTGGATTTGAGCCCCTATTGGTCAATAACTGACAACATTTTTATTTTTTATTGATTTCTCTGATTTTATAACTGATTACATGACAGACATGTGTATGCATGGGACACCTGTATATTCACATCTATGTCTACACATATATGTACTTTGTATACACATGCTTATATATGTTTTTATACATGTATGAATGTGCACAATAATAGTCCAACTTATACTGATTTCACTGCCCTCCTGCCCTCATGCAACTTATTCCTATGTGCTATGCTAGAACAAAACAAAAAGTCTGGAAAAAAAAGTATCAGTTTCATTCTCTTTATTGGGATGTTGTCTGAATGGGGCCAGAAAGCCTTCCTTCAATAGTCCCATAATTTAACTGCAAATATCTCTCAGGCTACTTTGCAGGGAACAGTGACCTTGGGGCCCTCTCTGACCATCTTTTCCATCCTCCATCCTCCAGTGACCATTGAATTTACCTCAGAACGAATCACAGCTAGTTTGGGCTCTGATCAAAAACATATCACTGGATAGAATCCTAGACATAGAGCAGTATGAGAATAGTGGGGGTTCAGCAAGCAGGGGGCAGATAGAACTGGATATTGAAAAGAAGGGAGAAGGAAGTCAATACAGGCAAACTTTGAATCATGGAATCAGAGAATCTTTGAATCACAGGATGCATCAGACACCAAGACTAGAAGTGAGTTTAGAGGTCTAGTCCAGGTGTCCTGGAAGAACCAATTGCTAAATTTTCAGTGTGAGCATCTCAGAAATCATTGTCAACCAAGAACTGATTTACTGTTTTGTTGATTATCTAGATTTAAGAAAGAGAGAAATGTTAATTGTGCAGATTAAACTTTAAAATGTGTTGAGGAACAACCTCTCCCACCCACCAAAAGTTGACTATTAAATTTTTACCAACACATCCCTGATCTAGTTCTCCACCTGAGGAGTGTTACACTCTATGTTTGAATTCTGCCTTAGTTCCCACCTAGCTGTGTAACCTGGGCAAATCCCTTAACCTTTTTCAGCCTCAGTTTCCTCACCTGTGAAATGGGGCGACAATAGCTTCTACCTCCCAGGATTACTGGTTTAATGAGGTAATATATGAGCACTCTGCAAATCTCAAAGCACTATGTAAATGCTAAATATTATTATTATTTTGTTGTTGCTGATCAGATGTCTCAGTCATATTCAACTCTGTGATTCCATTTGGGGTTTTCTTGGCAGATTCTTCTCCAACTCATTTTACAGATGACGAACTGAGGCAAACAAGGGAAGTGATTTGTCCAGGGTCACATGGCAAGCAAGTGCCTAAGGGTGGATTTAAATTTATGAAAATGAGTCGTCTGGGTTCCAAGTCCAGTGGCTCTACCTATAGCACCCCCTAATTGCCCTATATCTGTAAGAGATGGGAAAACTGGAACTTTGTCCAATTTCCCCCAGGTGTCCACAGAATGATTTTTCCCAAGACTGAGATTTGGGAGTAAGGATGGGAAGGTTTTCTGGGTAGTTATCAAAGTAGAAGAGAAGACTGACTCACTTTCTAGAGGACAGAGAGGCTGCTGGAAGGGAACCACAGGCAGGAAAGGAGCACTGAAGAGGGGTCCACAGACCAGGGCTCTCCTCTGTGTCTTAATATACTGAAGCAGCTCATACAAGACATCACCTGCAAACAAAGGAGAGAGAGAGGTTGTTGACCAGGACTCTCTGAATCTGACTGTGAACGGAGCAAATAACTAGTGCATCCTCCTCAGGCTCTGGATATGTCCCTGGAGCCCAAGTTGAAGGCTGTGTATCCCCTTCACTCGTTCACATGAAGAGGAGGCTGCCGCCCAGCCCCAGAAGATGCCGTTCCCTATCCCCAAGCAGTTGTGAACTTTCTTTTCCTTTAGAGCTTGGCTTTCTCTATGAAGTTCTTTCTTGGATCCGTTCCAGTTAGAAGTGAGCTCTCCTTATTTCCTTAATGACACTTTTAATCTACCCTTTGTCCCTTTGGTATTCTGCTTTGTAATTAGTTCTCAGACACTTGACATATACTTGTGACCCTGAGCAAGTTGCTTAACTCCAATTGCCTCCCCCCCAAAACAGAGATAGTCTACCTTTTACATGTCCTATCCCTACTATGAAATTCCCTTTTCTAGGGAAGGCATTGTGTCTGATTTAAATGCTATCCCTTCACAGTGTTTTAAATACATTTGTATTCACCTTTAACAATTAGTTGGTTAGTGCATCTCATATAAATCTTTATTGGGATATTTTGAAATATTAATGTAAATCTCTGGTTGATATATCATGAAAACAGTCATAGACAACTTAAATTTTCCCCTGATATTCACTTTAAAAACATTCAAAGGTCCTACAATTTCTGTTCAGGATTTTTTGTATTTTATTGTTATTTAATAGAATTAAGTGAGTTTTTGTATATTTTCTTTTAACTTTATTTGTGAATAATGATTATGACATGTTTGGGGGGATGGATTATTCATGATACTGGTATATTTAATTATGTGAGGGATTTTTTTTTTAATTTTCTGAAAGAAACATTTATATATACAGATAAATATTGGACCACAACTGCTTTCCAGTATTTAAAATTTTTAAACTGGCTTTATGTAAAATTCTGTAGTATTAACAAACTATTGTTGACTGACAAACACATATTAATATTATACTTTTGAAAGTATAAATATCATGTGGAATTCCTTGATTTTGTTTTGAAGTTTATAATAATAAAATCTCCATGTTGTTAATTTTTTAAAATGCTATCCCCAGGGACAGTTAAATGATGCAGGGGATAGAGCATCAGGTCAGGAGGACCTGAATTCAAAGCTGACCTCAGATACTTAGGACTTACTAGCTGTGTGACCCTGGGCAAGTCACTAAACCCTAATAGCCTCAGGGGAATAAAAGAAAAAAAGAAAAAAAGAAAAAAGCCAACAAAACAGTTGTTAAAAAAAATGCTATCCCCTTACCACCACCACCACCACTGCTTAACATAATGCTCTGCCCATAGTAAATGCTCAGTGTTTATTGGATTGAATTCTGGCAATACAGCCTCCACATTATCAGATACAGACCAAGCATCCCCAAGAAATATAGGTAAGACAGCATATGGAGTACTGGGATTAGAATTAGGAAGGCAGAATTCAAATCCTGCCTCAAACACTAACCAGCAGTGTGATCCTAGGCAAATTTGTTCCTCAGTTTCCTTACCTGTAAAATGAGAGGGTTGATTTCAATAGTTACTAAGGTCCCTTCTTCAAACGTTAAACCAACGATCCTATGATTCCACAGTCTCATGGAGCTTTCAGAGCTGATTGTCCTGTCCTCAGTAGAAGTATCTGATATATGTATATATATATTTGTGGAATTGTATTGAGTTTTTTGCCTTTCAGCTCTACTCAGCAGACAACTTCCTCCCTGATATAATTTGAGAGTTGGTGCTACCTGGCAGTGGGATGGGGAATAGCAAGAGGATGGTGTCTGGACCCTGGGAGTGATGGAATGAATTAAAAGCCAGTGATTAGAGAAAAGAAGGCTGCCGTTGGCATCAGAGGATCTTGGTTTGAATACCAGCTTGCTAATCATCCATGGTGTGATCTTAGGCAAATCTTTTTTCCTTTCTGGCTTCTAGTTTTCTCATCATCAAGAAAATGAATGGCAAGTGAGGAGAAAGAGTACTGGCTACAGAGTCAGAGGACTTGGGTTCAAATCCTACTTTTGATATTTACTAGATCTATGATCTTTAAATCCCCTTCTAGCAAAAAAAACTTGGGTAATTAGCCTAATTAGTTACAAGACAAGTCTTGGTCACTTCTTCACTATTCCTCAAAAAGTAACACTGTCTCCCACACTTTAGTATGTCCTCTGTCCTATCATAGATCCACCTCCTAGTAGTTTACTCTACCCTCCACCCTCTTGAAGTCACAGTCATACGATGAAAAGGTAGTAAGGAACTGAGGCTTTACAAGGAAAGGGAACTCATCTATAGACTGTAGGGAGAAGAGAAACCCTTCTGAAGGAAGGAAGATCCTGGCCTCCAGATCCTCAGTGAGGATAACATCATTCCAGCTGCTTCATTAGGGGTGCCAATTTGGGGAACTGTGTAATAGGAACTGAGGGAATGAGGAGGAGGAGGAAGAGAAGGAGGAGGAAAAGGGGAAGAGGAGGAAATGGAAAAATTTCAAAACGTTCCTCTTTTTTTCTTATAATTATAGATTAGAGAAAAAACAACAAAAAAAAACCTGACAAATGTTATGCATTAGTGAGGAAAGAGAAGAGTGAGTGAATGGTGTGATTAAGTGCCAGCTGAGATCCAGAGCATGGAAGAGGGCACCCCAAAACTCTAAAAATCCTTAAAGGAGAAAATTTCCTTCAACTCTGCCTCTGTGAGGGACGCCGCCCCAAGGGAAAAAGTTTCAACCTTGTGATCTAGGTAGGATGGGCTCAATTCTGAAACTCTATTGAATTTAATTCAAATTCCAGCTCAAGCTGAAACCCAGCAATGAGCCCACTTGGGACTCTACCCACGAGTTCCCTTCAGCTAAAGCTCCCATTATAAAAGAGCCAGACCAAAACCTTCTTTTTGCAGAGGTTCCAACCATGCCATGCTTGCTATGCCAAAGAGCCTCTGTCCACTCAAATATTCTTTTCCAGGGTTATCCTCTCTTGACCCTCACCTATTTCCCTCACAAGACTTTACGCCTCTCTGTCAGGATGTCTAACCTTACTCCCAATCCCCATAATAAACCTCTTTTACCAATCTAGGTTTTTGAGTCTGTAAATTCCTTTACAGAGAATCTCTGCATCGCCAGAAGGGAGTCCCCAAAACTTCCTACTCTTGAGCTGAATCCCAAGGGGTTGCAAGGGAGCTAAACCTCTCCACTTGGTTCCCTGAACCTCGAACCTGCCACTAGACCTCATCATTTAACTCCCTGACCATCAGAAACCCTAATCTCATTTTGGTTCCTAAATCTAACCTCATCATTTGAACTCATTCTCAAAATAATATTTTCAAAAGCATAAAACCAAACACTGCAGAGATCAATTATTTGTAAGTTATTAAAATATTAAAAATTCTAATTCCCAGACCCCAGGTTAGGAATTTATGGTTTAATCCATATTAATATTGAAGAAAGAGGGAAACTGTTCCATTTACTGAAGCTGTATTCCCTTTAAAATTATTACTGTGAAACTGTGTCCCCTTTCTGGTCTCAGAGATCAGGATCTCCCAGGCTCCAAGGAGTCTAGAGAAGGCCCATCTTCCCAGGATAAGAGAAGCAATACTATTCAAGATCAAATCAACTCCTATAGATCTTTTTGAAATTCTAAATTTTCATTCAATTGAGTTCAGTTCAGACTGTCCCAGCCCCCAACCAGGATGGCCATATAGCAAGTTTCCTTTGGCTCAGCTCCTTGCAGAGGGCCAAGCAATTTGCTAGGAACCTGCCCGCTGAGCATTCTCTCAGCACCAAGATTCTATTTCCCAATAGGATTCTGCTACTATAGAAGTCAATCTCTTAGCAAACTGACTTCCATCCAACAAACTTTCATTTTGCAATGAATAATTCGGGAATAAGTGAATTCTTTCACTTTAAACCTGTAGCCGATTAAAGGGGATTTTTTTTTAACAGTTCTCTTATTGCCACTAACCTCATCACCACCAGGAACTGAGGGGATTCAAACCTCATCAATATGACAAATCCTGAGAGTGAGGGTGTTTGGGATTATCTGTCACTTATATTTGCTTATAAAGGATGATAAGAATATAAGATAGCATTACATGTATATGTGTATTTGCAGGAAGGAAGGATGTCTGTCAGCAAACTAGAAAAGGGATAAGAAAGAAGGTCCTCAGTAGGTGCTACTGAGTAGGAGAAAAGGCACAATTTTGCCAAAAACCCAGCCCTAAATGAAAACCACCTTTTCCTGCTCAAGGGCCAAATGTGGAGCAGAGAGAAACCTCAGCTGAGACGTAAGTGAAAAAAGGTCAGATGGAAAAACCACAAGTAGGTTCTTGCCTCGATATCCTTCCTGGCAGAGGCGAGTGACCACATCCATTTTATGCCCACCCTAGCCATCTCCTTTTTGACTGGTCTTTACATTTGCTGACCTGAACTGGGAGCTCGGTATCTGAAGTCGCTCTTGGTCAGGATGCAGAGGGCCTTCCCATTCATCTCAAACTTCTGCTCCATTGTCCGTGGGAGGGAGTATTCCTGTTCAGCCCATTTTAGCCAGTGAATCACATCCTCCTTACTCCATAGTGAAGGGTGAATTCCTGTAACCAACCACACACATAGATCAGAATGGGAACCACTGATGCCATGAGAATGAGATCATAGACCTGCAAAGGGACCTGAGAGTGTCTAATTCTGCCTCTTCAACTTTATAAAGGAAAAAGCAGAGGCCCGGAGAACTCGCTTAAGGTCACATATGGAGTTTGTGACAGAGTTTTAGGAAGTTTACATGGAAAAACCACAAGTAGGTTTCCTGTCCTGAGGACTTCCTGCCAGGGTCCAGATAGCCTAGGAGTTCTCATTTCATGGACCCAGAACTCAAAGATCATCTTGAGCCCAATTCAAACTTCAGTACTCTGATCTATGTATGGTACCAAGCTGCCACTCTAGTGTCTTTGGGTTGGAGATGCTTCCAGACCAGGGAAGTACTGAAGAAGGGGAGAGAAGAGAATCAGTCATTAGCTGGTCATTGGGTAGCCTCAAAGGACAGAACTAGTTCTTGATGAAGTTGATGGGCCACCTTTCCCGATTCCTTAGTCATTCTTTGGGGTCACCTCAAGAGGACTGTCCTCTTTTCTTTCATTTCCCCCCATCATTTTCCTTCTGTTATGTTTATGCTATTAATTATTTGATGTGATCGATTTCAAAATTTTCCTTATTTTATTAGCATCAGCGTGGCATAATAGAATGAACATAAGGCCTAACCCCAGGAAAGACCTGAACACAAATGAGAATGACTTGCTCCAGAGTCAGAATTCGTACCTGAGTCCTTGGGCTACAAATCTAGCAGTCTTCACTACCTTCACAATTTACGTGGAACCAATGCTTACCCAGAGTGGCAAACAGTGAATTCAAGCCTTCCTTACAGGTTCATATTCTGCTTTTGATATATGATGACTGTGTGACCTGGGCAAAACACTGGACCTCTTAGAGCCTACTCATGTGTTTAATGAACCTTAAAATGCTTGGAGGAATGAGAATTGTTATACTTAGCATTGTGTGGGCTTCCTTGGGCTGCTTCCCTTGAGGAGCACTTCATTTCCCAAAGAACCATAGAATCTCAGACAACTCTTTTGCATTCCTCTCTGTCTGTTATCCCAGCTGGAAATCACAATTGAACAAGACCTTCTTTTTTTTTTCTGCCACAAAGGATGAATACTAAACATCACACATTTCACATGCTGTGATTAAAACATTAGACTTGGAGTCAGAAAGATCTGGGTTCAAATATCACCTCAATAACAAAATGCTTGTTGATTGACTAAAAAGTGCTTTAAACACTACATAAGATCCAATTATAAATACTACTCCACTGGTTCTATTTCAGAGACAGGAACTAGCGACTCCAAAAAAGAGGATTTGTCCCACTCTTCTCCCAAATTTCCCCTATTTTCCAAAGAGGGAAACAAAGATATAAATTTATTGATGCAAATAGGGAGATGAAGATGGGAGTGTTGGACCCAGCCAGTTCTGTCATTGGGCCATGCATCTCTACCATGGTCTATCTCCTTCCATCAGGGCAAAACCCTGAAACTATAAATAATGTCTTAAGAGTCCTTAATTTGTTCTCCCTAAACACATGATGGTGCAATGCTGTAGGATAAATTAAGAGGGAAATATAGGAACTGGGAGAGAAGAGGAGGAGAAAGAGGAATAACATCCAAGCACCACTTATTATGAATCAAAAAATCATGTAAAACTGATTTTGTTGTTCTCATTTACTGTTTCCTGCTGTGAAAGTAAAACAACATAATTAATCAAATTCTCATTATTAGGAAGCAAGGGGTTACTGGTTGGTAAGAATAGAGGCTAGTGGATTGCTCCAGTTCAAGAGTTCTGAACTGCAAAGAGCTAAGCTGATGGGGTACCTGCACTAAAGAGGAACCAATATGGCAAACTACAAGGTGGGAAGGAAACCACACTGCCCAGGGAAGGGTTTCTAAACTGGCCCAAGTTAGAAACAGATAAATCAAAGCTCTCGTCTGGGAGATTGGGCTGGGAGAGGGTTGCTGCATTTCCAGCCTGGGTAAGGATAGGGGGACTCAGAAAAAGAGGAGAAGGAGGACGAGGACGAGGAGAAGAACTACAATAAGAATTGAGAGAACCAGGAGACGGTGCAAAGGAGGAAAGGAAGGGGATGAGGAAGAAAACCAGGAAGGACAGATGAAACAGATTATGGAGAAAAAGAGTTTATTTTTGCCCTTCCCCTAAATACATCTTGACAAAATTGAAGTTTGATAATTGTTCTGTGTGATACTGGACAAATCACTCAATCTCCCTGGGTCTCAAAGAGTTTCCACAACTGTAAAATGAACTAGATAAACTCTAAGCCTTCCTTCCAATTTGCAATCTGTGTTCAGATGTAGGAGGTAGGAAGGACAGAACAGGAAGAGTTAATCTATAAAGTAATTTCCTATAGGGTGATGTATTCAGAGATACCACAGAGAGAAGAGATTCCTGTACTGAGTAGGAAGTTTAACCAGGTAATTTCTAAGGTCTGAATTATCTCTGAATATATAATTCTAAAATGTTGGGACTTTCAGCTCAAAAATCTTCATAGCATTTAAGTTGTTTAAAAGTGGAAGACACTACTTCAGAAGGCTATGCAGATCCCTAGAGCTCACAATCTTTAGGAAGAGACTAGATGACCAATTTTCAGGGACATTGATCAATTCTATAAGAATTCCTATTCAGATACAGATCAAACTAGCTCCAATATGCCATGAAAGCTTCACCTTCCCAATTGTCAACAGTTCATTTATTTATATTCTTGCTGAGAATATGAAAATTAATCATTATCTTTACCTTGTCTTTTGAAACAGTTAAGTATTTACCACAAAATACCACTAAGGTACTTTCAGGGGAAATTAGGTGGCACAATGGATAGAATGCCAGCTTGGAGTCAAAAAGATTCATCTCCCTGAGTTCAAATCTGGCCTCAGACAGTGCCTAGCTGGATAACTCTAAGTAAGTCACTTCACCCAATTTGCCTCAGGTTGCTTATCTAGAAAATGAATTTGACAAGGAAATAAACTATTCCAGTATCTCTACCAAGAAAACCTCAAAAGGGATCACAAAAGGGATCACGTTTTATCAAACGTGATAAAAACAATTGCCAAATAACAATAAAAGGTACTTTCAGAAGCATCTCAATGATGCATTGATTCCTACATGATTCCTCAGATGTGAGGAGCACCCCAGCAGTTCCAATTTGATGTAAAATGGGGCACTCTGACTACAATATCCTTCACTTTCCAGGAATAGAACTAGCTAGGCAATGAACTCCCCATTCTTAGAAATAAATAAATGACATAAACTTCAGGATCATCTATCTGTGAGGGATATTGTAGAGCAGATTCCTCCTGCACTGTATACAACATTAAGCTGCATGACTTTTGAGGTCATAAAATGTTTAGGTCAGTGTAAATAAGTTGAAAGTTAAAGGCTTAAATGTCCATGATTCATAAAAGCTTGAAATATCAGTCTACTATAATAGGACTTTGAACTGGAAGGGATCTGACAAGCCATTTAATTCTACCCTTCTCATACAGAAGGGAAGTGAGGGTCTGAGAAATGAAGTGACTTTACTGAAAGGTTACATTGGCACCTAAATTGTTCAATGGATAGAGTACTAGGTAGAGTCTGGAAGATCTGAGTTCAATTTTTAATTTATGTAACCCTGAAGAAGTCTGCCTCAATTTCTTTCTTTCTCTCTCTCTCTCTCTCTCTCTCTCTCTCTCTCTCTCTCTCTCTCTGTTTCTCTCTTTGTCTCTCTGTTTCTCTCTTTGTCTCTCTATTTCTCTTTCTGTCTCTTTCCCTCTCTGTCTCTGTCTCTATCTATCTGTCTGTCTCTCTTACATTTTGAGTTGTCTCTCTCCATCCCCACTCTGGATTAGAGACAACTAACATTTGATATGGATATAACTATTCAGTCCTTTCAGTTGCATTTGACTCTATGACCCCCACTTGGAGTTTTCTTGGGAAAGATACTGGAGTGGTTTGGCATTTCCTTCTCTAATTTATTTTACAAATAAGGAACTAAGACAAATAGAGTTTAGTGACTTCCCAGAGTCACACAGCTGAGTGTAAAGTCTGACCTCAGACCAGATACTCTATCCATTGTACCACCTAATATAGCTCCATGGATATATATATATATATATATAATATATATATATATATATATATATATATATATGGAAGCATACAATTCATACTTCCATATATCAGTTATTTCTCTGGAGGTGGATAGCATTTTTCTTCTTAAAGTCTTCACAGTTGATTTTAATTGTGCATATATATTACTCAGAATAGCTTAGTCATTCATAGTTACTCTTTGAACAATATTGTTACCATATACAACATTTTTTTTGTTCTGCTTATTTGACTCTACATTATTTAATGTAAGTCTTTCCATTTTTTTCTAAAATCAATCTGCTCATCATTTTTTTACACTACTATAGTTATTCCATCACAATAACCACAATTTACTCAGTCATTCCCTAATTGATGAACATCAAATTTATAGTTCTTTGTTACCACAAAGACAGTTGCTATAAATATTTTAAAACATATGAATTCTTTTCCTTTTTCCTTGATCACCTTGGGAAACGGACTTAATCTTGGTATTGCTGGATCAAAGGATATACACAGTTTTATAACTCTTTGGGCATAATTCCAGATTGTTTTCCAAACGGTTGGATTAGTTCATAGCATATCAGTGTCCCTGCCTCCATTTATTTACCTATAAAATGGAGATGATAACAGCATCTACTTCCCAGAGTTGTTGTAAAGATCAATCAATTATCAAGTATTTATTAAGTTCCTACCATGTGTTAGGTAATAGAAATACAAAAAAAGTCATAAATAGTCCCTGCTCTGAAGGAACATTTTTGAATACAATTAAAATTATATATAAATAAGCTAGATACAGGATAAATTGGAAATTATGAACAAAGGGAAGGCACTAGCATTAAGGAGGATGAAGAAAGTCTTCTTGTAGAAGGTAGGGTTTTGGCCAGGACTTTTTAAAAAGGAGATAGAAATAAGGGGGAAGAGAATTCCATATATAGCATATACCTAAAGAAAATACTCAAAGTTGGGATATGGAATATCTTATGAATAAATACAACAAGGAGATCAGTGATGCTGGACAGCAGAGGGAGGGTAGCATTGGGAATAAGATGTAAGATGATTAGAAAGGTAGGAGAAGACCCAGGTTATAAAGAAATTTGAATAGCAGAGGATTGTGTATTTGATCCTGGAGATAATAGGAGTCACTAGAGCTTATGAAATGATGGGGTGAAGAAAAGATTTAATCAGACCTGTGCTTTAGGAACATGAAATGAAAGAATACTTGTAAAACATTTTACAAACTTTAAAATACTATATAAATGTCATTACTAAGAAGAAAACTCAGGATTTGAAAACTCTGTCTCCAAATCCACTGTGTTGTTCATTATATGACCTGACTCTCCTAAGATGTAGGAAGGCCTCCTCAGAAGAAGGCTAGAAGCTTCTTAATGTAAAGACCTTTAAATGTGAGTGTTTGTTTTTACTTTCTTCTCCTGGCATGGTGGAAGGAACACTGGACATATAACATGAGAGCCCAAGTCAGTTTCCTCCTCCCCAAAATGAAAGGGGTTGGACTAAATGATCTTCAAAGATCCCTTCCAGCCAGTCTCCAATTCAGTGACTTCCCCCCACACACACACACATATTTGGTTTTCATAGCCCATGGAATGTTAGGATTGGAAGGGATAATTCCACTCCCTTCCTATAAAGAGGAAGAAAATACTTATTGTCCATAGATATCATGCCGGATTTATATATATCATAGGCAGTCAAATCCTATAACAGAAAGAATTTTAATTTATCTTTTCTGATTTCATCTCCAAAGAAAAACTAAATAAAATGAGGGCAGATAATGCAAACTAGGGATAGGAGCCAGTAGGTTTACCTTGGAAAGAATCAAATGCATTTATCTTTAAAAGGAAAAAAAATCATCATTGATCTCTCATCTACTCACTGAGTCTGCCTGGTAACTTGCAGATCTCCTCTTCTTGGATAAGTTGCATTCTAGACTCACATTTGGCTTGGAACTGAATGACTTGGGGTGATGTTGCTGACACCTGGATGGAAAAAGAATTAGTCAACTCTCCTTGCTAGAGAGAAATGAAACAAAACAAGATAGTTGATCATTAACTGACTCAAAAAAGTATGCTTTTCTTATTAGTCTAATCCAGTAAGTTCTTTTTTTGTAAAGAAAAATAGCTATTTTGTTTTTATTTAATCCAAACTTGCTAGTATACATTATGACAAGCCCCACTAGAGGACTCCTGGATATAAATTAATTTCCAATGCATAAAATCTTAGGAACAGAAAATATAGTTTGAAATGCAGATGGTACTTCCCACTGAGATGCTTTTAGAACCCTTTAAAAAGTACACCAAAAAGAGCAGTCAAGGTAAAGACACCTTTACTCTGGTCTCTCCCTTCCCCCCAAGTAAAGTGGTACCTCCATTTATAGCATTTTAAAATCAGTTTAACCTAAAAAAGTGACCCAGCCACTAAAATAATGAAATTATAGACTCTAAGCAAGAAGAGACTTTAAAGATCATTTTATCAAGGGATTCTTAACCGGGGGTCTGTGATTCGATAGATAGATAAACAGACAAATAGATAGATCTAGATATAGACAGACAGATAGATCTAGATCTATGTATCTTTTTGGTTTTTTTGCTGAGGCAATTAGGGTTAAATGACTTGCTCAGGGTTACACAGCTAGTAAGTGTTAAGTATCAGAGGTCAAATTTGAACTCAGGTCCTCCTGACTTTAGGGTTAGTGCTCTATCCACTGTGCTAACTAGCTGCCCCAATGTATGCAAATTTAAAAAATTTAATAGTATTTTATTTTTTCCAATTAAATGTAAAAACAATTTTCACCATTCGTTTTTAAAAAAATTTTTGAGTTCCAAATTTTTCTCCCACCCTCTCTCTCTCTCTTCCCCCTTCCCAAGATGGCAAGCAATCTAATATAGGTTATACCATGCACTGATACACATATTTCGACATAATTGATTTCCTTTGTAGTTCCTTTAATTTTATGCATTTGAAAACTTTGTTCAGAAATGGGACCTACAAACTTTACTAAAGTCATGTGACTTTGGTGACACCAAAAAAGGTCAAGGACCCCTGAAACTAGTATAACCCTTTCTTTTGACAGTTAAAAAAGTTAAGGTTTAGAGAAATATTGACTTGTCTAAAATCTCAGGGATAAGAAATAGCAGAACTAGCATTCAAACTTCTGTCCTTAAGCTCCAAATATAATGTTCTCTCCACTCTATTCTGATGCTGATAAAGGGGTTCAGTATTGGATCTTGTTCTTAGAAGTAGACAATCACTTGAGGCTCCTTGCCAACAACAAATAGCTAATTCAAGAAAAGTAAAAATGAAACTAGTTTCAGATTAAATATCAAAACAAAACAAAAGCAAACTTTCTACTCTTTTAGCAAGAATCTTCTAAATTTGTACAAAAAGATTCTGAAAATGATGGGAGCAAAAGGACTTGATTGGTAGAGAGGATAAGGATTGAACCTGCCATTTCAATGGTCAAATAAAGTTTAGTGACATTTCCAATGAAGTTCCCAGGGAACTTTCAGGTAAGGAAACTTCCTCTATAACTTGAAGGATTGTCAAGAGCACAGAGAGTGAGTGACTTATCCAAAGTCACACAGCCAATATGTCAGATATGAGCCTTGAACCCAAGCCTTCAATACCCAGTTGGCAAAAAAATCAACAGAAATGAATTTAGGGTTCAGTTTCAGTTCCTATCAAATTTCCATTCAAGTCTTTTGGTTGTGGTTTTGAGCATCAGTTTCATGCACAACTATTATTACTGGTTTTCCACTTAGAAATGAGAATATTTCTCCAGGAAAGAAAAAAAATATCTCTCCCCTGCAATGCTGGCTGTAGGCCAGCTCTCCACCTGTTCTTGGATTGAACACATGCATCCAATGTTTGCCTCCTCCAACTTCTGTCAAGTAATAACTGCTAAAGATAGGGGAATTCCAAGACTGCTAACTGCAAGGGAAATGTGATCCTAGGAGTCTTAAAACTTCTGACAGGAAGGTAGTGGGGTGCAGAGGAGGGAAGAATATGATTAAGGGATGAGGGTGAATGCTGAGTGTGAGTTCTGATGAGTTCAATGGATTGAAAAATTTAATGGGTACTGGAAGAATTAGAGCTGGAAGAATAAAGTAAGTGAGGACTGGTGGAAGTAGAAAATATGAAGAAGCAAACTGACTGGGGCATTGAATAGGGATTGTGGATGACAGAAAGGGGAGTGATGATGCTGGTAGTGAGGAAACTATGTTTGAAAGTGGTAATGGACAGAAACTTAATGATTGACTTTATAGTTAGGATAGAATTCTTAGAGATTATCTAGTTTAAACAGTTCATTTTGCAGATGTGAAAACTGAGGTCCAGAGAAGGGAGATTACAGAGGAAATAAGTAAGTAGTAGAATCAAGGTTCAAACCCAAGTCTTCTGAGTCCAAATCAACAGTACAAATGTTGATGAATGAAGCACGGTGGGAGTGGAAGGAAAGAAGTCAGAAAAAGTGAGTGTAGGTTCTATGGAGAGACCTGGATAGAGAATAGATTCCTGTGAAGTGGGGGAGGGGATTTAAGAAGAGGAAGATGAGTCTTCCTTAGGTCAAGGATCAGAGCCTCTTACCTGTATTACAGGTGAAGAAGTGGAAGCCCGGCTTTCTTTAATGAAGGCTGAGCTGACTCTTGTTGCAGGAGAACCTTGGTCTTCTCTTTCTGACCCTACTTCCATCCAGATCCTTATTCCGGACCAGGAAAAGGAAAGATGAGAGAGGGTAAGAAAACTATTTTGAAGCTGGAGGGACGTAGAGACACCGGAGCTCCAACCCGAGCGGTAATGAGTGCCGGTAGTCGCTATCCTTCCGGGAAACGAAAATGAAAGAGCAGGATCTCCCTTACCCCCTCCCCTTGGAGGCGGAGGACAGGAGACCGGGACAAGACTCTTGCCCTCCCCCAGAACTTCCACATTTGCTCCTGTGTCCTACCTCTGTCGGGCGGGATTCACAGTGAGAGTTCGTTGAGCGCTTACTCCCTTTCATCTCTCGCTTCCTGAAGCGCCTGTCCGAGGTGCTGCCCGACTGAGAAACCGCTCGATGTAACTTTCACTCTGAAGTTTCCAGAGAACTTCTGGCTACAGGCTGCCTTGGCTATCTTGTCCAGTTTGTGTCTGGCCCATAGTAGGCACTTAAGAAATAAATTTTTAATTAAATAATTTAGAAGGACAGGATTTGGGGAAGCAAGAACGGGCATCTTGACACTAGAATTTGGGCATATACAAAGAAACTCCATTCAATTAATTCAACTTTTTTTCTCAATAGTATTTTATTTTTCTGAATGTAAAGATAGTTTTCAACATTCATTTGTGTAAGATTTTATGTTCTAAGTTTTTTATCCCTCCTTCCCTTCCCTTCCCTCCCCCCCTCCCTAAGACAGCAAGCAATCTGATTTAGCATACATGGACATTCATTCCTTTTAAACATATTTTCGTATTTGTCATGTTGTGCAAGAAAAATCAGACTGAAAGGAAAACAAACAAACAAAAAAGGTGAAAATACTACGATTCCATCCACATTTAGTCTCTACAGTTCCCTCTGGATGTGAATGGCATATTCCATCCTAAGTCTGGAATTTATTCAATTTAATTAATTTGTATTCAGTACCTACTACATACTGGTTGGGGAGAATCGAATGCACAAAGTACTGCATATACAAAGACAAAAATAAAGCAGTCCTTACCCTCAAAAATCTAGCTTCTATTAGTGAGATACCATATATGTAGATAGTTATAGATAAGAAATTTTTAGCTTGTTTTGTGGCATGGACTACATTGACAATCTAGTGAAGTGGATGGAACCTTTTTCAGAATAATGTTTTTAAATGAATAAAGTGAAAGAATAGGTTTACAAAAGAAAACAATTATATTGAAATCATTATAAAATATTAAAAAGACAAATTTGTTATATAATTCACAAACTACCTGAAAATGTATTTAAGGATCTCTTGGAGTCTTAAGAACCCTCCCTATAGAATCCAGCTTCTTAACTTGAGGTAGTCAACCCCACAGGGAGTCTCCTAACTGACTGTAGGGGGGTCATGAAATTACAATTTATTATCAGTATATATCTATATACCCTGGGGTCATGAGTGCAACAAGTTTAAAAAGCCCTGATATGGAATGAGGTAATTTAAGAGAGAAAGACACAGGAGGAAAGATCAAGAAAGATATCTTGAAAGAGCTTTGAAGGAAGATAAGAATTCTGAGTCATACATGATGAAGTAGTTATTCTTCAGCAGATCATTTCTACAATATCATGATCTGAACAACACTTTTCAGATAAGTTGGAAAGTATCTAGAGGAAGGCCACCAAAACAGGGAAAGATTTCAAGTCCATGCCAAATGGAACTGAGCAAAGGAACTGAGAAGTTTTGTCTGGAAAAGAAAGCTATTCAAGAATAAAATAGATGGGCTTCCTTTGTTGTGTTTTTTGCTAGTCATGAAGTCATTCAAACAGGAATTAATGACCACTCTCGAGTATGTTTTAATAGGATGCCTTGTTTGGATATAAATTGGACTAGATGACCACTAAGGTCCCTTACAGATCTAAAATTCTGTGATTTTTAGTGCATTTCATGCACTTAGCTTATACAAAGGCAAGAAGGAAAGAAATAAAATATTGGAAACAGCTAATAGTCCAGTTTGACTTAAATCCAGAGAATAATGTGAAATAAGACTAGAAAGGCAGATAGATGCCAGATTGTGTATAAAATACCAGTGAAGATTTTGAATTTTACCATAGAAATAATAAAAATGTTTAAGAAGTGGTATGATTAGATGTATATATTAGGGAGATAATTTAAGTAGCTATGAGGAAAAATTGGAGAGGGAAAAGATTAAAATAATAAAGAGATTAATTAGTAGTCTATTACAATTGTACAGGAAAGATCTGATGAAGACCTGAATTAGGGGGATGGCCATGTGAGTTGAGAGAGTTGAATAGAAGTTGTGGAAATATGAACAAGACATGGCAACTTACTGAGTGTGAGGAAGGAATGAAGGGTAATGAACCTATGATGACTACTGAATTACAAATCAGATGATTGAAAGGGGATAGTAACCTCAACAGATAAGAATTTTGGAGGATGGATAAATTTACTGGGGGGAAAAATAAGTTTCATTTAAGACGTCTCCTGACTTGCTTGGTTTCAGCTCCATAGTATAAGACGTCATCACTTTTAAACTCACTACCATGATGTCTTGACTTTACCTCCCTCAGCCTCACCTCCTTTGTGTTTGAGGGTGAAAGGAAAGAGAACTAGACTCTTCCCAGTGCTTTCCTTTATGGAGGACTGAAACTAGACTCTCAGATCTTTCTGCTTTGCATATGCTGCTCTACCTGGTATCAACTCATGGAAAAAGATGCTCCCATGCTGGTTATCACCTGGTATTCCATCTCCTTAACTCCTACCCTTGTTTTCCCACTTCATTTTGTGTGTTTTTCCCTCCTTTAGAATATAAGTTCATTGAGGGCAGGAGTTGTCTTTCTTCTTATTAATTGTATCTCTAGAATTTAGCACAGTGTCTGGCATGTTGTAGGTGCTTAATAAATGTTTGCTGGACAAAATATCCAAATGGAAATATCCAGCAAGCAAACAGTTTAGGAATTGTGGAGGATTAGAGTTCAGAAAAGGGCTTACTGCCATATGGACATATAGATTTGGGAGTCAAATGTATAGAAATAATGGAAACCATGGAAACAGATGAGATCCCCAAGGGAGAGAATGTAGAAAGAAAAAAAAAGGTGATGATTCAACAAAAAACAAACAACAAACAAATGAATGAATAAATGAATAAGCCTGAGAAGAAATGGTCAATAAAGTAAGAGAAAAGTCAAGAGGAAGGTGACTATCAAAAGATATGGAGAAGTCAAAGAAGAAGATGATTGAAAAAGATCACACAATTAAAGGTAGAAGATTGTTATTAACCTTTCAGACAGTGGAGTGACAAAGTCAGAAATCAGAGTGCAAGGAATTTAAAAGTAAGTGAGTACTAAGGAAATAATCATCTTGATTATTGTTTTGATTCTTATCTCCCTTCTTTACCCCACCCATCTGAAGCTGTATTGGGAAGTGAGAGAGGTGTTCAAACATTTAGAGTGTCTCCAGGATGACATAGCCTTGCTATGTGTTTTGGATTTCCCAATCTGATTCTGATTCCCTTGAAGGCAGAAAATACTTTTTGTGTCCTTGTTTTTTTCTTTCTTCCTTGGGTTCCCAACTGTTCCTATGACTTCAATTGCTGTGATTGAATCTCTGTCCATATTCCTCATCAAAGAAAAAAAGAAAATGAGACCTCTAGGGGAAATTAAGTTTACAAGAAGTTTACAACAAAAGTTTACAAAGAACTTTCATATATTCTATCACTTGAACCTGAGAGTAATTTTTAGAAGTGATATTATTATCCCCATTTTACAGATGAGGAAGCTGAAGCTGAGAGATGACTTGGCCACAGATAATTCTATAGCTGGTTATATGAGAAAGTCTTCAAATTTAAAAAGATTTAAAGTCTTCCTATTATTAAAGTCAAGCACTCTGTCTATTGTACCTCAATTCACAATTTTAAAATAAAATACTGGAAAAAATACATCAATATATTAAAAAAATCTCCAGCATGATTAAGTTGGCTATATACCAGAGACACAACAATAGTTCAACATTGGGGAAAGCATTTAATTTAATGAATCCTATTAAAATTAAAACCACACCAAGACACATAATTATATCACTAACTGTAGGGGGAAAAGCCTTTGACAAAATACAAAATATTTCCGCTAAAAAAAAAAAATCTACAAAGCATAGGCATAGAAAGGCGGTTTAAAAATTATTTTAAAAGTATATAAGTAAAACCAAAGTTAGCATTATATCTAATGTGGAAACACTAAAGGTTTCACAATGGATATAGGAGTAAAATAGGGTGTCCCCTTTCTCTAATGTTAATATAGTTCTAGAAATGGTAATAATATATCAATACAAGAGAAAAAATTAAAGGCATGATAATCATAAACAAAGAGGAGGCAAAACTATTCCTATTTACTGATAACACAACTTGGAAGATTCTGGAGAATCAGCAAAGAAACTAATCAAAGAATGGCTTCAGGAAAGGAGCAAGATACAAAATAAATCCACAATATTTACATCATTTCTAAAATAGCAAATGATAGAAAATGATAGAAAGTTGTTTTAGTCAAAATTGCTACAAAAACAACTAAATTGCTAAAAAATAAAACAAAAAAATTAACTTATCAATCTACCAAGGCATAATCATCATGGATAGATACAATTATAAAATATTCTTTTACAGAAGAGCATGTTACTTAAAATGCTCTTCTGAGCATTTTGACTGAGCCAATATTATTACATTGAATTGAATTTAAGTTACATTCTAATGGAACGTGAGCTTCTTCAGAGTAGGGATTGTTTCACCTTCTATATCTTGGTTCCCCAGTGTAGCACAGTACAGATATAAAAGCCTAAGAGTCATTCATGAACAGATGGCCAAAGATTTTGAACAAATACGTATCAAAAGAAGATATGCAAACTATTAATTACACAATTGTTCCAAATCACTAAGAATAGAATAAATGGAAATAAAAACAATTCTGAAGTTTCCAATCACATCCAGAAAATTGGGAAAAATGACAAAAGGGATAGTCAATGTTGGAAGGATCGTAGAAAGAGAGGCACACTTAAACCCCGCAGGCAAAGCTATAAATTGGTCTAATGACACTGAACAGCGATTTAGAATTGTGCAAATAGTACAGGACTATTTCTCATATTCAGATCATTTAAGATGGAGACACTCGTGTAGGAGATACTTCTTGGAAAAGATATCTTGTATTTCCTTACCCTGTAGGCAGGAATAGCTTTTTTTCCATTGGTTATGTAGCCAAACCAGGCTGTATCATTAAAATGACAGACTGAGACAGTCTTGTTCTTTCCAGCAGTATCCAGCAGGATGACAATCTTGTTTCCTGAAACTTAGGTGCCATGCCCTGAGCTAGATATGGGAGGGGCCACCTTCAGCCCGCTTCCTTTTAAGCTCTGTGGTCTCAAGAAACAGGCTTGAGGCTTAATTTCCTTTCATTTGTCCTTTTCAATTCTGGTTGTAAATTGGAACTCAATCTCAACTCAAGACATGGTGATCAGGTTGTATGTTGATGTCAGTCTATCAGGGAAATCCAGAGAAACTAGGCTGCCAGAGCTAAAACTAGAGGGATTCCAGACTCAGAATTTGGAATAATCTATATAGGAATTAAATTAAGCTGTGAACCAAATTCCCCCATGATTGGGGTAGGGATACATATTGTGAAAGGGAAGATTATGTCACTCAGGTGTTGGGGGGAGTGTTTGTATGATTTTTCTTGATATACCATTTCAGTGAACATTCTTAATGGTTAATTAGGAATAGAGTGCAGTGGACTCCTAAAACTGGGGTGAACACAATCAGTTGAAGTTTAAACCACTGGCAGAGACCTCAATCCCTTTAATAGTTACAGAGAATCCTGCCAGAGAGATACAATCTAACACACTTGGTCTTTAGGCAGTGGGGGTTGGGGAGGGAGAAGAATGGTTGCCATTATTATTATATTAAGAAAATGACTCAACTGTCCATTCTTTTTGACCCAGACTGGCAAACATATGTTCCAAGGATGTCAAAGATTGAAAAAATTAGTCTCAAAATACAGGGTATCCCAAAGGTCCCAAAGGTGCAATTTTAACCTATTACAATTTAAAATCTTTCCATGATTTTCTGTATTCTTTCCCTTAGCTTCTCATAGCACCAGTTCTGGGAGGGGAGAATGGAGGATAGCCTCTAAGGTTCATTCCAGCTCTATGGAATATGATCCTAATACCATATTCATCATTTCTTTTGGCACAGTAATATTCCTTTACATTCATGTGCCACAATTCGTTTAGCCATTCCACAGCTTATGGGCATTCATCTTTAGTA
This sequence comes from Antechinus flavipes, assembly GCF_016432865.1. Lineage (NCBI taxonomy): Eukaryota > Metazoa > Chordata > Mammalia > Dasyuromorphia > Dasyuridae > Antechinus > Antechinus flavipes. The sequence continues at coordinate 195,634,483 of NC_067401.1, forward strand.
CTTTGCTACTACAAAAAGTGTATTACAAATATAAGGTGTCGCAAAAGTTGCAGTGCATTTTAAAACTTAAACTAGAAAACAGTATTAGCCAAAGTCAATTTCTTTGGGAATCGGTAGACTGAAGAGAGATTGGAGCAGGGTGTGCTTTAATGACACAGAGAACCTTCTCATTTTATCTTGGTAAGTTCGTTTTGACCCTTCTTCTAATTAACCAATTCAGACAATCTATTCATATTTTTAACTGACAGGTTAATTTTTTGGTTATGTTTTTCATTTCTTGTTTTCTCTCTTTTTAAAGGACATGTTCATGAGAAATATGAAGTCTACAAGCCCATTTGATTTCTTTCACTTCTTGGTTCTAAATCTTATTTTCCAATTTTTACTGTTCTTGTTTGACAATGGGTTTACTTTCAAGTCTTTAGTTATTTATCTTGTCATCTAAGCTTCCTTCGGCTCTAAGAATAGAAACAAGAATAGTACATTCTGATAAGCATTACCAGAGTGGATCTGATCAAAGTTATCACTGTTTGCTTTCCTGATTCTGATGCAGGCTAGAGGTAGAAAGGATGTGGATAAAAAAGGCAAATAGAATAGCACCATGAGACATGAACTTGATCAATACACACATGAATATCATAACATTACCAACCTAAGAGCCAAGATATAAAAAATTATAGGTGCCAACACATCATGCTTCCCACACTTCAATCCAGTCGGTTCTCTGCATACATACCCTTCTATTCTGACCAAGTTATCCAAGTTTTATCTATACTATATAACCAAACAACTGTGGATTTCTGTACCATCTAACCACATATACACCAGCCATCTTGCAGCTATAACAAAGGACCTGGGTTCCAATTTTGGACATTTGGGGTAAACAAAATTTGCAAATGTGCTCAAATATACTGTCTTTTCTAACATGAAACCAAGCAGAAGCCATAAATTAAATAACAAAGCATTTATTTAGAACAGAACAGTGAAGTACAAAACAAGGGAAAACCAAGTAAAACTATTCTCCATTTCCTCCCATCCAACAGTGTCAAAAATTGAGATTTTCCTTGGACAATTCAGATTTATAAAGTTGCATCATTGTTGGAAGACTTCTCACAGCTCAGTCTCCTGACTGTGCTCTTTGACTTCTCTGTAATTTCATTCTGCTCTCACAGTTGCTGTTCATCTCTGAAGCTGACATTTTCTAGTGTCATTTTATTGATACAGAAACAGATTCAGTGAAGTTCAGTGACTTGCCCAGGATCCCCATGGCAGTATCACAGCCAGAATTTAAACTTGAGATTTTACTACAATTCCAGAATTCATATCACTGACACATACCAAAATGCTCCTTTTCTCTGTATCTATTATATACAAACTCCTCGGGGAGATAGGAAGATCAACACGGTGCATTCTTTATCCCCAGGGTTTTACAGTTCAGTAAAGGGAACTTGTGTGTCTTAAAAAGTAGAAAAAGTAGCTTAAATTTGAACTTTTGTTCTACACTGGACGCCTAGCCAAAAAGAATCTCAAAACCGAATGAGCTTTTCTAAGCAAGAATAAGACAAAATGAGCCAACGTATCTCTGACATCTTCTAGTTGAAGACCCTGTAAAAAGACAAGAGCATTGAGTTAGAAATTCAGTATAATAATAAATATTAATCTTATTGTTACAATAATAAGTTTCTTCAGTTATGATTAATAAATTTCTTCAAAAACCCAAATTTATTGTGATTTTTAAATTAGATTCTATTTAAAAATCACTTGGAAATTTGGAAACTTTACTCTTCCTTTCCTCCTCAAAAAGATTTCCATTTTGACAATGAACATACTGATTCAAGGTACTAAACATACTCAAGAAAAATGTCCCAAATGTCCAAAAATTGGTAAAAATAAAATTTCACATTAAATAATCTCAGCATTGTTATCGATACTAATTTTAAGATTTAGATTTTGTGGAAATAAAGTGAGGTCCTATTTACACTATAAATTTTAAGTAGATAATAGGATCAATTATAAGAAAAGCTAAAGGAAAAATATTTAATGAAAAATGAATAGTTATTGCATTGGTGGTGGCATGTCTGATCTATTCCTGAATTGTGTACATTGTTTCCCCAAGTCAACAAATTATGCTCAGAATTTCATTTACTACTTAAAATTAGGAAAGGAACCTGAATCAAAAGATAAAATGTGAACTCTGCCCTAAGGGAATTTACCACTTAGTTGGGAAAATATATTATATACATTCTGAAGGAAAAAGCAGAAATGATAAGTGGTAAATGAGTATTATAGAATATTTATTCATTAAGCATCTGCAATATAGGCATACAAATTATAGGATATGAATATAAAAGATTGATAATAATAGTAGTATAGTTAACATGTATATAACACTCCAAGGTTAAAAAGCCATTTTTATATATATACATATATATGTTTATATATTTATATATACATATATATTATCTCATGTACTCTGCTTTCAAGGAATATATAGGAATGTATAATCTAATGGGGAGAGGTACATCATTTGTAACAACTTTGATACAATTGAGAGTGAGATGAGTACAAAGGACAGATCTAGGCAAATGCTTTGAGAAATTAGAAGAGGGAGAAATCATTTGAGGGGGAAGGCAACATGTTATAATGGATAGAGCAATGGACATAGAATCAAGTGGGATCAGGTTTCAAATCCTCCTTGAAACATTAGCTGTGTGACCCTGGGCACAGGGTCCCCATCTGTAAAATACAGAAGTGGGAGAGGGGCAGAAACTTCAAGACCTTTAATTTGTCTTCCAGTTCTAAATCTATGATCCTATGATTCTGATGATTAGTAGAAAAGGCACTTGAATTGGATCTTAAAAGAAGGGAGGAACTTCAAGAAAAAGTATAGGGAAGTCATTTCAAGGAAAGAAATTATATAGTAAAGACTTGGTTATCAGAGAGGACAGGATAAGAATACAAGAATACAATTATGTCTGTTTGCTTTGGGGGTGGAGCAAAGTTAGGAGGGCAGGAAAAAGTAATAGTAATAGAAAGAAGTAGAACCCAGATAGGATTAGCAGGAAGTATTGCATGCTCTCCTCCCCGAGACAGACCTAGAAAATAATCCTCCCCCTAAACAGACCTAGAAAATTCACTAGACCAAATCCAAGAAAGAGTCACTATGAGTTATTTTCCAGCCTAATTCAGCATAAAGGGAAGTTTATGGACACTAGATATGGGGTCTGGTTGGGGCATAGCCACAGTGAGAAACACAGCACAGAGAGAGATTGTGCATTAGGACAAGAGGACACTGCAATGGCAACAGATGTTTTGTTGTCCACTATTAGATCCCAGGTCACAAATCCAAGGCTATCTGAGGCTAACGCCTACTAAGGAAGCATTTTGGGGCAAAAGAGATAATAGGCTCCAGGTGGTACACTTAGTGAAGAGCTTATTCAGAAGCAATTAGTAATGGTATGGTTCAGATGCCAGGACTAAAGTGGGATATCAGTTCCAACTTCTGGTCCAATCTGCAGCCTATAGAGGAATTAAGCAGGGACCAAAGGAAAACTCACTGTTTTGATATCAGCAGAGCTCCCCAACTAGTCAATAGAGGCTAAATTCAGCAGCAGTCTGGTGGTGTTCACTCACAGACTCAGATCAGGAACTTGCACAACTAATTTGATGGTCGGGACAGGACTTTGTCCTGGATCAGATTACTTTGGAAATACTGAAAGCTTGCAGGGACCCAACCTAAGCTGTCCTTGTGATCTATAATAATACAATACTCAGTACCAAAGAGAGCAGCAACAAGACTGACCTAGGCTTTCCCTTCAAAAGGGCACAGAGCCTGACCCTCATGTGAAGTCAGACACTAGTCTAGGAAAATGAACAACAAAAAAATTTCTACTATAAGATGCTATTATAGTGACAGCTATATTCAAAACATAAAACCCAGAAGAAGAGGACTCCAAAACATCTCCAAGCAAAGCTTCAAAACAAATAACCAAACAACCCACAAATGAAACAAATTAAATTAGAATTCCTAGAAGAGATGAAGGGAGGTGGTTACAAATGAAATGAGATTAGTAAAAGAAAAAAATTAGAAAATGAGAACTATGGAAGAATCAGAAAAGGATTAGCGGCTTTGCACAAAAGATACACAACCTGAAAATTAGAAATGTGCCAAATAAAGGTCAATGACTTCATAATACAAGAAATATTAAGACAAAATCAGAAAGATAAAAAAAATTGAAGTAAATGGAAAGCAGATTGAGGAGAATAAAATTTAAAAATCATTACATTACCTGAATGTCAAATCAAAGCTAGAGGTTAGACATATTTCAAGAAATCTTAAAAGACAACTGCTTGTATCTCCTAAAACTAATGGGCAAAATAGAAATAGAAAAGATTCACAACTCTTTTTGATATTCCAAAATGAAAACTTCCAGGAACATTATAGCCAAAATCAGGAGCTTCTGGTTCAAAGGAGCAAAAAAGAAAGAATCCAAGTACCATAGAACAATAATAAATTTATAATGGACCAACCTTCTACCCTCAGACTTTTTTAAGGGACTTTTACCAATTTTAAGGGAATTTTACCAATTCTGAATTTTCACTTTTTTTCTTTGTTCAGCAGAGATACAATTGTTTTTGTTTTTCAAAAGATCTTTATTAGGCAACTAAGAGAACAACAAAACAGAATAAAAGCATAAAAAGGCTAAATTTATGAAGGACAGATCCCTTATCCTAAAGTAATTCTGATCCAGTAACAGGTTGATTTGACTGGCCTTGTCACACTACCTCAAAGCCAAAATCCTTCATCTCTTAATCTAGATTAGTTTCTAAACTTTTATCATTTGATCAAATGATATTTATGGACTCTAGTGTGATGCTTTTATGTCTCCTATTTTCTTTCAAGTAAAATAAAGACTATCCTATATTTAATGAAGTTTAAATGCTTCACGTTGGTCTAACACCCATTTACATTTTCCTGGGAAATGAATCAAAGATTTAGGAGAACCCCTACACTCCATACTGAACCCAGTCCACGTAAACCTAAAATTAAGGTTCTGAGGCACAATTTATATGACACGGCTTCAAGTTATCTGTCCAGCCTCACCTCACATCTCTCTCCTTCATGTACTTTATTTTTCAATCATACGGAGCCATTCCCTGACCATTGTTCTCCCCTAAACTAAAACTGTTCACCCTCTAAGTTAAACATAAAAAAAACTCTTGAAATTCCTCCATTTAGGTCCAAATTCAGACACCACTTTTTTTTTTTTCCAAAAAGCCTTCTCTGACTCACTTTCCTCTGAATTTATCTCTACATATCTTATAGAAAGTTGCCCAAACTTCTTTGTTTTGTTTCTATGAGGCAATTTGGGTTGACTTGCCGAGAATTATATAATTAATAAATATTATGTGTCTGCAGTTGGATTTCTTGAACTCAGGTCCTTCTGACTTCAGAGCTGTTACTCTATCCATTGCACTATTTAGGTGTGCCCCAAACTTCTTTATGTTATACTAGTGATAATTACCTTTGTGATTTGTGATTATGTATCTTCATGCTCATTAGACTGTAAGCTCTCTAAGGACAGAGCTGATTCTTTTTTTGTACTTTCAGAGCCTGGCACAATGCTTAAAAGTATTTCCAGCTTAATATGTGTTCTATTGAATTGCATAACACCATTGCCATTTTGCCATACAAAAAGCATTTCTATATACATGAATAATACAGATAATTCTGACCAACAAAGAACTTCCATTTTCCCTTAAAATAGGTAGCATTGTAGATGGAGTGCTATATTTGGAAATGGAAAATTGACTTTGAATCTTCCCTCAGATATCTTACTAGTTGTGTGAGCTGGCAAGTTGTTCAACTTCTTCCTCAGTTTCCTCATCTGTTAAATCAAGATAATTATAGCACCCATCTCATTGATCTGTTGTGAGAATTAAAGGAGATAAATGAGATTATAAAATACTTTGTAAACTTTAAAAAGCACTATATAAATGCTATTTACAAAAGAAAAAAGGGAATCCACACTAGTCATAGAGTTGACTATTTACAATGCAGTTAACAAAGTGTTTTTCAAATAGCAAAAGCTCAAGACATTTCTGTTATGTAGAATTTAGGGCACACTAGCACAAGTAGAGATTTTGTGAATCATAGCTCAAGAAACCATATTCTAATACACCCCATCAATGTATTTACTTGTACTGGCCATCTAGAAGACACAGTTAAAAATAAAAGATATTTTATCAAACAGAAAAATAAGTAGTTATAAGGGAAGATCTATATATACATGCATACCTGCAAATATATTATATATGAGGTATACTTTCCTCCCCCCCCCCGAGGCTATTGGGGTTAAGTGACTTGCCCAGGGTCACACAGCTAGGAAGTGTTAAGAGTCTAAGGTCGGATTTGAACTCAGGTCCTCCTGACTTCAGGGCTGGTGCTCTAGGCACTGCACCACCTTGCTGCCCCCAGATATACTTTTAAAGCCATTCATAGAAAGAACACATGTGATTCGGGAACATATTGTAGACACTAGATACTCATAGAGGACCCAAGCAAAAAGATATATATGTCAGAAACCTATATGACCAGGATAAACATGTTTAAGGTTTATAAACCATAAAGGGAATACATGCATATACAGAGGGAATACATGGGATCAGGATGTACATATAGCAGAGGCAATTCACAACTCATATATTACTGTTGACATCCTCTTATGACATCTATAGACTTGCATAGAGTATGAGTTGAATATTCACTACATATACTTCTGATGACATTGTATTACTATCTTTTAGGTGTCACTTTTCCATACTCTTATTAAATATTATTTTGTCATTGTTGTACTTCTCTTATGGTCTCTAAGCTGATCTCTGCTACCATCTGTTGGGCTTCAGATCTTCAGGGCCATCCACTAGACTTCTCTCATTCATTAAAATTAATAAAATTAATTCATTAAAATATAATATCTAGAAAACTTTCTAATAATGAAAATCAAAAGAATATTCCTAGGTTAAAACTATCCTCTCATTTGCTGAGATTGATAAAAGTCTATGGTACCAGAAAATTTATTGATTTAGAATTAAAAATGTTCTTGTAATTCATATTAAAAACCTGATTATAAACCTGAGTCTACAAAACATTTTGGGGACTCTGCTGCCTAAAATCTCAAGATTTGTATGGAGGCCAGAGCAATTAAAGTAACTTTATTTCTAATTTTTTAGATTGCTTTGCAAAGGAAGATATGGCCCAAAACAACAACAACAACAAGAGATAAAGATCTGTGTTGCATTCCTTCTTTTATTACAAATATCTACCACTAAAACATTAATCTACTTCTTTTGTTTTTAAGCCTCTAGCCAGTGCAGAAATGCTCTATCTCTATAGCTGAGTGAATAAATGAACGAATGATTTTTTTGAATGAGGGACCTGAGAAGATAACAAATTCTTTCTTATGAAGAATAGAAAGTAGTCATAAAGAAGGCTTTCTTTTTCTTAAAGTCACAGAAAAAGAAACTATAAACTCTTGAGATTGGCAATTCTCCATTCTGTGGCTATAGTCTACAACCTACCTTTCCCCAACTTTATCTTACATTACTTTCTTCAGTTTCAACAAAACTGGACTAATAGCTGTTTCCTGAATTAGGAATGTCACCTCCTAAATTTACATAAGCCACCTCTCCCATGTTCCCTTCTCATTTCTTCTTAAAATTTTTATCTTCCAAGGAAGGGTGACAGAGAGAGCATATTGGGGGAGGAGATTGTCAAAAGCAAAACACTTTTGAGGAAGGACAGTGTGAAAGGAGAGAGAAAAAAGAATACATTTAGCAATAGTAATTGTGAAAAGAATTTTGAAGCAAGTTTCTCTGATGAAGGGCTAATTTCTCAAATGTAAGAAAAATCAAGTTAAATTTATAAAAAATAAGAGCCATTCCTCAATTGATAAATGATCAAAAAAATAACTATACCCAAAGGGCTATAAAATCATGCATATCCTTTGACTTAACAATACCACTACTAGGCATGAATCCCAAAAGAATTTTTTTTTTTTAAAGGAAAAGGGCCTATATGTACAAAAATCTTTATAACAGCTCTTTTCTCAGGGCAAAGAATTGGAAATTGAAGGAATGCCCATTAATTGGGGAATGAATAAAATATGGTATGTAATTATAAATGCATTATTACTGTTCCATAAGAAATGATGAGCAGGATACTCTCAGAAAAACCTGAAAAGTTTTCCATGAATTTAAGGAAAATGAAATGCACTATGTTGTAAGAGCAATGTTGTGGAATGATCAGCTGTGAATGATTGCTATTTTCAGCAATACAATGATCCAAGACTGCTCTGAATGACTTATGATAAAAATGCTATCCATAGTTAGCTAGCTATATGAATTTGAGAAGGGAAAGAGCAGTAACAAGTAAGTATGAGGAATCAGGGAAGATTACATAGAGGTGACCTGAAATTGAATCTTGAAGGAAGATGAGAGTTTTTTGTGTGTGTGCTTTTATTTAATATTTTTATTTTCTCCAGTTATATATAAAACCATTTTTACATTTGTTTTTAAAACTTTGAATTTCAGATTCAGTAAATGGAAAGAAATATATGTAATTCCATAAAAAATTTGAGAAACTATATAAAAGACAAGTATAGGTGTGTTGGAAGTAGTCTAGCCTGCAAAAAGATGCGAGGCAGGTCATATTGCAAGGATGAGGAAGAATAGATTAAGTGACTAATTATCAGAGTAGATATCACAGGACTAAACATGGCCAAATTAGAGGCCAAACTTGATAGTGAGTAACATTTGAGCAAAAATGGAAGAAGTGAGCACAAGATCTTCAATTTTGGTATTCCAAGATTTGTACATAGATTGAAATGAGCAACAACAACTTTAATATTAATATAGGATTGATAAATTTCTTATGCTTACCTTTTATCAAAGAATTCTATTTTAACAGGAAAGCAACTGAAAGAATGCTATATTTTCTTTGACTCAACCCTTTTCATAGTAAATCATATATATATATATGTATATATATTATACATATATAAATATATAATTTATATATGATATTTTATCTCTTTAAAATGTAAATTCTTGAGAGGAAAGGCTACTTTTTGCCTTTCTTGGATCCCCAGTGCTCAACACCTAATAAATGCTTGTTGATTAATTTTTGGAAGCCAGCTATTAGAACAACAATAAAGCATAAGGTCAGGTGTCACCACCTTACCTGAATTGTGGGTATAGTACCTATTGGGAAATAACAGGCTTTAGAAAACTAGATTTGCTAAGCCATAAAAGGAAGCAGATGTCACTCAATAAATTGTTCTATATTGTATATGGCAAGGAAACATATAATCCCACCAATTTAAAAAATAAGAAAAAGAAAAGACATTCCTGAGTTGAACAGTGATAGATAAGTGATGCTATCATTTCCCTCCATTCTCCCACAAAGAGGCAGTTTAGAGAAGGAAAAAATATCATCTATGAGTTCATCAACCCAAGACATCAAATAAAAACAACAGTTATCCACAGATCCATAGCAGGTTATTAACAGAAACTAGATGGTTTAGAGGTTATGTCTCTTATCTTTTGCACATCATTTACAAAAGACAAAACAGCTAGGAGACATAGTGAATCAAATGTGTTGACTCTAAAGTCAGAAAGTCTCGAGTTCAAATCTAGCATGATTTGTGTGACCTGAACAAATCACTTAAACCTTTTTTTCTGCATCAATCTCCTCATTTGTAGAAATGGGGATAATAATAGCCCTTACCTCTGAGGGTTGTTGTGAGGATAATATTTTTAACTTTGTTAGCTATTATTAATAAGATGATCAAGGCTTTCTTTCCAAAATATATCCCTTGATATCTCTTGTCAGATAGATTACTGGGTTTGATGAAACTTAGGTCTGTCTCAGAGTAATTATTTATGTGTTTGAAGGTTATAGCTATGTAAAATGGCTTTCTCTTCATGTTGAAGGAAATTTCAACAAAGCACTTTTTGTAAAATTTCTAAAAATTTCAGCAAAGCAGTTTTTCTAAGTAGTTCCTGGAAATGACCCCAATTTTTTGTGACATTTTCTCTTCATTTAATTTCCCTATCTACTTGGTAGCACTATTAGGGATGGTATATATAATATCTCACCTCTTGAACCACGCTATTATTGATTCCATCTCCAGTGCATCTCAGCTGCAAAGCCAATCTCTGTAACATTTCCTCTTCATCATAGATACAGCTACTGTTGTCTCTCAGCTGAGAAAGAGTATAATCACCTGTGGGGGTAGATTGTAACTTGTTATGTTAAGTTTTAAACTTATATTGACTGAAATTTGAGACATGCTTTTAATGTCTAGAAAATCATCTAACTGTTATTTATAGTGACAATTAAACTGTTTTGGAGAATAGGAGAGATGGACCCTCATCACTCTCCCAATAATCTCCCAAAAGTATTTATAGTAAAACCTTGATTAACTGGAATGCTGAGATAATTGAGTTTTTAGGTAATTTAATTCTTTGGTATTTGACTTTTTGCTTAATTAAGCATTAATAATTTACTGAGCCTTGATGTTTCTACTTCTGTTGAAAATATTTCTAATATCCATTTAGTAATAGTTTTTGTTACCTTAGTAGTAACTTAGTAGTTGTATATAGTATATAGTATATAACTTAGTAGGTATACTATAAAGACTGAACTTATGATTTCATTAGAATAGGGAACTCCCATGTGAAGGAATTCTCTCTACCAAAGCAAATTAGCATCTTTACAACTGATTGTTGTAAATCAGTCTTGGAGAGTTACCTGGTCTACTAGGAAGTTAGGTGACTTATCCATAGTCACATAACCAGTAGGTGTCAAGAGATATATATACTTGAACTTGGGTCTTGCTGGTTTTGAGACTAACCCTGTACTTACTATGCCATGCCATAGTATACTAGAGATAATTTAAAATTCCATATGCCTCAAAACTCATCATGACCTCAAATTATAATTACACAGAACAGATATACATATTTTATAATTAACCCAATTACACACTGGACTTAATATTAGCATACCTTAAAATTATTTTCAAAATTATATTTTTTGTCATTTACCTCTTTCTGATAACAAATGAGTTCAGAAGAAAAAAGTTATGTTCAAAGATTCCAATTAATCAAGATGTTTTGATATTAATTATATAATTAAATGTGGAGTTTCCTTAGATTAGGCATGGTATAATGCGAATTAGCAGTCTCTTCCTATAGGAAATTAAAATTAGAGATAGATGTATTGTCTTATTATAGGTTATAGGTAACATAAAAACCTTAAAACAAAAATCAATTGTAGCCATTAAATCATCATGTTCATTCTAAGTGTATATATATGTAATATCTACTTGTGAAATTAGTTCTTTATTCATAACAGCAACAAAAATATTTTCCCTATACTAGGGATTGACATTTTTGAGAGAAACCATTTTCATCATTATCCCTAAAATATGACATGAAGACCTGCATTTATTATTATTTATATATACTATTTATGCATGTTTTAATAGAGATATAGATATATATTATAATATAGTATTAAAATGTAAACATTTCAAGTGATGCTAAGAAGGTTTTACAACAAGCTCTTCTGTACTGTTTTATACATTTGGTTATTTTATACAGTTTAATCCAATAAAACAGTGAAATTATTATTTCCAAAAGGCTTGATCAAAAAACACATTGTGGGAACTGGAAAGAGGGACCCAAAAAACTTCTTTAGTTTTCTCCCATTATTGCATAATCACAATGTACAATTAGGTTGTCTAATTGTCTTTTGGAAAGGCAACTTGAACCTGGCCCTAAGGGGATAACATGGGATCAGAAGAAACTGAGGTTTCAGAAAGGTATCAAATCAAATGAGATAACATGTTACATGCTTTTCAAAGCTTAAAGCACTACATAAATGCTATCTAGCTAATATGACAGCAGCGAAAATTGGTCATGGGAATTTCCAAACACAGCCAAAAACTAAAGAAAGAAGGCCCAAATGGAAATTCTGGTTTGCATAGTTGAGATGATGGGGAGAAAAGGGATCCACCCATGAGTCATTCTTCTAATACCCATTAATAGAATGAATCAATTAATAGGATGACTCATTTCAAAAGTTAAGATTCCTTCATTTATTCTATTTAAAATAGAAATAAAATTTAAAAACCTATAAGCTGCTGGGGAGCCAGTCACCAATACCAATTAACTGAGTTTTATGCTTTACTGTTTTTTAAAAAGCAGCCTTGGATTCCAAAGTGTGAGGGATGTAGAGGACCCTTACCCAAAATGACTACTCAGAGATTACTCAAAATAGAAAGCAGAAAGATTGTTTATTAAACTTCAGGAGGTTTAATCTATCTTTGATAGATTATCGAGATAATCTATCACGAGATAAGGGAAAGAGAAAGCTCTAGGTAGAAGGACTAAAGGAGTAGTAAAGATATACAGCTTTTATACAAGAGATTACATCACAAGTAAGAGAGCATTGAGAAGGGGAGGGGGAGGCATCTAATTAATTGTTCCTATCTGAAGAGATTGGAATGGAAGGTTTCTGTTTCCCTGAAATCACCTGATTTCTAGGAAACAGGAAATCAGGCCATCAGGGTTCAGATATAGCTGGCCAAAGCTCAAGTAAATATGGACCTGCACATAATCAAGCAGATAGTGGTCAAGCTAATAGACTAAATATCAATAAATGTCAAATATTGATAAATGTCATCAGCTCAGGTTAAGTAAAGATGTTTATAGCTGGCCAAGGCTCAAGTAAATATGGGCCTGCACATATTATACAGGTCATAGGGGAAACACAGAAATAATGAAAATAAAATACAGAAAAAGAATTCACATATTCCTGTAAGTTCTTCATCTTATCTCTCTATGCCACACAAAAGTGGATTCAAAGAAGAAAAGGAAGCACATATACAAAAAAGTTTATAACAGATCTTTTGGAAGTGGTAAAGAACTAGAAAGCAGGACCCACAGAGAATAGCAGCTAAATAAATTATGGTATTAGAATAACAGCATAGTGAAGAAAAACAAGAAAACTGATCAATACAGTAAATGATTCACTAGTATTTGAAGACTGATGATGAAATAGGCTATTTTCTTAGAGAAGATGGATTCACAATTGAGAAATAAAAGATGATTTTTGGACAAGCCAATGTGGGAATTTGTTTTGCTTAACTATGCATTATTTGTTATAAGAGTTTATTTTTTTTTCTTTTTTTTTCTAGTGGAGATGTGGGAAAGAGAAAAATATTAATTGAAAAAAAAAATTTAAAGCAGACTTTGGTTTACCTTTTATGGATAGCTTTAGATTAAAAAGAAAGCAGATCCACTAGCCCCATCCACACGTTTTAGAGCAGGTGTTGCCCTTTTGTTCGTCTCTGGCAAAAAACGATGCATTTCTGGGCAGAAACGGTTTTTGTTTTTGCTTCGTGTTTTAGTGCTCAGCACAGCACCTGGCACTTGGAAAGCACGGAATAAGTGTATTGATTGAATGATATTAAAAAGCACTCTTCACAAGGCAGGCCCTTGTTTGTAAATTTTAATTATCCTCATTTACTATCGTCCCCATCCAACGACTGCAAGAGGCTTTTTTTCCTTCCCTGGTATAGAAATTCTTGCCCTTTTCATTTCCTGCCCTCTATTTATGAGTTTTGGGATCCTCTGGATGAACATTTGGATGACCATAGGATCATCTATGAAAGGAAATATTAGTCATTTTCAAAGAGGGAGGCTCCTGACAGCACGCGGCTTATTTCCCCCTCTTTTTTTCAGGGAACGAGCGGATGGAAAACACTTAGATACTAGAGACACAGGCTTTCCTAACGTAGAAAGGCTGAGGATGAAACGACCCACATAGACAAAGGCTGCAGGAACTTGTAAGAGCCTTAAATAATCAAGTGGGCTTCCCCGGGAGCTTTACTTTGAGCGAAAGGGAGCAAAAGGTAGGAGGAGATCGGGTTTTGGTTTTTGTTTGTCAAATTCCGTTTACAATTTTTATGAGGACCTTTTGAACCGCCGCGCCCTATCCACCCCAACCGCCATCTCAGTAGCCAAGCAGCAGTCAGAGAGAGACCTCTCAAACTCCCGAGGCGGCGGGTCTGACGGTTATTGGGTCACATGGCCCAAGAGTGACCAATAGGGAGAGCGAGAAGTGCGCGCTTCCCCTGGGCTCTGTAGAGGAACTAAGTATTAGGGAGATTCAGAGCGGCTGCGCACTAAAGCGGTCTGGAGACGAGAATTGTAGGGGGGAGGGGAAAGGGAAGCTGGAGTTGCAGGGTTGGGCGTCGGTCTGAGATGACGCATGCGCAGATAGCTCCCCCGACCTCCCACCCTTCCCTCACGTCCTCCGCACTGTGATGGATATTAGATGAAACTAGAAGGCGGGGAAAGGCAACAAAAAAGGCGGGGAGGAAAGCGGGAAAAGGAGTGAACAGGCGGGAAAAGGATAAAGGGAAAGGTGGCGCCAGAGTACGAGATTCAGCTCCCTTTCTCTGTGGCAGTGAAGGGATTTTTCTTTTCTCTCCCAGAGTCCATGGACTCCAGCAGAAAATAGCCCCTAAGCCTGAAGAGTTTTCCGCAGCTCCCGCCCCCCGCTGAGAGCCTTAAATTCAGCCGCTTGCAGCCCCCCACCTTCTGATCCATCCTAGGTAGAAACGGAGAGGAAAGGGGAGTAATCTCAATGTAAATGCATTATGGGCCATCATCTGATTACAAAAAACAATAATAAATGGGGGGGAGGGGGAAGAGGGGTGTGGAAGATTAGAAAATCTGCCACTGTCTAGCTCTTAAGGTACTATCTGCATGATTGACTTTCACATATCGTTCTTAACTATGGCTTACTTAAGTGAATGATCAGTCACTGACAGCATTATCCATATTTGGTAGTAGATGGGAGGTATTCCTTGGGGATGGAAACAAAAGTACTTTTGAGTTACTTGTAGGGAATGAGGATAATAGCATTCCCATCACGAACACTGGGAGTCTGATTATCGATCTATCCAATCTACCTACACCAACACAAGCTACTAATTTTCTTTACTGAACTCTCTGCCTTTAAAAAGGAAAAAAAGAAAATAACATTGTGAAAATACTTAGGCTGCAAAGTACCTTATTAGGTACCTAGAGAAAATAATCAGGGATGCTGTAAAGAGGAGGGGAGGGGGGAAGGGAGAAAGGCTATGAGCACATTGAAAAAAAAATATTAAAAGCTGTTTGTATTATTCTTTTTCACAAATCCTTTGATCTTATGATGTGGAAGTACACCTGAGTTCTTAAAGGTCAAGACAGCTGGTAGGATTTACCGAGGTGGAAATGCCCAGGATACAGTTTGGGGGGAGGGGAAGGGAGTTTGTTTGTTTTGTTTTTGTTTTACCAAGGACAGTGTAGCTAAATTTAGAGAGCTTCCTCCCTAGGTCAGCTTATAGCTAAAAATATAGTATATTTTTGACACAATAATTCTGGAAAACCAACTATTAGATTATGATCAGTGTTATTGGAGCCAATACCTATACTGAAATTACAGAATGTTGAAATATTACGTTATACAACTCATTAATATTAGATAAAATATGCAATTTTTGTACTTACTATGTACCAGAAGATTGTGTCTTTTCATTTCTAATATCTGAATAAAAAGTGTAAATCTTGGCTAATTATTTTATCTTTATTAATTATAAATTTAAAATCTGGACTTCTAATGATTAAATTTTTCATTTTTCTTATGATTACTGTTGAATGGATATAATTTAATTGAACCAATAACCTAATTATAATTATGCCACATAATTATAATTATAATTCTGTTGTTGAAGGATCAAAGGTTTGGGCCTAACTCTGCAGTTACTAAAAATCCTTTGCTAAAGAAAATTTTCTTCTGATGCCTAAACTATACATAAAATTTAACTAAATTTATGTATTTTATAAATATACATTTATATATAATTATACATTTATACTAACTGATATACATAAAATTTAACTAAATCCTTATAATAGGATACATACTAAATTTAACGAAACCTCTCAATGATTCTTATTCTTAAGAAAACACAACAGAATTCTGGTGAATTCAAAATAAAGCAAAACTTATAATTTATCTGTTCTGTTATTAAATTTATAGCAAAACAGATAAGACCAAGATAGGTGTTAGGTCTCTGTTTGGAATTTATCTTACAAAGAAATATATACATTCAAATCAAATGCAAAGCCAAACTCTATTAAAGAACGTTTTGACATGCTTTAAGCCTTAGTTTTGATGTTTTTCTTGTTTGTCTTTTTGTTACCATACTTGAACTTGATGTTAACACAATTCTGTGTTGCTTATATCCAAATTAAAAGTTAAATGGTATTGTTGTCATCAAACAATTTTTAGGTTTTCAACAGTTTTTCTTCAAGATTTTAGGACATTGAAAATTTGATACCTTTTCAATAGAATTAGTTTTTGTTAGTTTACTTTTTTACCCTGTCAGATTCCTCACAATCCAAAAGAGAGAAAAATTAATATAAATATTAATTAATTAATATTAGAATATTAATATAAATATAATATAAATAATTCCTTACCTGTGTTTTGTGACATGTTTGAAGACTGGCTGTGCTCTGACAAGTTGGGTCATGTATGGCTTTTTAAAAATAGAATTTGCCAACAATGTTATATGTTATGATTTGTAACAATTTATTACTTTGTATAGAGCCACCATGTTTCTTTTTATTTGTTTACCTTCTCTTGTAAAATGAATTAGCATATGGTTTTGTTGACATGTGAAAAAGCCTTTATCCCTGTAAAAAAGATTTTTGCTTTGGCTGACAGGATCTCTGAAGTTCTGCTATTGAATTGATTTTTTTTTAAATATTGAGTCTGTCTTATATTCTTCTAATGTAGTTTATTTTCATCTTTCCAATTCAATTCAGTTTAGTTCAATTTAACAAACTCTTTTTAAAATTGTCAACAATATGAAAGACATCATATTCATTAATGAAAATACGAAAATTAAAATGGCACAGTCCTTACCCTCACGTAATTTAGATTTTACTAGAGGAAGAGGCTTGGAGATTTACACAGAAAGATATAATAAGACTGAATAGAGTATGATAAAGGCAAAGAAAAGATCCAGACAAAACACTGAGAGAATTTAATGAGGAATAAAATAATTTCAACAAGGGAGATAAGAAAAAAACTTTATTGGCACCTGAACTAGGTTTTGATAGGAGTGAAGGATTCTGAAAGACAGGGATAAAGAGAATATGCAATATAATAATGTAATATGGGGTTGGCACATCTCTACAAAAAGGACACTAAGCAGCTGCTTCTAAGAGAATGATGATGCTGGGTGAGAGAAGTACATGTGTGTGGACATTCTGTAACTGGTTCCCACTAATATAACACAAGTTTGGGAAAAGTCTTTTTCTATTCTTATCAGTGTCTACAGAAGGACTTGATTCATCTGTGGCTCCCTCTCTTCTTTGAGATATTAGAATTTGGGAAAGCAAAATGACTCATTTACTCATAACACAATAAGAGTCCCTGTGATGTAAAGTTCAGAGTCTCAAATCTTTCAAATTTTAAAAACCTGCCACATGGACCATAGAAATCTGCAGTCTGCTCAACACTGATGACCTAAGGAACACAGCAATCACTGGAAATGTCTATCAAGGCTGAAGTCCAACAGGAGGTAGCAGCAATGTCTTTTTGGTATATAGACTTGGGGGAAATCAGTGCTACATGGCAGCTGAGCTAAATTAGAACTTAATTCATCTCAAAGACATAAGATAGTATATGGAGGAACTATGCCCCTGAGCCAATGGTGTGAAATGTTTGTTTGTTCTTGTCCTTGTTAATCTATGAATTAAATACTTTTTATTAAATTAAATTATTAAACATTAAATTTAATTAAATAAAAATGACCCAATATTAAGTATCTAAATAGTGGAGAGCTAGTCACTGGGTTCCTAAAATAGATGGAACATAATGGTCAAAGTTTGAACTAATGGCAGTAGACAAAAGGATACTACTTCCTGAGGAGGAAAATGCAGCCTATCTGGCCCTCAGGACATTCAGGGAGGCTTCACATTTTGCCCTAGGAGAGATTTTCTACCTAGGACTATCAATTTTGGACACCATCCTGGATCCTAAGAAACTGGCAAACACACAAAAATTATAATGTAATTGTACTATTGGATTTTTTTTTTCCCTCGTGTGTCAATGAATCCCAAGGAGGTAATTTTAAAAAATAAACAAACCACACAAAAAAAGATTTCCATCTGTGATTTTCATGAGTTTTTAAGTACTGATACTTGTTGAATTGTTGAATTCTTAATTGAAATTCCATACAAAAAATATGGAATTTGCATGACTAGAATACTGGTATCTAGTAGAGAAATATTCTTTTTTCTTCTTTTTGCACTTAAACATTTAGATGCTTGCCTTATTGTGAAACCAAAATGCAGCGCAAAGTTGTGTTATTTTTCTGACTCAGCCTACATATAATGGAGTACCTTTGTAAATTCATAGGGAATGAAGGGAAAGATCAGGTTCAGGAAACAGCTAATAGTTCAGTCTTCCTGGAACTTAAAACTGAAAAATTAGGAGTGAAGCTCAAGTTTAGGTTTCTTAAATTCCTTTAAAAAAAATAAAAAGTTTGATTTCACTCTCTAGCTCCAGGCAATAGGGAATTAACTAAGATTTATTATTAATTTTTTTTTTTAAACAGTAGTGGCATGCTCAGAGTGCATTAGATTATTTTGGCAGCCACATGAAGGAGGGTCTGGAGTGAGAAGAGATTAGTGACAAGGCACCCAATTAGAAAACTATTATTTTATTCTTCAATGCTCTTGAGTAAGCAGTATTGATTGGCTAGCTGCTGAGGCTGCCAATTTTGCCAATCCTTCCTCTTATAATAGGATACATTTTGGGAGATATAGAAGTAATTTAAAAAGCAAATCATAGTTATAGCAAGTTGTAACTAAGGAGAGACTATTTCTGTTAAAATGAAGTTCTTTAAGAAATTATGAAATTGATGATTGAGTGAAGTGAAACTGGACAATAGGTGGCTTTTAACTCTTAAATTTCTGTGATTACAGTATGCTACCTTAGATTTGAAAAAAATGTCCTTTCCTCTCTTCTATATGATGCACCAGAATCCTTGATTGCCCTTTAGTGTCCTTTAATAGTAGAGTTGTCTATACAGTTTGAGTAGAGAATTTTATGTCAATAATGATACATTTGCTATTTATGTAGTATGCCTTTGCCACATCCACAGGTGAGGCCATGGAAACCTAGGAAGAGGGATATAATGTTGATTTGAGGCAGAGCAGATAATACTTATCTAATACTTAGAATTCTCCTATTCCAAGTTTTCATGGTTTTGATTTTGAATTTGGACTTCTATAAAAGGGTGATATTGGGTGAAAGACGCAATAGAGTAGCCACAGAGGATTCATCATTCAGAGCTGATAGAATGTGGGAACATGGAGCAAAATAATGGCTTTGAGCAGAAAATAAGAGTGGAATGGAAAGAAATCCAAGAGATTTCTGAGATAGGTTAGGGAAACACACGTGGTCCTTAAGACCCATCTCTTTCACTGGTCACATATGCTATCCTCTATTTAATAGCCCAAACTAATTGCTATAGTTTTCCTTCCATATCCCACCCTAGATAGCGATGATGTAGAGACAAAGAAGCATATTTTGTTCCTTAATATGTCCATCCAAGATTTCACATGAATTATTTTCTGGGTGTTTACTTTTTTAAAAGAATTTCAATAATATTTTATTTTTCCAATTACATATATAGTTTTCAACATTCATTTTTGTAAGATTTTGAATTCCAAATTTCTTTTTCTTCTTCCCTCCCTTACCTCCCCTTCCCCAAGTCAGTAAGTAATCGGATATAGGTTATACATATATGATCATTTTAAATATATTTCCATGTTAATCACATTATGAAAAAAAAAAACGGAACAAAAGAGAAAAACCATGAGAAAAAAAAAAGTCAAATAGAAAATGTGTAAATAGTATGCTTCCATCTGCCTTCACTTTCCATAGTTCTCTCTCTGGATAAGGATGGCATTTTTTTTTTATCCCAAGTTTATTAGAATTGTCTTGAATCACTGTATTGCTGAGAAGAGCTAAGTCTATCATAGTTAATTATCATATGATCTTGCTTAACTGTACACAGTGTTCTCCTCATCCTGCTCATTTCACTCAGCATCAATTCAGGTAAGTCTTTACAGGATTTTCTGAAATCAGTCTGCTTATCATTTCTTATAAAACGATAATATTTCATTGCATTCATATACCATAACTTCATTCAGCCATTCCCCAACTGATAGGCATTTCTTCAATTTACAATTCCTTGACAACACAAAAAGAACTGCTATAAAATTTTTTGCATATGGGATCCTTTCCCCTCTTTTGTGATCTTTTTGTTTTTGTTTTTGTTTTGTTTTTTGCATAGGCAATTGGGGTTAAGTAACTTGCTCAGGGTCACACAGCTAGGAAGTATTAAGTGTCTGAGGCCAGATTTGAAGTCAGGCCCTCCTGACTTCAGGGCTGATGCGCTATCCACTGTGCCACTTAGCTGCCCTTTTTTTTCTTTCTTTTTTTTTTTAAATAAAACTTTATTTTCAAAACATATGCACAGATAATTTGACAACATTGACCCTTGCATAGCCTTGTGCTTCAGACTTTCTCCTCCTTCCCTCCACCCTCTCTCCTAGATGGCAAACAATTCAATATATGTTAAACATGTTAAAATATATGTTAAATCCAATATGTGTAACATATAATTCTCTTGCTGCACAAGAGAAATCAGATCAAAAGAAGAAAGTAAATGAGTAAGAAAACAAAATGCAAGCGAACAACAACAAAAAGAGTGAGGATGTTTTATTGTGATCCACATTCAGTTCCCACAGTCCTCTGGGTGTAGATGGCTCTCTTCATCACAAGGTCATTGGAACTGGCATCAATCATCTCATTGTTGGAAAGAGTCACTTTCATCAGAACTGATGATGTATAATCGTTGTATAATATTGATGTTGTCATGTACAATGATCTCCTGGTTCTGCTCATTTTACTTTGCCTCAGTTCATGTAAGTCTCTCCAGGCAGCTCTGAAATCATCCTACTGATTATCTCTTATGAACAATAATATTCCATAACATTCATATACCATAACTTAATCAGCCATTCTCCAATTGATGGATATTCACTTAGTTTCCAGTTTCTTGCTATTACAAAAAGGCTGCCATTTTTGCACATGTGGGTCCCTTTCCTTCCTTTAATATCTCTTTGGGATATAGACCCAGGAGAAACGCTGCTGGATCAGAAGGTATGTACAGTTTTATAGCCCTTTGGGCATAGAAGCAAATTATGTTCCAGAATGGCTGGATCAGTTCACAACTCCTGGATGTTCACTTTTTAAATGCTATTCAAGTGGTTATTATAAAAAACTTCACAGCCATCAACCAAATTGTTTGTGGTAGCTATCAAGTGTGCAACGAGATGGAGATTGGATCCAGTTCTTAGCAGGGAAGGACCATGTTTTCCTCTCAGCACAATCTGGGAAGGGGACAGAATAAAGGAAGGAATTAAAGAATATTTGACCCTTCCATAACCTTTTAAGAGTTCATGAATCTCAATTTAAACTCTAGACTTAGTTCATGTTTTCCTGCCTTTTATTTATGAATCTGATCATAAGAATGAGAATGAGTCATCCAAAAAAGAAAATACATACTGTAAACAAAGAAATAGCCACTATTTCTGTAGATCAAGTTTGCTGATAGCTATGGGTTCCCTGCAAATATTCCCAGGAAGCTGTTTGAAAGAATATCCTAATTTGAGGAAGAGGGGGAAATTTTTTACACTGTTCAGACCTAAAGAAATTCAAGTACTAATACTTTAGTGTCAGTTTTAGCAAAAGTGTCAATGCCTGGAGGTAGAATAGTCTGAAGCTAGAGATTGCCCGGCCTTGTGCATTCCCCATGGTGGTTAGCCATATTCTGGGATTATAAAAACATTTCAGAGGATTAATCAGTTATATTTTAATAATGATTACATATTCTAACCAGATATTAATGAAAAAACTAAATGAATATTAACAATTTCATTTGCTTAGGTCAATATTTTATGCTTTGTTCTACAATAAATTCAAAATGGAAATGTAACCTGAATATTAAAGATAGTACCATAAAAGTTAGAAGAGAAACAGTTTTGTTTTCATGGTTATGAGTAAAAAGAATATATTTTTAGCCAAATAAAACATAGACACAATTACAAAAGTCAAGATATATATTTGCATGATATTGTAAGATATATAATTGCATGAAATTTAAAAGCTTCTGCACAAACATAATGCATCTAAGTCAAGAAGAGAAGTTACCAAATGGGAGAAAATATTTGCAGCAAATTTCTAAGATAAGAATTTGTTATCCAAATTATATAGACAACTAAAAACAAATGAGCAAGGATGACAAATAATGGAAGTAGTAAATGTTAGAGGAATTATGGGAAGATAGGTATGCAGGTACATTATAAAATCTATTGTGTATGAGTACAACCATTTTGAAAATCAATGTATGCAAATACAATGACTGAAACATATATATCCATTGACTTAATGATTGCAATGTATATGCAAGGAAATTATTAAGAATAAAGTCACACATATTTAACATGTATAGGATTGCTTGCCATCTGAAGGAGGGGGTGGACGGAGGGAGAGGAAAAATCAGAACAGAAGTGAGTGTAAGGGATAATGTTGTAAAAAATTATCCTGGCATGGATTCTGTCAATAAAAAGTTATTTTTAAAAAATGAGTAAAAAAAAAAAAGAATAAAGTCACATATTCACCAAAACAAAGAAGCAATTTGTTGCAGTAACAAAAAACTGAAAACAAGATAGATAACCATAGATTGGGGAATGGATGAACAGACAACGGTACACGAACAAAAAGAACATATAACTGTGCTGTAAGAAATTATGAGTATGATGAATACAGAGAGTCATAAAAAGACTTACATGAACTGATGCTGAGTGAAGTAAGCAGGGCTAAGAAAACAAAGTACATAAAACTTAAACAAAGAAAATGGAAAGAACAATCACAAAACAATTGAGGGTAGGTAAGAAATGTATAATTTCATGGAACAAGCATAGTTCCAAAGGAAAGATATGCAGATATGGGAGGTCCAGGAGTGTGATATATTGCAAATATTTTCATACTTTTTCAATGTATTGAATGGTTTTTATTTTCTTCTCTTTTTTTTTTCTTTCAAAGTATTTTTGGTTAAATGAGATGGATCTTTGGGAAAGGAGAGGAGAGTGAGAAAAATATAGGTGATGTAAATACAAAATGTATCAATAAAATTATTTTAAAATTAATAAATGAAGCCTTTTTATTTCATCACTTTCATGCCAACTATCTAAAAGTTGCAAGATTTTATAAGTATGAAATAAATCCCTTTTTAAAAAAATAAATCCCTTTTTAACAAAATTAACATACTCTGTTCCATGGAACTTAAAAGATCATAAGATTATTGCAACTAGAAACCTTTTCTTTTCACTCAGCATGAATTGTTACTCATGCCCAGAACATAAGATGAACTGATTCAAAAGCAGAGTTAGAATAATAATTCACAATCTTTTTATTTTTCACTAAATGTTTGAAAAATGAATTTAGTTCTTGATTATTTAAATCTTATTTCCAAGGTGTTTTTTTAAAATTTTCTTTATCCATGGAGTAAAAATTACCACTATTTTAAAGAGAAGTTATGACTGTTAGTAGATGTTAGAGGTTACATTATGGAAATGACATTTTTCCCCTACCTTAGAAACAGAGGCTTTAGTTGGTTCAACCAAGTGATTAGTGATTAATATCCCATTGGATATTCTTTCTTTCCTTTATTAGTGCTTATGATCAAGAGCTGATAGCATATTTGATATAATTAATCTGCTCAGCAATTTTATTGCTAGCAGTGTTTTAGTCATGAAAGTCACTACATTGCAGGTATGCATGATCAGACACAACTCTTAACAAACTTATTACAAATTATAACAAACAACTCTATAACAACTTATTGATAGAAACATTGAATTAGAGATGTAAAGAACAGAATTCTTGTCTTGACTGTGCCACTGACTGACTGAATAGCAAATTATTTAACCTCTCTAAGCCTTAGCTTTAACAAATATATTAAAAAAAAGATGTCAAATTACACTCTTAAGTTTCCTTCCAGCTCAAAATTGTCCTTTTATGCTGTGCATTCTATTGTGTCTTTTATATAACATTAAACCACAGAAGATATTTAATATTTGCTAATTTTTTAAATACATATATTATTTTAGGGAGAATTGTACTATAGGTAATTCTCACATATTATGAACATCTACATCCACATTCATAATATATTCATATATGTATGTGTATCCATACAAATTTACATGTTATAAACATACACGTATACATTTTTGTGTATAAATACATATAAAGATATACATACATTTATTACCTATTTATCTATCTGCTCTTGTCTCAGATTCTATTTATAGGAGACTCTCTGCTCATTTATGAAAATCAATGCCTTGGTCTAGAAGGGGCAACTAGTGTTGTCAAGAACATGAAATTACCAGTCTTTTTTTTTTTCTTGAAGTTTTAGAATCTCTTCAAGTTTCTCTAGTTTTCTTGGGCTCTGGATTCAGGCCAGCTTCAAGAGAGAAGATAAATAATTGCCAACTCTCATTCAGGTTCCTAGAGGAAAAGATTCTGGGAAGAAGTCATAAGAGGAGCTTGCTGCACTAAAGATATCAGGGAATTTTCTCTTGTATGAGATTTGGGACTCTCTTAATTGAGCTGAATTATGTGCCTCCTAATGGAAGAGCTCTTTCACTCTGTATTGTCTATTATATATTCTCAATATGTACACTTTCTCTGATTTCTTTTTTCTACTGACTTGGCTGAATGGATTTCTTTGTTTATTGCTATGTACATTAATTGTGAAACTGGTTTTTAATGGGAAAGAGGTAAAGTTTTGTATATAAAATTTGGGGTTCTATTCTCCCCATTAATTTAACAGTTATCAGAAGTTAGTTTGAACCTGAAAATCACATCTGCTAGTCTAGACTAATTATATTTAAAGGAACATATAGATAAAATCCTAGCCTGGTATTCTCTTTCTCTAAGGAGAGTAGAGCAGCTAATCTTCTGGCCCCAATCACCTGCTTCCCTTACTAGCAAGAATTAAAGTCTCTCCTGGAGGATAGAAAAAGAAGCTAGGGATGTTCATTTTGTCTCCTTTTAAGCCACATGTCACAGTTCACTACACACCCACCCATGTTTTCATGTTTATGTGTGCATATTTGAACAAACACCCATATGTAACAGGACGGAGACAGAATATTTTCCTTGTGAAGGCACAAAATAATTTTATGCTAGTTCATTAAAGTTGTGATCTCCAAACTTTCTAGATTATGCACCTTTATCAGTTAAAAAAAGAAAGAAAGAAAACAAGAAAGGAAGAAATTAAACCTATATCTCAATATATATTTGAAGATTATAGATAAACATTTCTACTCTACTAACACATTTCATGACTGTATTTTAATGTTATTTTGAAACATATGCAAGTTGGAATACTTTAAGATGAGAAAAAGATGAAATAAAAATGTATTAATTGTACATTTTATTTTCACTAAAATAATTATTAATAATATTTTAGTGAGTGCAATATGATTGAATATGCTTTGTTATTTTTGAAAATCTTGTGACAGTGATTTGAAGATCTGGTTCTAAGTTTAGTTTCTTTTGATATTTAGCTTTACTGATTGTCATAGGTGAAAAAGACACATCACAAATCATTGTAGATCTATATAGAAAAAGCACTTGGCTGTCTATGCTTACTGAATCATGTTATTAATTTTTCAATCACATCCACCAATTCTAGAAAGGTTTTTGTTG
The DNA here is from genome assembly GCF_016432865.1 of Antechinus flavipes. Classification (NCBI taxonomy): domain Eukaryota; kingdom Metazoa; phylum Chordata; class Mammalia; order Dasyuromorphia; family Dasyuridae; genus Antechinus; species Antechinus flavipes. Next base: position 195,660,467 of record NC_067401.1, read on the forward strand.
GAATCTGGGTTGTAAATTTCTGCCTTCTATGATGTTAATCAGTTGTTTTTACAAGTTAATCAAAAAATGTTGCATTTTTAAAAAGTGTATTAACAAATGGATTAAAAAGTTATATACTGATATATAATATTTAATATAATATTTATACCTCATATATAATATTTTTAATGTTAGAAAAATGTTTTCAGGTTTTTAAAGTATATAGTTACGAGTTTTTATAAACAATATGTCATTTTCAACAATAAAAGCTTAGTTTTTAAATGAATGAATGAAGAAATGAATAAGCATTTTAGATACTATGTGCAAAGCACTGGATATATAAATAAAAACAAGATGATCTCTGCCTTTCAGTGATTATGTTATTTTTTAAAAATAAATTTTTATTGTTATTTTATGTCTCTTACACCACCATAGTATAAGAGTTCACATTCTAATAAGGAAACAATACATATAGGAGAGTCCAGGTGCAAAGCAGATGGATAGATCCAATGGTCCAATGGCAAAGAAGATAATACATCTTTAGTTTTAATTTGCATTGATAACCATATTCATTTCTCATGTTGTATACTTTCATATTGCCAAAGACTTTGGCAAAGAACATTCTTTTCTGGTTTTAAGTTAGCTGTGGCTGCCAAGGAGGAAGGAATTTCAACACCTGTAGAGAGAATTGCCTTATCAGTCTTCAAAGGGATTGTTCTCCTTCACTATGATTGTAGGTGCTGGGCTGGAATTAGGGCCAAGGGATTGGAGGTGCTGGGAGTTTGGGGTTTAAGAAACTAGGCTATCTTCATCTCTGGCAAATCAAGAGGAAAATGGACTTGTCCAATTTCTTTCAATGAAGTCCCATTGCATGCAAGATGCTAGGTGCAGTGATGAGAAAAAAATAATTTCTGCACTAATTTATAATAGCTTATAATTCACTTCAGAGACATTCATAGTAATGGTGTGTGTAGAAAAGTAATGGGAACAAAACAGAGATCCAAAGCACTTTGAGAAAGTTCTAATCATCAGTGCTCTTGTTTTGTCCTTGTAGTTGCTCAGCTTTCTCATCTTGGCCCTGTGGGTTTTCTTCTGATTGCCAGATGACCTTAACCATTATGGCAAGAGGAAGGCTAGCTTTGATCACTTTTGACTCACTCCTCACTCTTTGGATTTCTCTAGGGTTTCCTTTTCTATTAGTTTCCCCCTCCTGCATAAATAACCCCTCCTGTCCAGACACCTCTTTCTGTTTTCCTTGATGTGTTGCCTTCCCCATTAGATTGTAAACTTCTTGAGAGTAAGGATCATCTTTTTAGCTTGAGTCAATCTGGAAAAATCAATTGGAAAAATCAAAAGTTACTAATAGTAGCCACTTAAGATGAGCATTAAAGAGAATGATTTTAGCAACAAAAGAGTAAGAAAAAGTGTGTTCCATGGAGAAATGGCCTGTGCAAATGTATAGACATAGAACACCATCTGAGAAGTTAGGTAACTGTCCAGGTTGGCTGGAAGATAGAGCACATAAAGAGAATAATACAAAATGAGCTGAAAAGCATAGGGCTAAAGACAAATTGTGACTGACCCTAAATAATAGACTGTTCAGCATTTAAGGCATCCCTGAAGGCTCTTGAGGCAGAAATGTTGGGTGACGCCATAGTGCACAGAGCGCTGGGCCTGGAATCAGGAAGACTCATATTCCTGAGTTCAAATCTGAACTCAGACACTTACTTGCTGTATGATCCTGTCACTTAACCTTCAGTTTCCTCATCTGTAAAATGAACTACAGAAGAAAATGGCAATCCACCCCAGTATCTTTGCCAAGAAAACCCAAATGGGCACATGACTGAAAAAACTGAAAAACAAGTTATCTGACAAAATGGTGATAAAGGCCTGAATTGGGGTAGAAGCAGAAGAGAAGAGGGAATGGGACAAATGCAAGAGTTCTTATAAGAGTAGAATCCATAGGACTTGGCAACTTATCAGATATGGAGAGTGAGGGAAAGGGGAGCCAAGGACCTAAAAACTGGAATAAGAAATTTGGGAAGAGGACCAAATTTAAAGGGAAGGTGATGATTTTGTTCATGGAGCATTTTTTCTTAAGTTCATGATGACACATATATGAATCTCCCAATTATCCATGAGGATGGAGATCAGGAGGGCCCATCAAAAGGGTAGTTGATCTGGAATGAAAAACTGATATCCAATAATTCATAAAAGTGATAGTCTCTATAGAAAGGAATCTCAGAGTTTTAGGCTAGATGCTGTAATGAGAGGTTGGAAAGGGCTCAGTTCCTCAATCTCCTTCTCCTATATAAATAGTTTTTTTTTAAGAAAGAAAGAAAGGAGACAAGAAAAAGAGCAATTGAAGATTCTTGGGGGAAAGATTCAAATAAAGAAAAGGAAAAGGGCAAACAAAAAGGAGGGAAGCTTCTAATCTGATGAACAATTATAACGGATGAAAAGTTCCTGAAGAAAAGTCACCAGAAGGAAAAACTCACAAATTAACTAACCAGAGAAATAATAAAAAACTCATCAAATTGGACAATAAATACTTTAAAGGAAATTAAGGCAATTTAGTGTAAGCAAAAACAAGAGGACAAAAACAAAAACTAGAGAAGAGATTAAAGGAGAAAATCCACTATTCAAAGTGCTTCTAGTCTATAGACATAGTCTGTAATTATATAGCCTTATAAACATAAGATTTGTGCATATAACCAGGAGCAAGGTGCATATATTTAGAACTTGAAAAAAGGGAAGCAAAGTTGTAAGTGATCTTGACTTACTATACTAGGTTGCATAGTAGGATTTGATAGGGTCCAAACCCAGATTCTCTGATGCCAAATTGAAGGCTAATTCCATTGTATTGAGTTATTCTTCAGAGTGATAAATTATATAATGTGATCTTCCTCTCCTAACTGCACATTGTTGTATTGGTGAAACTAAAGTGGACATCCAGGACAGTATTGAGTAACTTTGAAAAGAAATTATAAACATAAACTGGCAGGAGGGGGAGGGAAGAGAGGAATATTAGCCATCCTCAGATTTTTGAAGTATTTTTAGAGAAGAGAGACATTCTATGTAGTTTCAGAAAACAATAAATATATAAAAATTATAGAGAAACAGATTTCAGTTCAACATATGGAAGAGAACTTTATGATTAGATATTTGAAAATAGAATGAACCATCTCCCATTGTCATTGCCTAAAACCGTGCTTATTTATGCATGATATGCACCTCAGGGATGACTCTGCATGTGAAATAAATAGAACATTTCAAGCTAAGAGTACAATGTGTGCGATCAATAGCTAAGTTGTGTTGCATAGATTATAAATGATACAAGAGTTCAGAGAAGCTTTCTGGAATGCCTTTAATTTCTCTCATAGTGATGTCATGTGGTTTGCTAAAAAATCAATAACTCTTAGAGATACTGAAAAAGAAACAAAAAAGGTAATGAGTTAGCTATTACATGGACTTCTTCCAAGGCTAGAGATGGAATTTTAAATTGATTGCAACCTCTTTAGAATATGAGTTTTTATGAGTAGCTACCACTTCAATAAAGAGGGAAAATAGCATGCCGGAAAATTAAGTATCTCAGAAAGAGAAAATTGCATGGGTATCAGTCATAGATAAAAGGAAAAGCTATTAAGAATCTTTTGATAATACAGATGTTGGTATTATTAGAGACAATTGGGGTAGATCATAGGTATAGAAATTTTTATATAGGGAAATATTAGTGCTATATAAAACATGTTGCCCTTTTTTAAAATGAGATGGAACAAGTATAAGGTTGTAATTACAGAATATGTAATTACATAATATGGCCTATGTGTCCTCCTATTTCATAGTAGGCCTTGGTCATTCTCCATTGGTAATATTTGTCTGATTGATATATATACATACATATATATATATATACACACACACACATATATAGATAGATAGATAGATAGATAGATGAACCAACTGAGTGAGTTACCTAACCAACTGCTTTTCAAAAGATAAATAGTATTTTTAGTGATGCTACATGGTCATGAAGTATATAACAACATAGTCTCCAAAGACTCAAAGGGCAATATGGAAGGCATAAGTAGACAGTAGCATATTACCAATTATAGCTCATCCATAGTAGGAATGTCATGAAAGATATCTAGGAAATGTAAGAAAATTGGAGGAGGGATGGAAAGTCTGAATGCTTACAGTGGAATCTACAGATTTCTAGAAGACTTGTATAGGGAGTTCTTAATATCTTTTTATTATGGACCCTTTTGACAGTCTGGTGAAGAATTCAATAATATTTTTTAAAGCATAAGAAAACATATAGGACTATAAAGGAAACCAATATGTTGAAATAGAGTTACCAAGATATTGTTTAAAAACCAAATTCATGAACCCTGCTGAAATCTATGGGGTCCATGGTCCCCAAGTTAAGAATTTCTAACCTAGGGATATGCTTCAAGTAGTTTGAATAGATCCTCCATAAGTGATTTATGAAAGGACATGGAGAAAAATCTGACACAATGAGAAGACATGAATATATAGCCATATGAATGAGATCATGAATTCACTGAAGTATAGTTTACTGTAAATGACAAAGGGAAAAAGAAGGTGTGTTTCCTCTTTCCTCCACCCACAATAGAGCATTGCTCTGTTAGTCACAGCTCTGAACTCAGCTTAGGAACCTGGGTTCTTCATGCCCTAAACTCTTCCTCATTTGTAAAATGGAAGTAATAATAATAATAATAGCTGGGATTCATATGGAACTTTACATTTTGCTAAATATTTTGAATATATTCTTTTATTTGATTCTATGAGATAGGTGTTACTATTAGCCTCACTAAAAGCCCACTTTCCTTGGAAGGTGGTTGGAAGAAAAATGCTTTGCAATCTGTAAAATATGGAACTATAACGATCAAAATTTTCATTTAAGATGAGGTTGAAGTAGGAGATCTGAGCAGCCTAGTTGGGGAAAGGCTTATCCCGAGCTTGGTTCTTCATTTGCAAAATTAAGACTTTTTTGATCATTTGCAATTCTGAGTCAATGATCTTATGACCTCAAGATTTCTGCCTATTTAGTCCATTTATTATTTAAAATTATTTAATCAGGATTATCTTGGAGAGACAGAATTGGCTTTGACAAAGAAGGTTATAGCAACATTCTAGCAAGGTTCTAGACAGAACCTATGGGTTTAGCTAATCTGACATTTTGTGCCTCTTCTAAGGATCTTTTGTTTTAAGATGACTCTTTGTACACATTAATCTTTTTTTAACCCCATAGCTATTCTTAGAACTATTGCCTTGTCATACAAGGTATAAGACATAATTCTATTTACATTTTAAAACTTTTTTTGGTAAAATAATGGCAATGTTCCTAAGTTATTTAGTGGGATTCTTGTCTTAACAGTTGCTTTATTAAGCTCTCAACTGGCATCCTGGAGTCATCTAAATCCACAAAGGCTTCATAGGATTTGCTATCAAAGAAAGATACTCAGATCCTCAGGATTCCAACCATAGTCTTCATAAGTGCATATTTCTGTGCCTCCATTTGGTGTCATGATTCTAGAATACATGAATGGTTGGTTCTAGACACTCAACTGGAAACTTAATGTTGTCAGTAGACCATGATGAATATGAAGTTGTTGGAGTCCTCTACAATTCAGAGTTTATCTTCTCAGTAAACATGATTTAGACTGGTATTTACATGAAGTTATTAGCTGGCTAACAACCAATAATCATATTTATTATCTTTTACTGTGAATCAAACTGGATGAGAGCTACCAACAAGAGCGGTGTCAAACATAGGACCCATGGGCTGTATGAGGCCCAAAATATTTCTGAGTGTGACCTGAACCAGATTAACATGCAATTGGGAAATGGCTGACAAAACAAATTAAAAAATAATAAAACATAGACTATATTACATAATTATATTATTATTATATAATGAAGTCATTATGTGGCTTGAAGAGATTTTTTTTTTTTTAGCTGAGGCAATTGGGTTAAGTGACTTGCCCAGGGTCATACAGCTAGGAAGTGTTAGGTGTCTGAGGCTAGATTTGATCTCAGCTCCTCATGTCCTGGCTTGAAGAGATAATTATGGACAATTCAGGGCTCCCCATTTCTATTTGAGTATGATACCACTGACCTATATGACCTGAAAGAGGGGGGCTCTCAGAACCAGAGTACAGTGAACAAAACTTCATACAAAAAGTATGCCATAAGTTCTATTTCCTCTGGGACTTGTGAAGTTTTTCCTTTTCAATTATCAGGAACCCAAATGGGAACAAAGTGATGATATTTAACCCTGAGCAGCACCATTAGGAGAGGTCCAAGTGAAGCCAGGTATCCTGAGATCCAGGTATGTGGGTTCCTTCCCCCTAGTTGCTGGTTCATACAACTCAGTCAGTCTTCCAGCTTCAAGGCCTCTCAAGTGCAAGTAGAGGGCAGGGAGCTCTGCCTAGCTTGCCCTGAAATTCTGGCTTCTTCCTTAATCCCTGGAATCAGCTAACTGCACTCCTGTGTCTTGTCCTTAGCTCTTATCTTCACAGTAAAGAGAACTGAGCATCAGCCCTATGGCAAGAGGACCTGAGTTCAAATTTGACGTCAAAAAATACTTCCTGACTATGCAATTCTGGGCAAGACACTTAACCCCAATTGCCTTGTAAGATACACACACACACACACACACACACACACACACACAGAGGCAGAGACAGACACAGACAGAGACACAGAGAGACAGAGAAAGGAAGGAGGGAGGGAAGGAAAAGGGAAGAAGGGAATGAGGGAGGGAGAGAAGAGAACTGAGCAGCAGAGAGAGGATCCTGGTGAGTGAGACAGGAATATTTTGATCCAAAGAAAAAATACAAAAGGGTACGTATGATCATAAGGAACAGAACTGAGTAGGGGAGACAGGGAAGAAAAAGCATCCTGTAGACAATGATTGCAGTAGTAGAAATGGGGGGGGGGGGTCACGGAAATAAAATGCTGTGTGAGCACTTTCTAAATTAGTTGCCTTGGGGTAAAGCCTTATGACACTTGAGGTATAGTAAAGCTCTATGTGAATGTGAGTCATCCCTTCAGCTGGTCTAGGGAATATCACAGAGAAAAGAGATACAATATGTCATTTACTAGAAAAGGGCCATCCAGTTTCATAATCAGTCACCATTATCTTCAATTGGCCAGGCCACTAAGCATAAGTGACATGCAATTTTTTTGTAATTTTAAAAAGAATCTTAGAATCTGATGGTCAGAATTATGACTTTAGTTACTTAAGATTACACAACTAGTTAGGTCATTGATTCCACTACTTTTAATGATGTTAGCCCCAAATTAATTTAGGTGTTTGTAAGATCCCTATCAGGGGCTGCTTTGTCTTTTGGGGCCTGTTATAACCCATACTGACTTCTAAGCAGGAGAGAGGGGCCCTTGGATATAGTAGACTCCATAATAAATATTTGCCTGGTGAATGAAAATAAATGAGTGGCTAAATAGTATATCAGGAGGTAATTATTTCTAACCATGTTTGGGGAAAAAGGGAGGATCAAAATAAAGAATTTTGATACTACTTTTACCAGGAAAAAAAAGGACATTTGCAGAAGAGTGACTATAGTCTTATTGTCCAATGTATCCAACTATAGAATGGAACTGATGACTCTTTACTGCCATCTTTTGTGCATATCATTAGGAAACATTCTCATTTTTTTTTTTTTTAAAGAGGTTCTTTCTCCTCCTGGTTCAAATTTTATCAGTTTCCTTTGATCTGCCTCTGTATTTCCTTTTCATTATTTTAATATGCTTAGAAACTATATTCATCACTGAGGCCTTAGCACAGTGATATAGTAACAGAAAATTAGACCTATTTCAGTGGATGATAAGATGTGATGATAGACTTATTAGGACTTAGCAGATATAGAGTTTTATCAATGAAGGCACTCCCTTTAAATTTGATCTCTACCTCTCTACAAATTCCTAGAGCTACTGTAATCAATTCATTCATCGTCCTTTGACAAATATGGAAGTGAGTCTTTCTCAACTTACTTAGACTGGTCCTAGTATGACAGATATGGAATCCATCACTGGGCTATAAAGACCCTGAAGCATCATTGTACTATGGGGTTGTTTAGATATTCTCAAAGGATTAGCCAAAAGAGTAAGCTCTGACTGATCCTGCAAAATTGAAAAGGCTTCAAAGATGAGCCCAGAAATGTTCAAAATTCTATAATCCTCAGGATCTAAAGAATTCTAGAATTCATTCAGTCTACCTTTCTGCCTCAAAACAAGATTCGGTTTAAACTATCACATTAAGAAAAGTGTCTCTCTTAGGTTTAAATATCTCAAGCACATCCATTCATACTTCACAATTTTATTAACTATGCTATCACTTTTCACCATCCTTACATTGATATGTGTCCTTAACTGGTACTAGTAAAGTGGAAAGATGGAAGGGTTTGTGGAGAAAGACAATAAATTATGTTTGGACATGTTGAGTTTAAGATGCTTTTGGAACATTCAGTTTGAAATGTTTAATAGATAGTTGGTGATGTGGGACTACAGCAGAGGAAAGAGACAAGACCAAAAATAGAAATCTTAGATTTGAGATTAATCTGCATAAAGATGTAATTTATCCTATGACAGTTGACAGGGTCACCAACAAAGAGACTATACAGAGAAAAGAAGAACCAGTGTAGAACCAGAGGATAAAATTACAGTTAGTGGGAATGACAATAAATGAGAAATTTATTTAAAGGAGATTGGGAAGGAGCTTACATAAAGGTAGGGGAAGAAAGAAGTGGGAAAGAGCAGAGTACCAAAAATCTAGAGAGGAAACAGTATCAAGGTGGATGGGTAGTCAACAATGCCAAATGTTAAATCAAGGGCAAGGAGAAAAAAATGCTATTAGATTTGATGGTTAGAAGATCATTGGTACTAGAGAGAATAATTTTTGTTAAGTAGTAAGGTTAGCAAATCAGTTTGTACCTCTATCCAGAAAGTTATATCCTACAACAAAGAATAACAAAGAAAGAAAAAAAGCAGGAAAAAACCAATGCATCAACCAAATCTTACAGTATATTTCCCCTACTTCTACAAACGTAAGAGGAAGGCACATTTTTCCTATCTTTTGGGATGTCATACTTTATCATCAGGAGCAGTGAGGTGGCACAGTAGATAGAGTACTAGATCTGAATTTAGGAAGACCTGAGTTAAAACCTGGCTTTGGACACTTACTAACTCCGTGACCCTAAGCAAGTCACTTCACCTTGCTTGCTTCACTTTCCTGATCTGAAAATGTGTTGTAGAAGGAAATGGCAAACTACTCCATTATCTCTGCCAACCCCCACAAAAACCCAAATGGGGTCGCTAAAAGTCATACATGACTGAAAGGACTAAACAATAACAACTTCATCAATTTATCATCAATATTCAATATCTTTTTGTTGAATTCTTCCCATTTGCACTGTAGTCATTATGCATTTTTGTTTTCCTGGTTCTTATTACTTGTTTTTACATTAGTTCATGTAAGTCTTTCCGTGCTTTTCATGTTTTCTATATTAATCATTTTTATAGTTCAGAGATATTCCATTATATTCATGTATCATAATTCATTTAGCTATTCCCAACCTGTGAACATCTCACTTTATTTATGGTTCTTTGCTTATACAAAAAGTGATGCTCTAAATAGTTTGGTGCATGTCAGTAAATTAATTAAGTCAACAAGCATTTTTAAATGTTTGATATGCATCAAGAACTGTAGTACTAAGGATATAAAGAAAAGAAAAAAACCCAAAACCCACCCCATCAAAAACCAGTTCTTGTTGTCAGGAGGCATATATTCTAATGGAGACATATAAGTCACTAGCATGGGGGATGCGAGGTTTAAATGAGATAATAGATGTAAAGTTGTTTGCAAAATTTAAATTGTTATCTGATTACCAGTTATCATGATCTAAAGTAAGTTTGTGCTTCCTTCTGGGAAGATGTTTCCAACCCGAGAAAGAATCTGCTCTGATGAAGTTATATGGCGTAAGGGTAAATGACTAGGAAGGGGAGATGATGGGGACAAAACCTCCAGGACTTGGTCTGTGCCTGAGCACCTACAGTGTAGGGGTGCTGCGTCAACCTAGAAATGCATGATGTTCCCTGCATGGGCTTTACTTCCTTCTCTCTGGTCACTCACAGTGAAGTGGCATTAGGGAGTAGCAGCAGCTCCAGGCTCTCACTGATAATATTGGCAATATCTGTATTAAGCTTAAGAGACAGACAGACAGACCCAGAATGGATGATGTGGTGGGACCTCAATACATGGGAGGAGATAGTGAAGAGGCTTTTCATTACTGTATAAACAATTAATTAATTATTTGAAATTAACATACAATCTTTTAAACATCATCATCATCAACCTATAATAAGCAGTTTTCCAGATTAATGATTATTTCATTCTCTGAATCTTTTACTGCACTCCTGCTGAGCTCAATCAATGTTCACATATGCATATACTGATAAATGTTTAACATTAGGGAAAAAGCATTCATAAACTTTTAAATTTAATCTGCATTATTAACATTTTTGTAAGCCCAGACAATCAACAAAACAATAAATCAATCCTTAATTTTGTAATGTTTAAAAGTTGACATTGAAAATTTAACAATGGATTTTAAAAGCTGGTTAGAACTGGCTCTAGCTCAACCCTAAAGTAGATATATTGAAAATTCATATGGGATAAAAGTAATCTGAAAAGGAGAAGGAATTAGCAGCTGCGGAGATCAGAAAAAAATCTCCTAAAGAAGGTGGAACTTGAGCTAAGTCTTGACAAAAGCCAGAGTAACTAGGAGGTAGAGATTCTTGATGGGGCAGAACATTCTAGGTATGTGGAAAGACCTGTGTCAAGGCAGTGAGACAAGAGATAAGAGTGTCATGTTCTAAAAAAAGCAAATAGTTCCTGAGGTACCACCTCACACCTCCCAGACTGACTAAAATGACAAGAAGAAATAATGGTAAATGTTGGAGGGGATGTGAAAAAACTGGAACATTAATGCATTGTTGGTGGAATTATGAAATGATCCAACTATTTTGAAGAACAATTTGGAACTATACCCAAAGGATAAAACTATTTATACTCTTTGATCCAGTAGGGCCACAATGGGTTTGTATCCCAAAGAAATCATAAAAGAGGGAAAAAGAATCTACATGTGCAAAAATGTTTGTAGCAGCTCTTTTTGTGGTGATAAAGAATTGGAAAATGAGTAGATGCCCATAAATTGACTTGAATAAGTTGTAGTATATGAAAGTAATGAAATATTATTGTTCTATAAAATTATGAATAAGCTAATTTTAGAAAAGGCCTGGAAAGATTTGCTTGAACAAGGCAATCCCAGTAAAGTTTGGATGGAAAAATGCCATCTGCATCCAGAGAGAAAACTATGGAAATTGAATGTAAATCAACACATGCTATGTTCTGTTTTTTTTTTTTTTTCCTCTCATGGTTTTTCTCTTTAGATCTTATTTTTTTCTCCGAACATGATTCATAAAAAAAAGTGTAAAAAAATGAATGTACATGTATAAACAGAAAAAATGTTTTTAAATTAATTAATATTTAAAAAAGCAAAGAGTTCACTGTAGCCAGATCACAGAATGTGCAGAGAGGGGTAAGATATAAGAAGATTAAGTGTAGGAAGAATATTAGTTATAAATAGCTTTAAATGCCAAACAAAGAAATTTATGTTTCTTTCTGGAATTAATCAGGAGCATCTGGAGTGGGGGGGGGAGCAGAGGGAAAGATAGGAAATGGTCAGATCTTTATAAAATTAATTTGATAGCAAAGCAGAGCCCTTGTCTCTTCTCAGTACTATGTCTGATTTGGGGCTAGATACATCTCAGGCATGTATATAGAGGAAAAAAAGGCTTGAAATTCTAATTGGGGGTTGTAGGATAAACTTAAGGGTAGTACTATATATATGCAAATATGCAGACCCACATGTAAAATATGTATATCCAAATATACACACTTAGTCCACAGATGGCATGAATTCCAGATGTCTGGAATTTGACCTCGCCCTCTCCAAAGGATATTGTGATTTCCACCTTGAGGGGAACAAGCAAAAAGCTTTATCTAGTGCTTGTTTCTTCCTTCACTCATTTTTTTTTTAATTTCTAGAATTATATCTATCTCTTCAAATATTGCTAGTCTAGGGGTATAATATTTAGGGGTTCCAAATGAAAGCAGTTTTCTATCTCTTGGCTCTAAGTATTTTCTCTAATTGTCCTCCATAAATATAATGCTCTCCCTTTTCCACTCTTCCACTCTGACTACTGATCTCCCTGGTTTTCTTCTCTCAATTAAAATCTCACCTTCTGAAGCCTACCTTAATCCTTCTTATTTCCAGTAATTTCCCTCTGTTAATTATTTCCTGTTTATCCTGTTTATAGCTTGCTTTGCATATTTTTTTTTGCATGTCTTCTCTGGGTCCTTGAGGGCAGGGACTGTCTTTTGCTTGATGACAGAAGGTGTTTAATAAATGTTTATTGAATGAATGAAAAAAGTTGCTTAAAGCTTTGGATACATCAAGAGTTGTTCCTTTCAAAAAGTCTGAACTCAGAGTAGTTCTGGACTATAGAAAGTTTCTGGTTGATAAAGGTTCCTTTGAAAAGATAAGGAGTGCTTTGATTATTTATTCTATTATTTATAGAACTTAGAGTCTAGTTCTATGTGTTTTCTATTGGGGGAAATAAAATCTATCCTTTACATAATATTTTTTGGCTTGAGTTCTAACATGAAATTGCATATTTAGCGAACAATATATTCAATGTAACACTTGGAGGATAATTTTGTTGCTTAAAGACTAAGCATCTTGTCAAAACCTTTTTTGGGGCAAGCTAGAGAAATTCCAGGTAAAACTCATACCAATTTTTAAAAAGTGAAACTTATAGGGGATTTATTTCCCCATGACAAGGAGCATTATCTTATAGCATGCTATGTCTTTAGAAAGTTTAAGCATCTTTATGTACAGGCATTAAGAGAAGGAAAAACAGGTCTGCTACTGAGGGACATAAGTTGTTAGGAGAGATTAAGACAAAGTTGGAAGTGATAATTTAGGGTGTCTAGGATTTTAGCCTCCAGTAGAAGGATTTGAAAGTAGCTGAGGGATTCAATCATACATTAAATACATTCTTGTCCTAATGAACCTGGAACATAAAAAGAAATTATAGTTAAATGGAAAAATGACTTGTAGATTCTCCTTGGAGAAATAAAGAAGCTTGTTGTTGGTTATCATTGTATGTCCCAAAGCAACAGGAAACATCATTTCATGAGTTACTTGGATTTTTTACTTTGTATTAAAAAGATAACTATGAAGACAATTATAATTTACTTACTTTTATTACAGAAGATGAGAAAACAAAGAAATTCTATAAAGTACTCAATAAGATCCCTTGAACTAAATCAATATTATATATATATATGTATATATAATTTAATAGTACTGACAACAATGCAAAGATGGGCAATGTGGAGGATAAAGAATTTTACCAAAAACTTAATATATAAGATCCCACAGAGTTAGGTCATTCTAATAGTATGAAACTGGAAGGAAAATAACAAAGACATGAAAAATAAAAAAGATCTATGAATATTTCTATTATCAATTGTCTTCTCCACCAATGAAAGTAGAGCCATCCTATTTGGACTCTAATATCAAGAACAGGTGTTTGAGAGAATCAAAAACTGCTAGCACATATGACTAATTTTTAATCTTATAAACTTTTTCAAAAATTCTACAAGCATATGTATATGTATATGCATATGTAAGCACATGTTATCCTCAATTATGTACATGGCATCTTCAATTGAAATATAAGCAGGCAATAAGCTACTGAAAAGGATATTTTAATGCAGATAAAATCTTCACAATTGCGTAATTTAAAGGCATAAAGAATATAAATCCTATCATGTATATTGTTTCTTACCCATTTAAAAAAGCATTGATTAAAAGATTCTTTTTTCTGTAAAGTATCTCATACATAAATTTTGATCATAAAAAGTCTCTTGAAACATAAAACAATAGACATAACTAACTTTGATAACGAAAGGGAGGTGTATCAGAGATGGAAATTTTTTGTCCCTAAGACAAGATGTCAGGCTATCTGGTAACTTCTGGTTCACAATCCAATTCAGCAAGTATTTATTAACTGCTATTATATGCAAAGCATTGAACTAGATTCTAAAACTATCAAGACAAACAAAAAAGGTCCCTGCCCTTAAGGAGCATAGATTCTATTTAGAGGATACAACATGCAAACAGATGATAAGTAAAATAGGGAAATGAGCAGAAAGTGCACACTAATGCAGAGTACTAGTGGGAAATTTTAATAAGTCCATTTTAGATCTAGACAAATTCAAACAAAAATAAATAAATAAATATGTTAAGAATAGAATAGAAATGTTTAGAAATTAGCGATCATAAAAATCTAGCAATTATTGAATGGGAATAGAAAGGTATTTACATACTGTTTGTGTCCTTTGATAAAATTGACTTTGTGCTAAGACAAAGGCCTCACCAAAAATGTAAAAAAGCAGAAACATTAAGCACATCATTTACTGATCACAATACAAGAAAAAATAAACTGAAGAAAGGACCCTTGAAGAATGAATTACAATGACTTGAGACTAAATATATAATTCTAAAGAACTAAAGGGTCAAAGCACAAATTATGGAAAAATAGAAAAATTTAAAATTTTATATTTCTAAATGGTGTCAAATCAATGAATTGGATATGTAATTTCAAAAACTTGAACAGCAAATCTAAAATCCACAACTAAGTAATAAGGTAGGCTTTTGGAAAATTAATGAGGAGATGAACAAAATTAAGGGCAAAAAGACTTTTGAACTGATTGTTGAAATTGAGCTTTTTAAAAAAATACAATTGATAAATAGCTAAAATGATTTTAAAATGTAAATTATATAAAATGAAAAATAAAAACTAGTAGTTGAAGTAGAAATAAAAGAAGTTATCAAACTATTTTGTCCAATTATATGTTTTGGATAATAATTTCAATTATTTTAATTTTTAAGAACTACCATTATTTTCATTATAATGAAATCTGGTTCAGAGAATTCCTGAATAAGAAAATTTATCTTCTACAAGTACATATTAGAATCTTTTCTAAAACTAAAAAAAAATAGTCTTCAAATATTGCCTAGGATACTAAAAGATTAGGCGACTTTCAAAGTCAATGAGCCTTAGAAATGGAACTTGAACCCAGGTCTTCCAGATTCCAATGCTTGTTCTCTAGTTACTGTGTGATGCCATCTCTCTTTTCATTATTATTTCTAAGAATTAAACAAACAATCTCTGTTTTTGTGGGGATGTGAACTATTTTGACCTATGCCTACTGAATGGGGGGTAAGAAAAGTCAGTTTCTAAAGTGATAATGTAAGTAGTGAGAGATAAACATGTTATCAATTTACACAGGACCTCTCTAGTGAATAGAATCCACATTGACAAGCTTTATCTTTGCAAATTTTCTACCAGTAAAACTGCTTTCAAGAAAATTCACTTATATAAAGAAAAATGTATTTTATTTTTAAATCTGATATTGAGAACACTATGTTTTCTCTTTAATTCATACAAATTAAATTTTATTTTATTTTTTGGGGTGTTTTCCATTGGAGTGAGGAGAGTGACCTAGGGTATGAAGGTAAATTGGAAGGCCCCATAGTTAGATGTGTCAGAAGTGGGATATGAACCCACAACCCACCCTCTGTCTCCAGAGGCAGCTTAGTGACCACAATGGATGGAGCTGGACCTTGAGTCAGGAAGACTAAGTTAGGCAGCCTCAGAGGTTTGCTAGCTGTGTGTGACCTGAGAAAAATCACTTAAATTCTTTGTTTCACTTTTCTCATTTGTAAAATGGAAATACAATAATATCTCCCTCCCAGGGTTGCTTAGAGGATCAAATAAAAAAAATTTTGTGAAACATTATGTAAGTCCTAAAGGGATGAACAAACATAGCTATTATTATTATTGACTATCACTTGTGATAGCTATCATTTTTGTAAATCTTTGTACTGAAAGATATGTTCAATCTTAAATGATTATTCTACTATTACAGGAAGAAATGTAAGTGATGACTATATTGGCTACTAAATTGATCTGCAAGTCCTTAATTTGGTTTTTAGTTGATTTTTAAAAATTGATTATATCGATTGCATTTCTTTTTGAACTGACTCGGTGAAAAAGCAAAAAACTCCAGCTCTGCTATTGTCTGCTCTTACATTGTATATAATCTTAAGTTTTGAATGGAATAGAAGGGCTTCTTTCTTTTGCGTTATTTCCACTGATGATAGAGTTCTTGGGATTTAATTTATACACTTGTTTGTAGTTTAAAACATTTAAATTTTATTTTTTTGTAAAAGATGTAGCTTGAAAACAGGCGATATTTTACAGCAGCAATATAGGTCAACTTGCAAATTTTACTTATATTTATTATATCAGGAGAAAGTTAAAGTGAGCAGTATTATGCAGTTAATGGAAAATCAATCCATCCATTAATTCATTGCTCAAAAAGCATTTAGATTTAAATTTAATTTAAATTTAGATTTCTATTCGTTGAAATAATAATGAAATTCAAGAAAAGACATTTATGAATCGCTTACTAAGTGCCTGGAACTTAACCAAAAAAGGGCAAAAAATTAGTCTCAGCCCTCAGATTCCAGTACTCACATTTTAATAAAGGAGATAAATAACTGGGTACATACAATACTTTGTATACAAAGGGAGATTATCTCAAAAGGAAATCACTAGTTGTTGGAGGAGTAGGAAAGGCCTACAGAAGATGAGTATTGAGTTAAGTCTTGAAGGAAGCCCCAAAACCGAGAGCTAGAGGGAGGAACAAGAGCATCCCTGGCGTGGGGGACAGCGGCACAAACCCAGGAAGGTGGGAGACGGGGGAGGTCTGGGAAAGGAACAGCCAATAGGCTAGTGTAGTATGTAGAGGGAAGGAGAGGATTACTGAGGTGAAAAAGATTTTCCATAAAATAACGTATTAAAAATGTCGATTTCAGAGCTCCCCGAATTACTTGACCCCTGAATGGAGCGACAGACCACATGAATGTGTATTTTTTCCCTCTATGAAATTTCTAGTTGTAAACAAAAGCCCTTCCCAGCATCCTTAGCTTGTGAGGACTTTTAATTTGACACATGGATGTGACTCAGCCGTCTGGCTTTAAGCGAGGGGCGGGGAGTGTGGCCACTGCAGCATAAACAGCGGGGACTCGGCGCTGAACCGGGGCGCAACCTTTTCCTCTTTTAAAGGGCGATTCCCGGTGTCCAGAATGACGGAGCTGCCGGCAGCCCAGCAGTGAAAAGTAAGTCACTGGAAGAGTTGCGCTGGAGGGGGTGGATGGCGGAGGAGCGGAGGGGAGCCGGGGGGGCCGGGAAGTCTAAGTTTCCTATTGTGCGCTCACTCGCCTCCTGGAGTCTTTCTGTGCGATTCCGCTGGGGGGGAAAGGGGGGACGGGGCAGAAGCGGAAACCCAAGCTGCCGTGCAAGGCTGGGGCTGCACCGGGGCACCTCGTCTCCGTGTCTTAGTCGGAAAAGATGCTGATAAACCCAGCGAACCGTCTTCCGGAGGAACGCTAGAGCCCGATCCGCGCGCGCAGGGATCCTCTAAATAGCAAATCGAAGAAGAATCTAGTTTCTGTACGGTGAAACTTCATCGTGAGCCTCTAGCTTACCTTTAAGAGAAATGATGAGAACAGTCACTGGAGTTTTACCTTTTGTTGTTTCCTTAGGTCCTGAGAAATATTATATGCATGGACGACTCTTGGGCCGCTAATGAAGGAACCAAACTGTGTATTGGGGGGCGCCCTAGGTGCCCCAGTCTGTTCACTTCTCTCCCAGACCCTCCCCTATCTGTAGCCCCCTTCACGCCACCCCACCCCCAACTCGCACACCTTACTGACCTGCATCACTTAAGCCCCCTAAGACGGGACTTCTAAAGTAGTTTTCTTTTAAACAAAGCCAATCCTCCCCCCCCCCCCTTTTTTTTTCATTGAAAATTTGGTATTTTCAGGTTAGCAAGGCCCGATTCTGCTTAGATCTCAAGTATTTTAGAATTTGCTGTTCTGAGATTGCCTAGGTTAAATTATCCCATTGCTGTATATAATAGAAGGGGATTTGACAGATTAACAGCATAAATAAGACGATAGGCAGGAATGCTTAACCTGCGGAAGAAAACAAACTTTTAAGTGCCTTATTTGCACTAATTTATATAAAACTCGTATAGATACATTATGCACAGAGGAAATTAATTGTAAAGAGGGATAGGGACTGGACCCATGGGGACTCCCTTGGCAATTTCATTACAATGTATAGTCTTAGCTACCTAAAGCATATAAAAGTTAAGTGACTTACTGATGGTCAGACAGAATGCTGAGGTAGAACATGAAATCAGGTCTTTTTACTTTTGAGTCTAATTTTCTATTCATTGTGGTCACTCTGTAATTGTAAATAGTACCCCCCCCCCCAAAAAAAAAAAAGGAATGCCTGATAAAGGTGTCCTAAAAGACCAAGTATTGCTGGGAAGCCAGTCTGGCTTTGCTGTTTCTGGGGGCAAAATTCACTTCGGGATTTTTAGGAGAATGGCTTGGCAGAATAAAGCATTCCTGATGTGTTTCTAACCTTTATTTTCCTCTTCTCTTTGGAGCTTGATTAGAAGTCTTGACCCTCAAGAAGGAAAGGAATATGATGAAGTGGGATAGCCAGAGAAAAGGGGAGGGGGTGTCAGTACTTTCACGTACTTAAGGTATCCCCTGTTTTTTAGAGCTGTTGGCCAGCAAATCCGACTTCTTAAAGCTCCTGCCAGAATTATCTCTGCTTTATACTATGTCTGATGCTGGACTGGGCACTCCCATGTCCCCTAATCATTCTCCTTTTAAGATCAAAGCTTAACCTTTAAGAATAATTGATGATATCTGCCATCTCTGTTAGGATTTCTTTCTGTTACTGATCTCTCCAGTCTCGGTTTGGCCATTTTCTGTCATTCCTGTAGTTAAGGGACTTGGGTTCAAATCCCATTTCTGACACTACCAGTTTCCTCATGTGAACGCTTCCAGCTCTAGATCTGTTATTCATCATCTCGAATTCCATTTCTTTGTCCCTGTCCTGCATTATTTCTGTAATCCTGAGCCTCATGATTTCTCTATCCTCTCCCATCCTCAGCCTGGATTTTGTTCTAAAGATGAGTGCAGTTAGAGAAGTTTGGGAATTTTTTTTGTCAGCATTATTAAAATATCACATATATTTGCAGTTCTAGACCCCAAGAAAAACATATCAGAGAACAGCTAAGCTGATTAAAGGTACTTTTGTTTGAGGATAGACTTAAAAATAGAATCCTACAGGCTAAAATGATCAATTATAAATGCATGAAGCACATATTTTGTTCACCACATCTTGGGATACTCAATAAGGAACCAGCCCCTTTAAGCTTGAAATCAGCAAATTAAGGACAATTTTTTTTTTAAAGTTTAGATAAGTTCATGGATTGTAGATTCAAGTTATTAAAGAATTTTTGTGTAGTATTCTTAACTTTTGTGTTTGATATCATACAAAATCCATGCCCTATCTAAAAATGTCACTTTGTACCTCTTAACAGAAATTGAACATTCAGCTAAACTATTAGTATAGGAATATATTTCCCTCCCCCCCCCTAAAAAAAAAAAAAAAAGAGTGGGTCTCCTGATCTTCTTATGCTCATGGATAGTCCCACCCTGATTGGCATAGGAGCTTGACTTGCTCCTTTTCCAGTTTGGGCTGGTTTATCCTTCCTTAGTCAACTGACTGATTCCTCACTACTGGGAGCTCACATATTAAAACTGACTTTAGTGTAGACATCTTATTAGCATCACTGCAGCTCAGAACTCCCAAACTCAAGAGATCCACCTGCCTCAGCTTCATAGCCGAGATTATGAGTGTATACCACTATACCCAGCTGGTATGGCATTTCTTTTCTTTTTTTAATTTTATTTTTAATTTTAGCTTTTTATATACAAAACATATGCATGAGTAATTTTTCAACATTGACCCTTGCAAAACCTTCTGTTCCAACTTTTCCCTCCACCCCTTCCCCTAGATGGCAGGTAGTCCCATACATGTTAAATATGTTAAAGTATATGTTAAATACAATATATGTATACATATTTATACAGTTATCTTGTTGCACAGGAAAGATTGGATTTAGAAAGAATGTAAAAATAACCTGAGAAGAAAAAAACAAAAATGCAAGCAAACAGTAACAGAAAGAATGGAAATGTTATGTTGTGGTCCATAATCATTTCCTAGTGTTGTTTCTCTGGGTCTAGCTGCTTCTGTTCATTACTGATCAATTGGAACTGATTTGGATCCTCTCATTGTTGGAGATGGCCATTTCCATCAGAATTGATCATCATATAGTATTGTTGTTGAAGTGTATAATGATCTTCTATTTCTGCTCATTTCACTCAGCATCAGTTCATGTAGGTCTTTCCAAACCTCTCTGTATTCATTCTGCTGGTCATTTCTTATAGAACAATAATATTCCATAACATTTATATACCACAATTTATTCAGCCATTCTCCGATTGATGGGCTTCTCTTCAATTTCCAGTTTCTAGCCACTACAAAAAGGGCTGCCACAAACATTTTTGTACATATGGATTGGTATGGCATTTCTTAAAAGATTGTGAAATGATGGAGAGAAGGGCTCCCTTCTTAAAGGGAGGCTGTCTGTGACTTTCTTTTCTTGGGGACTAAGAATTCTTAGCTAGCTATTATGCAATAACATATCATTCCTAAAATTTTAAGAGATGAAAGATATGTCGGGGTCATTTCAGAGGATCCATATGAGAACAATTCCCAACACAACACATCTGACATTGTCTTTACTTGAATATTGATAGTGACACAGACTTCCAAAGTAACCCATGCTAGTTTGGGATAGCTTTCATTGTGAGAAAACTTACCTTATATTAAGTCTAATTTCTATCCATCATTCTTCATTCTGGCTTCTGGAACCAAGTAGAATAAATCAAATACTTCTCACAAATGACATATGAATTATTGAAGATTAATTTTGCAAAACTTAAAGTGCTATCTAAATGCTATTAGCTCCTGTTAAGGACAACTATCTCTATTACTCTTCCCCTCTGCCTGCCCCACCCCAATCTTTTTTTCTTCCAAGTTAAACCTCTTCCCAAGTTCTTTCAACTGATTCTCATTTGACATATCATCATCCTCACTGCCCATCTCAAACAGAATAGAGGAGGTACACTGACTCGTACCTATAGTAAGAGGCATCTAGGTGGTACAGTTGCTAGAAGTCAGAACTTGGGGTCAGGAAGGCCTGAGTTCAAATCCAGCATGAAATACATTTAATAAAACCCTGGGCAAGTCACGTACCTTCTGTCTGCCTCAGTTTCCTTATCTACAAATTGGGGATCTAAATATATCTTTTACCGACTGCTTCTAAGGATCAAATGACATAATATTTGTAAAGCTAGGGGGTAACTGGGTGGTACAATGGATAGAACACTGGACTTAGAATTAGACTCATTTTCCTGACTTGAAATACAGACTCAGACACTTATTAGTTATGTTACACTAGGCAAGTTACTTCACCCTATTTGCCTCAGTTTCCTCATCTGTAAAATGAATTGGGGAAAGAAATGGTAAATCATTCCAGGATCTATGCCAACACCTCCTTCAAAATGGGTCACAGAGAGGTGGATACAACTTAAACCAACTCAACAACAAACAGAATTGCAAATCTAAAAGTCATACATAAATGTTAGCTAATATTAAGTTGGTAAGATTAATTTAGATCCTTCTTCCAGGAAACAAGTGGAGGAATGATATGCAACAGAATAAAATATAATCAGGAAACTTATTTTTTTCCAAATCAACTGCACAATATAGAAGGTAGTACTTTTCTTACAATGTTGTGAGTATTAAATGCATTAACATACATAGAATGCTTTGCAAACCTTAAAGTCTTATATAAATATTATTATGAATACTCTTTCCAAGATTTGGTGTCCAAGATTAAACTAAATACTCTAACCAGGGTAGACAACAACTGTGCAGTTATCCCTAGCTCTGGATAGTATCTGGCACATAATGGGTGCGAAATAAATGCTTGTTGGTTGATTGACATTCTGTCTCTTAATTCAGTCTGAGATTGCATCATTAGATTCTAGCTATCATAACACGTTGACTTTTTGAGTTTGTATTTCTCTAATCCCTTTTCCCCCCAGATCCTTTGCAGATAATTTCCTGCCTTTTCCTTCTTCAATTTATGTAAATGATTACTTATGCCTAAGTCTTAAATTTCATCTAACTAGTTGCGGTCCAATGTTCTAACCTATTAAGAATTATTTAAAAGTCTTAATATATCTAGCATTCACTATCCCTTCAAGATTTGTGTCATCTATAAGTCTGATGTAGCCTGGCTATCTATGCTTTTCACTAACAAAAGTGTTAAACAGCACAGATTACTGGAGCATTAAACTAGAATCCAACATATGGATCTTCTGTTTCCTTTCTAATAGTTTTACTTTTCATTAATGTCAGTTTGAGAGACTTCTGTAATAGCATATTCTAACAATGCTTCTCTGCTTAATTTGTTAGTTTTTTTTTTTTTTTAATTATTTGAAATAGGGAGGGGGATTGGGCTTGTGATAGCATTGACAAAGGAAACTCCCATAGTGAAGGGCTTCCTTTACCAAAGCAGTTTGGCACCTTTTTTTTTCTTCTTTCCTGTTTTCTTTTTTTTTTTTCTTCTCTTGATACCTCTCCCCTCTGTCCTTTCTTCTTCTCTCTTCCTCTTCTCTCTATTCTTCTGCTCTTCTCTTTCCCTCTCCTCTCTTTCCTCTTTTATTCTTTTCCCCTCTCCTCTCTCTCCATTCTTTTGCTCCTTTCACTTATTCTTCCCTCCCCTTCGTTCCCTTCTTCTCTCTTTCTTCTCTTCTTCAATCCTCCTCCCATTATTTACACCTCTGAGGGTCACAAAGTCAGGAAGAAGTGAAAGCAGGACTTCAGCCCAGATCTTACAGACTTCAAGGTCAGCCATCTATCTACTGTACCACTTGGTATTTCTCTTCAAATGTTCTGTACTCCTCACCTTTAATTCATTGGAACTGCCCTTTGCCACCACTTTAGTCTAAATTAGGTTACTCAATGATATTTTCACACATAAAATTTACAGGATCATAGATCTAGAGCTGAGCTCATCCAGTCTACCCCTTTTACTTTAGAGATAAGGAAATGAATGGGATATAAATCTGGGACAAATGTCATATCCACAGTATGACACAAAAAAGCAAGTTTCCAGAAGCCCTATAAATAGCAGGTACTAGAGGTAGGATTTGAACTTAGATCCTCTGACTACATAACCAGTGCTCTTTCTACTGTATAATGCTTCTTCACTGTGTTTCTTTTCACATAATCTATACTTCAGATTTTTAGTTAATTGTGACTGGTTTTCTTACTAGTTAGTCTAAATTAGTGAAGTTTGATGTGTGAATTTTTTTTTAACTAAATTTACTAATTTACTAAATTAGTGAAGAATGTTAGGGATAATGTTAGACTTAGCAGATCTGTAAATTCAGATGTCTTCTATCATTTCCCAGTATTAGACTCTATTATCAGGCTATTTGAAGTTAGGGAGTTAATGGGAGGATGATCAATCAGTCAGTCAATAAACATTTACTAAGCACTTCTAAATACTAGGGACTGTGAAGCATTTGTGATACCAAAAAAAAGAAAAAAAGAAAAAAAAAGAATCAAAAGACAGCCCCTGTCCTGAAGGAACTTACAAATTAATTAGGAAGATAACATTCAGAACAAATATTGACAAAGCAAGATGCTGTTACAGGATAAATAGGAAATTAACAGAAAGAAGGTGGTAGAATTAAGGGGGCAGTTAGGTGGTACAGTTGAGTGCCACTGGGTCTACAGTCAGGAATAAGTTAAAATCTGGCCTCTGATACTTATTAGCTGTGTGACCCTAGGCAAGTCACTTAAGCCAGTTTGTCTCAGTTTTCTCATCTGTAAAATGGGCTATTGATGGAAATGGCAAATCGATGGGTATCTTTTGCCAAGAAAACCTCAAATGGGATTACAAAAAGTCAGACACAACTGAAATAACTGAACAGCACTACAGGGGAAGCTTCCAGTAAAATATGACATTTTGGTTGGGATTTAAAGGAAGCCAGGGAGGTCAATAGTTAAAGCAGAGGAGAAGCTGCCAGAGGAAATGTTTGGAGCTGAAGGTTAGATGATTTAGGGAAATTATTATATATTTCTAGTAGCAAGGAAAAGAAACATTTTTTTATTAGAGGAAATTCCAAATAGTATCTTAATCAAATTCACTTATATATACATTATCTATGTATATTACATGTATATATATAATATATATACACCTCCCCTTGTATCTCAAGTAGCCTTTTTTAGCCTGGGACTGCACATTTAGTACCGCTAGCAAATGCACACAAATGGCCTTGGCACCTTTACAGAGGAAATGTTTCCTGGAAGCATACATAATCCTCCTCCTAGCACCCAACACACCCGCAGCTCCAGCCTCAGTAGCCTGGTTGCTGACAGTACTCCTGTCCACAGTCCAGCCTGCATTCCCACCCTGACCTCATTGACAGATTAGAACCATCACCAGGTCTAATTCCAACCAAAGAAGAGAAAATCTATTTCTTTGAGCTGCTTTCCAAGTAAAAATCAGCTCTCAGGTTGCTCAAAAATAATAGATGAATTAAGGCAGGTATAGTGAAAAGATATTGGTAACTCTCTGCAAAATGACTTCCTTGCCATAGTGAGCCATTTAAGTTAGAGGCAAGTCAGGCAAACCATTTGCAGAGGATTGAAAAATATAAAAGCTTCGCATAGCTATTTCAGGAAACAAACAGCAAGGCTTGGCACACTAGCATCAAGCATAAGCATCTTCAGTGTATTTCAGGCCACTGGGAATGATCAGGTGGCTTCCTATGGACATGGTCCAAGGGTTATAGGCTCATCCCTTAAGTCATAGAAACAGAATTTATGGGGTCTGTAAAGGAACTGGAGAATCAAAATATGTTTTCCCTTCAAACATTGGTTTTAAAGCCTTCCAGAGAAGATAATTTTCCCATATTGGGCAATTCATTTCTCTACAAATACCTCATATTGCTTTATTTCCTACATTTTGTCTTTAGCTACAAAGGGAGAAAAAAAGACCATCTTAATCTTCTGCTTCTTAAATCTCTCTTCGGCTTTGTCTAAGAGGAAACATTCCAGTGCGTCTAATCTCTTGTTATTGCCTGTCTTTAACCCTTTAAACACCATTTTGGATTTTTTGCATCCTCTAATAATAATAGCCAGCATTTATATAATGCTTTAAGGTTTTTGAAGTACTTTATAAATATTATCTCATTTGCTCTTCACAAGAATTCTAAGAGGTAGATGCTATTGTTAGATCCATTTTACAGAAGAGAAAACTGATGTAGACAGAGTTTAAGGGACTTACCCAGGATGACTCTGCTAGTAAGTATCTGAGGTAGGATTTTCACTTGCCTCCCTGACTTCCATTCCAGTGTGTTCTATTCACTTGCCTCCCAAATTCTTAGGATCATTTTTGCTGTGGGATGTAGCTTTATGGTTAGCACATAGTTAGTGCTTAATAAATACAGGTTGATTGGTGCTTGCCATATATCCTGGTACTTTTAATCTGATTAGGGCTGAGTAATAAGGAGATTATTTAACTGTTTCTACAATCCATACTCCTCCTAATGCTTCCCAAATAATATTTGCTTCATTAATTACAGTATTACCTTGTTTTGGGATGGCAAGGTTTTAGGACCTTGGATTTTTTTCTTTCATACCAAATAGGATACTATTTGTAAAATGCTTAGTCCAGTGTCTGACACATAGTAGGTGCTTACTGCCTTCCCTGTCCCTTTATATGTAGATAGACAGTTGCTCTGCATTTTGTACAATATTTGCTATTCAATGCAGAGTCAGTTCCAACTCTTTGTAACCCTATTTGGAGTTTTCTTGGCAGAGATACTCCAGTGGTTTGCTATTTCCTTCTCTAGCTCATTTTACACATGAGGAAACTGAGGCAAACAGGTTGAAGTTACTTGCCCAAGGTCACATATCTTGTAATTGTCTGAAGTCCGATTTGATCTTAAAGCCTGAATCTGGAGTTGGCTCTGGTATTGTTTAAAGAAGGAGGTAGGAAGCAAAATTGGTTGTACTAGGCTTCTGTTTCCCTTGTCTGTTGCTCCTTATCTTTGTTATCAGAGCCATTGTTTTCATCAGAGATAAAAATAAATAGCAAGAAATACTTGGAAGTAAAAATGCCCAGCCTATATAATGCAATTGCTAGCATTCACCACTCAGATTTTAGTGATTATTCAATCTAACCACCATTTGCACTTAAAAAATAGAATTTTATTGATATCTTTGATTTTTTTTATCTCTTACATTTACCTGTGTATTCTTTTCCTACATCCTCTCAGAGAATAATTCTATAACAAATAAGGGGGGATTTAAAAAAAAGAAGAAATAGAGGAAAAATAAGATCAATGCATTGAAAAAAACCTCAAGTTTATACAATATTTCGCATCCATGTGTCTTTCCTCTAATTCTGCAAAGGAAGGGGACCTAGGGTTAGGTAAGCATCTTTTCATATCTCTTCTTTGGGATCGTATTTGTTTATTAGAATTTCTTAATAGTTACCTTCTATTGTCTTGGCTTTGCTTATTTCACTCTATATCAGTTCATGTTAATCTTTCCATGTTTGTCTGATTTCATCATGTCCATTATTTCCTTCATTCCAGTGTTATTTTATTACATTCATGTACCACAATTTGTTTAGCATTCCTCAGTCAATAGGAATCTACTTTGTTTCCAGTACTTTGCTGCTACAAAAAAAATGATGCTATAAATATGTCGATGTATGTGGAACTTTTTTGATGTCAGTGACCTGCTAGTTGTATACGCCTACTGATAGAATCTCTACCTTCTGTACATTTTTGGCTGAATTTTCATGATCTTCTTTAAGAGTGAAACAGCTATTTATTTTCACCTAGAAAATAAACTTTCAAATTTTTAATTTTAAATTCAATTCAATTTCAGTTCACATAATTTTTTTTTAAATTATCTTCCCCAAGCACAAGAAGAGAAAGATAAGGGGAGACCAGAGTTCATGTGAAAAAGAGGTGTATGTTTTTAATGTACAACAAATTCAACATGACTTTAACAATGTGAATTAAGATTTCACAGGACTAGGTAGCCCCTGTATAATCTGACTTGATCTTGTGTTATTTGGAATTTTGTGCTTATTTCCGTTTACTGCATTTTAGGGAGATTGTTAATTAAATCAACAAACAAAAGTATCTACTATTTGCCAAGCACTGTGCTTGGAGATATGGGTTACAAAAGATTTTGGCCATATGTATATCCCACAAGAGAGAGAAAAACCTGAGTTCAAAGCCAGCCTCAGCCACCATACTAGCTGTGTGACCCTACGCAAATTACTTAATCCATTTGCCTTAAGACACTGGAAAAGGAAATGGTGAACCACTCTAGTATCTTTGCCAAGAAAACTCTATGGATTGTATTAGTATTCTGTGATCCATGAAGAAGTAATCTTGACTGAATAGCAATTTCTTACAAATGTGTCCACTACTACAGTAATTGTTGATTCTTCCCACATTGCTAGCACAATACCTGACACACAGTGGACACTTAATAATGCTTTCTTTCTTTCTTTCTTTCTTCCTTCCTTCCCCTATCTCTCCCTCTCTCTTGTTCTTCTTCCTTCTTTCTTCCATCCCTCTCTCTGTTTCCTTCCTACCTTCAGTCTCTTCTTCCTTGCTCCCTCCCTCCTTCCTTCCTTCTTTCCTGCTCTCCTTCCTTCCATTTTTCCTTCCTTCATCCATCCCTCTCTCTGTCTCCTTCCTTCCTACCTTCAGTCACTTTTTCCTTTCTTCATCCCTTCCTCCTTCCTTCCTTATTCTTTTCTTCCTACCTTCCTTCTTAGCTTCATTCCTTCCTTTTTCCCTCCCTCCCTCTCTTCCTTCCTTTGTTCTTCCTTCAGAGTCCATGTGTATTTGTGGGTGACTTCAGGATTATGGGAGAAATGTTTCACAGTTAATGTTATTAATATGCTTGGGTAGCAACTTATTTCTTATAAAAAGTCTGATTAAGGAAGGAAAGAGTAGATTCCCTTCATTCAAGTTTTGGATTTCCATTTTCAGGGTGTTTTTGGTCAGGCACAGGTTGGACTTTTAGTCAAGAAGGGAGAAGCAGTGTAGTGTACTGGATAAAGAGCTGACCCCTAAATCAGAGAGACCTAAGTTCCAAGTTTTACCTTTAATTTGTACTGGCCATGTGGCTCTAGAAAAGTTACTTACCATCTCAGTGCTCTGGACAGGGAACTCCAAGACTTTAAGTTGGTCAATCAGTAAGCTTTTATTGACCACTTACTATTTGCATCAAAGAAACAAAGAAAAGAAAAGATAGTCCTTGATCTCAGAGAGCTCACAGACTAATGAGGAAAACAACATGGAGACAACTATCCATAATCAAACTATGTATAAGATAAATTTAAAATAATCAACAGAAGGAAAGCACTAGAATTAGGGGAATCAAGAAAGACTTCATGTAGAAAGTTGGATTTTAGCTGGAACTTGAAGGAAGCCAGGGAAACCAGGAGGTGGAAATATGAAGAGAGACTTCTAGGCATGAAAGACAGCTGGTGAAAATGTCTGGAGCTGGGAAATGGAGTGTCTAGTTTGAGGAACAGCCAGGAGGCCATGTGTTATTGAGGATGGGATATAAGGGATAAGAGGTCTGGAAAAGGTGGGGTGAAGCAGTTCGTGAATGGCTTGGAACTCCAGACAGGATTTTTGTGTTTGATCCTAGAGGAGAAATGTTGTCAGTGAAGTTTATTGAATAAGGGTGGGTGATATGGTCAGAGCTGTACTTTAGGAAGATGGATTTGACAGTTAAATGGAAGATGGACAGGAAGCAGGAAAACTAAACAGCAGGCATTTGTAGTTATAGGCAGGAAGTGATAAGGAGGACAGCATGACAGGAGAGAAATTGCAGATCTGCTTTGGCAAGAAAGAATTTCCTCACTGGGATTACCTTTTATCAAAGAAAGCACAAGTACAGACCAGAAAAAAATTAAGTATTGCCTATGATCCCTTATGATTCTCTCCTTCTATGAAATTTGTGCTCCAGTAGACCTGCGATCTTATCAATTTAAAATTTAATAATTAAGTCATCTGACACTACAAATCCCAGCTCATCTGTATTATCAACTTCAGCAGTTCTTATTCATGCCCATTTATAGATCCTATACAGAAGGATCTACCACTTCACAGACCTTTTATATTTTTTCTCAATAGTATTTTTTTTCAAATACATGTAAAGACAGTTTTCAACATTCATTTTTCTAAGACTTTGTGTTTAAAATTTTTCTCCCTCCTTCCCTTATCTCCCCCTCCCCAAGACAACAAGAAATCTGATATAGGTTTAATATGTGCCGTTTTAAAAAACATATTTCCGTATTTCATGGGACTTTTAACAATCCATGGGTATCTGTGTAACACTCAGGATATCCATCTAGAGGCAGCTTTGTGGCACAGTAGATAGAATGCTAGAGTGGGAAGACCATAACCAACAAACTGCCTCATGCTTGCTAATTATAGGACCTAAAACAAGTCTTAACTTGTCTGTCTCAGTTTTCTCATCTGTAAAATGGAAGTAGTAATATCACTTAGTTCCCAGGTCTGATGTGACTATCAAATGAGATAAGATTGGTAAAGTGCTTTAAGCTTTAAAGTGCTGTATAAATGCCAGCTATTTTTATTATCTGCCCCACCTCCTAACCTTACACATTTAATGTTTGCAAATCCTTTTCTTCACAACTGTTCTATTCTCTAGGAAGTAAGAGTATCATTATCCCCATTTAACAGATGGGATAATTGAAAAGTTAAGTGGGTTGATGTTGCTGACACAATGAGTGAGTTTCTGAGGCAGGATTTAGGCCCATATTTTTTCCCCACAGATTCTGCTACTCCATGTTACTTCTTAAGGAAAAGCAAAATTTGTACCTTTGAAAATTATGCCCTTGCATTGTGGGAAAAAGACATGCTATTTTAGAAACCTATTGTGTGACTAAAATGTCAACCTCATTCTTTTCTTGTAGAGAGACTTTCTGGCCAGCAAGATCCACAAGCCAGGTTATAGGAACTAATAGCTTGGCTAGAAGCAAGCTGATGATGCTACAAATTTGACCTTTTCGTAATGGAAATCCAAGTCAAGTACAATAATCAGCTTTTCTTGTATGGCAGAACAGTACCCATTGGTACAGTTAAGTGTTATATCGACATGTTACCTAAATCTTCCCTTGCTACGTAAGAAAGTGCCATTTCCTGGGGAAACTAAAAATGATTCTAGCAAGTAGGAACCTTGGTATGCTAATAAATCTTTTTTCCTTTGGTCTGGCTGTCCTCTTTTCACCTTTCCTCTCCTTGTCTCTCTCTCAGTTCTTTTATAAAGCTGTTTCTCTGGACATAGACTGATTCATCCTGAAAGTTCAATGAAACATGGGCATCCACAAAGTATTCATATTCCTTGGACACCCCCTCTTCTGCCAGCTTTTCTGCGGGCTTGTTTCTAAAACATTTTATTGGCCTTTGTCCTATCTGTAATAGGTATAACTGTAAGAATCTGAGTCAGTAATGGCCAAATGAAGATTCCTTTCATCAATACAAATTAATTCACCTTAGAGGTTGCCTAGAAGATTTCCATCCTCATTATTGGTTCCTGAAGGTAGACCAAATGAAGTGAAAACAGAAAAATATCATCTCTTTGCCTTAAAGATTCCCTTGAAAAAGTCTAAGACCAAATTGCTCAAAATTTGGATGTCCAAAATTATACCCTTGACATAATTATTGCCCATTGCTCAAAATGAAGGCAAGAGAAGAAGCAGATCCACATCAAACCCAGTCTGAGACTCTGATTTTAAAAATTCATTTCTGAATGAGCAGTATAAAGCCAATCAGATTTACTTTCTCCCAACCTTTGTATTTCTTCTATTTCCCTCTTACTCCCCTCTCTTCCTTTGTATTCCTGTTCTAGATTGCAAAGAACTTCCTTGATCTGTGATCCCCTCTTCCCACTCTTACTACCTATGCCCCTTTCCTTCAACTTCAACCTTGCCTCATTCCTTCCCTGATACCTATCTCCCTAACTCGTCCCCTAACAGTTTCTCCATACATGCTGCTAACATTGACCAGTCTGATCTTGTCTCTTGAGACTTAAACTTTCATAACCCTCCAAATGTTTCTCCATAGACTTTAGAATAGGAAAAGGTCATGGGAATGAGGTTGGAAAACTTTAAAATAGTCTTTCCTCAACTTCAAAAACAGAATTTAAGATCTAGTTCTCAATGACACTTCCTGTTTCTTCCTTTTTGCCAAAAACACATTTTTCTCTCCCCAAGATTGCCAAGTAGTGTTCAATGTGCATATATTGAAGCTCTTAGGTATCTGAACCTTCATGTTTTCCTTGGACAGCAGCTGATAATGTTAATTATAGAAGTCTTCTCCCAACTCTATTTGAGGAGCTTGTAAATTTAGGAGGAAGCTCAGGGATTTTGTGGAACTCCACTAGCCCACTTAGTGGAATGTAAATGTCTTCTCTGATAGGTCCTCCCCTGCCAGGGGATTTATTAGCACACTATGGAAGCTATTCATTGCAAACAGCGTTAGTTCACAGTAAATGGTACTTGGTTATGTAAGTATAGTAAGGCAAGATTTAAGTTAGACAGCAAATTGGCAGTATTCTACAGCCATCCTACACCAAAAAAGGGATTCCTATTCACAATATGAATGCCAGTGACACAGATGACCTGACCCATTGCTGGGACCCACTGCCACAAATGCTGGCTGCTAACAGTATCTTTCGTTGTTGCATTTCCAGGTTCCTCCAGTTTCTAATACCATCCCTCTAAGATTGCCTTTCTGAATGTATCCTGTATGTTGTTTAGTTGTTTGAATTGGTTCTGACTCTTCATGACTCCCATTTGGAATTTTCTTTGCAGAGATCCTAGAGTGGTTTGCCATTTCCTTCCCATTTCATTTTACAAATGAGGAAACTGAAACAACAGGGTGAAGAGATTTGCCTAGAGTCACACAGCTAGTCTTGCAAGCCAGGTCTTCCTGACTCCAGGCCCATTGTACCACCTAGCTGCCCCAGAGAGATTCTAAATACAAATAAAATTCACCATAAGATTAACAAAACCATTTCCTTCTATATCTCAGTATTCAGTCTCAAAGAATATGGCAGAGTAGACAACTGCTCTGAGTCACTACTTTGAGAGTCTTCTCATTTTATAGGGCAGATATGGAAGAACAAGGGATCTTTTGTTCTTGAACCTCACCTCCTAAGGAATTCTGTTTCCTTTATAGATGTTGTTCTTGAGGCCATCTATCTCCCCTCCCAAAACTTTGTTACCTATTACCCTGTACACATTGAACATCTGGACCTTTTCTCTTGGCAACACCTGTGATAATACTGTGGCCCAAAGTGCTGCAGAATTAAGTGAGCTCATCTCACCTCATTATTACCTTTTCATTTCCTCTTACATTTAATAAACTCATTTCCTTTCCAAACATAGTTTGTTCAATCAAGATGGACATCTCTAGGCTACACTAATTTTCAGGGCTTGAGAATGGCTGTTACCCCCAAATCCCTGATCTTTTGACTTGTATTTGTGACCCATCAGATAAACTAAATGTAAAAGCAAGGATAGCATCATGACTAATGAAAGAATAATTTGCCTAGGGAATTGTCAAATAGCTGCATTTATCATCCAGAGTTGCATTACTTGCAAAAAATATATGTGGTTAAAGGAAAAAAAACTTAGAGTAGCATTCTGAGGAGAGCTAATCTCCCATTCCATGCATTCAAAAATAGATTTCATAGAATTCTTCCTTTTTCTGGCATTTAAATATTGCCTGATGATGGGCAGTGTGGTACATAGGTAGATAGCTATTCTACTTGGGGAGGACACTGTAAAAACAAAAGAGAGAGTTATACATGAACCCACACATACACACACAGAATATTCAGATTTGGCCTTCCAATATGATTGAGTCAATTCAAGGGAAGTACTTCACTTCTAAGATGAACCATCATCTAGCAAAAACCCTTGGAGTCTCCCAAATTTCATAACCCCAGAATATCTCTAAGGTTAAGTAGAAAGAATCTAGACATAAAATGAGACATAGGGAAGTTATATCCTCTACCCC
This sequence comes from Antechinus flavipes, assembly GCF_016432865.1. NCBI lineage: Eukaryota > Metazoa > Chordata > Mammalia > Dasyuromorphia > Dasyuridae > Antechinus > Antechinus flavipes. Next base: position 195,693,793 of record NC_067401.1, read on the forward strand.
AGTAATGAGGCATCTTATGAATGTAACCAGTAGGAAATTCAGTCACTACCCTTAATGAAAGAAATTTGGGGCATCCCATAATAATGGGACTCAGGCACTAGCAACAGGAGGGTTCCACAGTGAGGGATTCTGTTGTATGGTATGTCACTTCATTAACCAAATGAAAGTACAGCATTCTCTAACCTCCTTAAACAAAAACAAAAATGCATGGGCTGATCCAGATAACCTTTCCTGTCCCATTATCCAGCCAAGGGACAGAGTATATACATACTTTTTGTCCACTGACAAAAGTATAGCAGGTCTCCCTAGAGATTTGTAACCCAAATAGCCTTAAAGTTGGATCCAAGCTAGTCATACCTACAAAGATGGAGCAATTGATTTTCAGGATCTGAGAATTGAGAATCTGATTCTCCAGAGTTGAACAGTCTGCATAATTGTAGGATTTATTCTTAAAGCTAGACTCCTTATGAGGAGTATTTTCATCCTGGAGCATTTTCCCAGGGAGTTTTAATAATCCTAAATAGCAAGATTTTTTTCCCCACATATGATAATTCAGAGCCTAATCTGTAAATGTCAAGCTGCTGGAGGACATGTTCTCCCCATAAACCCTAGGTGGTTCTCCACTAATGTCCCCATCTCCAAATGAGGATGTCTTTGAATTATATGATTTTCAAACAATCTCTCTAAATTCAAGAACAGATCTCAACAATTCACTAGAAAATTTTTCTCTTTACATTTCTCACCATATGATCATTTAAGGTGAATATTAAAAAGAGAGATTATGAAAGAAAAGACATACCATATTAAAATGATAACTTCATTCTTTTCCCTTGGAGGGGCTTTCCAGCTCACCAAGCCATAGGAACCAACAGCCTGATTGAGTAAGATGGAAACACAAAAAACTGTTGAGCCTCCCATTATAGGTCAAGCCTACTAATTAGCTTTCTTGTATGGCAGAACAATACTCCACAATCCAGTTAAATGCTATAGAATGCTGCTTTTTGACTGTGTAATCTAGACCTTGCCCTATATAGGGCATGCCCATGTATAGGCAACATGGGTTCTGTTTCAGTAAGAGGAAGCTTATGTCCTACTCTTCTCAAAGCTAATGGATAATATTTAGACTGCAAGAAAGCCTTTAATAAAGTCATAGAGGGAAAGCTATTTTTAAAATATGTATTATTAGAAGCTTGGGGAAAATGTTTCAACAGGGATAAAATTGGTTTAAATGCAATAAAAGATGGCCAGAGGGAAAAGAAACACTTTTTTAAGGATGTCACGGCTGAATATATTTAAGATTTTCCCAGAGTGATTTGAAGGATGGCATAGAGAAACTTGTAGGTCTGCAGATGTTGTTGTGACACCCAACACTTTATGACTCTATTTGGGGTTTTCTTGGCAAATATAATGGAATGGTTTGCTATTTCCTTCTCCAGCTCATTTTACAGATGAGGAAACTGAGGCAAACAAGGTAGTGATTTGCCCAAGGTCACATAGCCTGTGAATGCCTTAAGTAACATTTGAACTCAGATCTTCCTGACTTCACGTCTGGAATTGTATGCACTGTACCACCTACCTGTCCCAAATTGCTAAAGCAATTTCTCAAAGCACTGTGAAATAGACAGAGAAATTAGCAGATAATGTTCTTTATGGATAAATATAAAGAAAATTGCTAAGATGACAAGAAAAGATAATGATAAATGTTGGATGGAATGTGGGAAACCTGGGACACTAACACATTGTTGGTGGAGTTGTGAACCATTTCTGAAGAACAATTTGGAATTGTGCCCAAAGGCTTATCAAACTGTGCATATCCTTTGATTTCGCAGTGCCACTACTGGGTCAGCATCCCAAAGAAATCATTAAAAAAGGGAAAAGAATGTACTTGTGCAAAACTTTTTGTAGCAGCTCTTTTTTATAGGTGCAAAGAACTGGAAAATGCATGGAAGCCCATCAATTGGGGAATGATTGAATAAGTTATGATATATAAAAGTAATGGAATATTATTGTTCTATAAAAAGGATAATCAGGCTGATTTTAAAAATCTGGAAAGATTTACATGAACTGATGCTGAGTGCAGCAAGCCAAACCAGGAAAACATTGTATAGCAACAAGATTGTATCATGATCAATTATGATAGACTTGGTTCTTCTCAACAATTCAGTGATCCAGGACAATTCCAATAAACTTTGGATGGAAAATGCAATCTGCATCCAGAGACAGACCTATGGAGACTGAATGTGATCAAATCACATTATTTTCAGCTTTTTTTCCCTTTTTTCCTCATAGTTAACTCATAATTTCCTCAAAATTAACTCATTATGATTTATTTTTCTTTAAATTATTATTATTATTATTTTATTAATCTACCCTTCTGTTATCTATTTCCCCATTAAAGAAATTTTCTTTTAAAAATTCTCAATACAAATCTATATATTTTGGTTAAAAACATTCTTACATTGGTTGACTCTAAAAGTGTATGTTTCTTTCTGTATTTTAAGATTATCTTCTCTCTGGCAGGAGGTGGAATGTTGCATTTACATTCTTTTGAACTTATGGTTCATAATGGCATAGGACAGATCAGAAGCTTTCAAAATTATTCTTTATAATTTTGTTGTTATTGTATGATTTGTTCTCCTATGTCTGCTCACATTGCTCTGCATCATTTCATAAAGATTTTCCTAGTTTTCTTTCAAACTGCTGATTTTGCCATTTCTTATGGTACAATAATATTCCATTATATTTATGTTGCACAATTTGTTTAATCTTCCCCAGTAGGAGGACAACCCCCTGATTTCCAATTTTTGGTTACCATGAAAAGAAAATATTTCTGTACATTTAGAAGATCCTTTCCATTTTTCTTTGATTTCTTTTGGGATCGATGGCTGGATCAAAGGGTATTCCCAAAGTGCTTTTTTGCACTCCAAATTGTTTACCAAAATGTCTACATCCCCTTCACCAACAATACACTAGTGGGCCTGTTTCCTCACAGTTCTGTCAATATTTGTCATTTTCCTTTTTTGCCATCTTTGCCAATCTGATGAGTGTGAGGTAGGACTTCAGAGTTGCTTTAATTTGTATTATCATTATCATTATTATTATTATTATTAGTAGTTGTAGTAGTAGTAGTAGTAATGTAAGAGTATTTTTTCTTAGGCTTATTAATAGCCATGCCATGTTTCTAATATGGTGGACTTAGTCATCAAGTTATGGCCCAGGTATCAAATCCCAGAGTCATTCTAGACTTATCCTTGAAAGCAATATATGTTCCAAAAGATTGACAAAACTCATCTTGTCATCAAGAATCAAATATGAAACAAAACAGAAAATGTTATTCATCCTGATTACAAAATCATAGTGCTTGTATACCTATAATATTGAATATAATTCTAGTTGCCACCTGTTAAAAAAAAAAAAAAAGCTAACTCTAGGAACAAGAATGGAAAAAAAAAGTGTTTTCCATATGTAGGCAGATTGAAAGAATGAGGGACTTCAGAAATGATGAAAGCTGAGGAAAGGAGATTAAAGTTTATAGAATCCAAATTTGCATGAAAGGAGGAAAACATCTTTTCCACAAAATTCTAGAAAACTTTTGGGAAGGTTGTTCAGGAACACATTTCACAGTGGGAAATTTCTAAAATTATTAAAGTGACAAGGTTTTACAAGGCAGCTAGATGACACAGTGGATAGAGTGCCAAACTGGAGTCTGAAAAACTTCCAGTCTTTCTTCAGGCTTTCTGAATTCAAATGCAGCCTCAGATACTTACTAACTATGTGACCCTGGGCAAATCACTTAACCCTGCTTACCTCAGCTTAGTCATCTGTCAGATGACCTAGAGAAGGAAATGACAAGCCATTCCATTATTTTCTGACAGAGAATGAGACTGACAGGACTAGAAAAGAAAAAACAAGGCTTTACAGGTTGAAAATCTTAAAAATTCAGATTTAGGGGGTAGCTAGGTGTCACAGTGGATAGAACGCTAACCCTAAAGTCAGCAGGACCTGAGTTCAAATCTGGCCTCAGACACAACACTTTCTAGCTCTAGACCTTGAGTAAGTCACTTAACCCCAATTGACTCAGCAAAAAAAATAAAAATTAAAAAAAATTCAAATTTAGGTAAATTTCTAAGTCAACAAATTTGTATTATATTCCTATGTATAGAGATGTTGTGTGGCATAATGAATAGAAAGCCAGGCTTGAAATCACTAACACAGAGATTACAGTTCAGCTTCTGATACATCTTAGCTCTGGGACTCTGGATACCCTAGCCAGGGGTCCTCAAACTTTTTAAATAGGGGGCCAGTTTGAGACTTACATGAACTGATGCTAAGTGAAATGAGCAGAACCAGGAGATCATTATACACTTCAACAACGATATTGTATGAGGATGTATTCTGATGGAAGTGGATTTCTTTGACAAAGAGACCTAACTGAGTTTCAATTGATAAATGACGGACAGAAGCAGCTACACCCAAAGAAAGAACACTGAGAAACGAATGCGAACTATCGGCATCTTTGTTTTTCTTCCCAGGTTATTTTTACCTTCTGAATCCAATTCTCCCTGCGCAACAAGAGAACTGTTCGGTTCTGAAAACATATATTGTATCTAGGATATATTGCAACATATCTAACATATATAAGACTGCTTGCCATCTAGGGGAGGGAGTGGAGGGAGGGAGGGTAAAAATCGGAACAGAAACGAGTGCAAGGGATAATGTAAAAAAATTACCCTGGCATGGATTCTGTCAATATAAAGTAATTATTAAATAAAATAAAATAAAATATTAAAAAAAATAGGGGGCCAGTTCACTGTCCCTCAGACTGTTGGAGGGTGGGACTATAGTAAAAACAAAAACTTCATTTTGTGGGCCTTTAAATAAAGAAACTTCATAGCCCTGGGTGAGGGGGATAAACATCTTCAACTGTTGCATCTGGCCCGTGGGCCGTAGTTTGAGGACCCCTGCCCTAGGCAATTCACTAAGACTGTAGGTTGCAGAAAAGGTGCCGCCTTGAATAGGAGAAAGAGTTTTCTTACTGGGAAGTTCTTTTTGTTAAGGTTGGGAAGGGACCCAAAAGGTTGGGGGTCACAGACCAGTGTCATGAGATGTCTCAAAAGAACATGCAGGCTTGTACCCATATCCAAATCAAGGGCAAAGTTTATTGTAATTGTAACACCATTTGAAGCAGGCTAAATTCCAAATGAACCTAGCAAAGCACCAGAAGCAAGGAGACACATTTATTCAGTTCTTCATGTCACTGATATGCTAATTTTATGATCTAGAGGAAGAACTGAGGAGTGATCTCAGGAATTTGGTTATCACTGACCAGCAGATCTAGGACTAAGGCCAGAAGACTTTAGAATCATTGACAGACACATTATTAGAACAATAGTATTCTTAGGTCAGAGGGCTCAGGATCCCTAATATATCTTCTCTAAAATCTAAAGGAAGAAATATTATTATATTCGTAGGCCAGAGGACTTTTATAACCATTGACAGACAGATTGCCAGAACAATAGCATAGCATTCCAAGACTGGGAGTGGCCTCGGTATCACAGATTCCAAAGCCAGAAAATTTTAGAATCATGGACAAATTGTTAGGATAGATGCCCCTCCCCCAAGGTCAGGGTGACCTCCTTAGTGCTGGCTCCCCTGGAAGCTATATTATTTCCCCTCTTAAGCAATTTGAATCCCAAATTGATTTGGTCCAAATGGACCGAGGTCTCATCTTCTGGAGCTGCTTCAAACTAACAAGGGGTGTAGAGCTGTCCCTGCCCAGTGGGGTCTGGACTAAAGAGGGGAGGCAAGATGGCAACTGCAGAATCAGTTAGCCAATGGTATTCAGGGTGAACAACTAGTTGGAAGTTCAAAGCTTGGAGCCTGGAGGAGGAAACAAATCTTACAAGGAGGTTAAAAATATAGGGGCCAAATATGGGCAAAGAAGAAGAATTAAAAATTTGTAGGAAGGTGACTAGAGACAGTAACCAGGAATCCCACCCAGAGGAAGACTGGGGAGGGAGGGGGTAGACAAAGCTATCATGAATGTCTCTCATCCAGACAGCTTTTCCTCTTTTGTCTCCTTGATGGGGTAAGAGCAGTGTTTGAAGCAGGAGCATTATGCACAGTGAAAGTAGTGCTCAAGTGACTTAGGAAGCAAGCACCACAATGTTTAAAAGGTGTTAAGCATTCTGTAGAGAAGATAACAGGTTGAGGAGGGTTCTACTTGGAGACATTCCTTTTAACAGGTCCCTCAGAAACATCAAAATAGAATGGAAAACTCATCCTACAAAGAAAAGTATATCCCTTAGGTACACCGATGATACCTGAGGTTAGGTTTTGTAGTAGCTTCCTAGTTAGTTGTCCCCAAGGATAATTATAATTATTTGATATTATACCAATAGGAATGTTAGTTCTCAGGAGGTAATGGAGAAGCTTCAAGGAAGGTAGTATAGAAGCATCATGAGTGAGTCTGCCAGAATAATTTTGGAATGGATATCTCACAGTTATTTCTAAGGATGATCCATAGTCATAATTATAGTGAGCCCTTGACCTTGACAGGTTGCTGAGGTGAAATTGAAGCAAGTGTAAGAGGGGTTGGATTCACTTGCTCCAGTAGTATTAGTGTCCCAGCATCTGGGATGTAAATGATAAGGAATGAGGGTACAAATGAAGAAGTTGGACAGGAATGGGTGGGGTTTGTTCTCTCCAAAGCCCTAGTTCTGAGCAAAGGAGTTTGCTAAACCCAAAGGCTGTGGTAAAAAAAAAAAAAAGCTTTATTGTTAAACACCAAGAGGGATTCTCTTTGTGGGCATATCATTCTCAAGAAAGAAGTGATCTGCAGAGTCATTTTCTGAAGGCCCATTTTATGAATGAGTCTAAGGGAAGTATCAGGTAAATGTGAAATCGTGCCTGGAGTTGTGACTTCTCCCAAAAAAGCTTATCTTCCTCTGAGAAGATGCAAGACCATTTAGGTTTGTAGACCAAAGGAGACATTTTTTGATGATTTTACATAATTTTACAGGGCTCACTCAGGTCATACAGAATTTATTCTCATCATAAACATGGCCATTATGGGTCATAGTGACAATTTCTGAACCAGTTGGTTGGAGTTGAGATATGTAGATAAGAGATCTTTTCTAGTAAGAAAACAGGGGATAACCAGGTTAAAGTTATTCCCCGGGGGGCGGGGTAGCTAGTACAAATGGAGTGGCATCCAGAGAGGGGATGGTAACATTTGGGAAGGGGCCTTTGCAAATAATGCATCAGAACCCATCTGTGGATTACCTTAAGGATGCTGAGGGCCCACCCAACAATCCTGAATGCCCCCATTGCCCATGGAGTTCCCTAGCTTGACTAAAAACTAAGGAATTATCTCCCATTGATGAGGGCCCACAGAGTGACATGAGGAGAGCTGGAGAGAAAATACTAGGAGCAAAGCTCTCATCCTTGGAGTGTTGTTAAAGATATATCTGGAAAAAGTGGAAAAGAAAGAAAGAGAAAGAAAGAAAGAAAAAGAGAAAGAAAAAAGGAAGGAAGGAGGAGAGAAAGAGAGAGAGAGAGAGAGAGAGAGAGAAAAGCTAAAGTGAAGGAAAGATCACAGGAAATTTCACCCTTCTCTATGCAGTATGTTTCCAGTGTTTCCAGGAGTCCTGCAGAAGAGTAGTTTCAGGTCCTCTATTGGTCAGTAATGTCTGAGGGAGAAGAAGTAACAAGAATAGCAATTCTTTTTTTATTATTTTTAATTCTAGAAACATGAATCCAGCTGGGAGGAAACCTTTGAGTTTGAAGTTGTTGTAGTCAGAATAATCTTATATGGTTCTTCATAATGAGAGGTTCTTCACCCAATTCTCTGGAGTCTCCAGGCACAGTTTAAGTAAGGACTCATTTGAGGATGTGACTCATTTTTTCCACCTTCCCAGAAAACTGAGGCCGCCAGGCAGAATGGAGATGATAAATAATCTTAGGTATTTCAGCCACCTTTTAAGTTATTTGAGAAGAGAAGGCTGGGCCATTGTCACTCTGCAGAATCTTGGGGAGACCATAAAAAGTTCCAACTGGCTGGCCTCTGGGATTAGAAGCTCACTTGAGATGTTTGAAATCACCCAGAAGGAGAAAAGATGTACCCCATTCCTTCCCCAAGGGCTTGTTCCTGCAGTGTATATGAAGGCGATTAAGAGTCAGGGAGCTGGAGAATGAAAGGTACCAAGGTCAGGGGCAAATTGGCAGCTAAATCTGCAAGCCAGTTTCCCTTGTTCTGAAGTGAATCTCCATTCTGGTGTCCCTCACAAAACATAACAGAAACTTCCCTAGGTTCGTAGACAGCTTGCAACAATTGTAGAATTTCCCCTACATATTTAATGGGGAAATTATTTATTTTTGCTGTCAAAAGTCCCTTTTCTTTCCATATAGCTCCATGAGCATGCAAAACATGTCAGTATAGATGTTCACATTCATTTCTTTCCCCAATTTTAAAACTCTGTGAGGGCAAAAATGCTCTGAACTTGATGAGGGGTTAGAACCTCCAATGGCTGGCCTAGGGTGAGCTTAGAAGCTTCCTCACTTAGAAGGGCTAAGGCAGGAGGGTCACCTCAATCACCAAGTTTCTTCAAGAAATAAGCAAGAGGTCTGGGATAAAGTTCCAGCGACTGAGTTGAGATCCCTAGAACCTGACCCTGCTTTCAGCTTTTAGGTCTTAAAACCTTGGCCAGATCAGGGCCTCCATTCGAGGGGAATAGTGTCAGGGCCTTGAATAGAATCCTAGAGGGGCTTGGCAATAACTAAAGTTAGGGATAAAATTCAGCCATTCATAGGAAAGTACACAGCTTTTCTTTGAGGAAGGTTCAGGGAATGATTAATAGACTGATAGTCAATGTGGAACCGATAGGCAAAGAAACTTCACAGCCCTGGGTGAGAGAAGGGGGGCCTGGAAGTTAGGGGTTTGTATGGCTGCAGCCAGAGAAGCCTCTTAGATTGGGCTGCAGATCAAAACACCATCTACATAGTGGATAGCCACGGCCTGTCCAAATGTATGGAGGCTGTCATAGAAGCCCTGAGCTATCTCCATGTTATGGACATGACTGCCCATGTTAATTGATGGAATTTGCTCTTGGATTTGCCCCTTCAAGGGCAAAAAGAAATTATAAATCTTTATATAATGGTATACAAAAGAAAGCATCTTTAAGATCTAAGGTAGAAAACCATTTTGTCCCCTAGGATACTTGGTATTGGGCTCATAGCTCCCCTACTCACCATTTGCTCTGATGATAGAAATTTGCTTTAAGAAGAAAAAAGAAGGGATATGATTATAATAGCATTAAAACAAGTCTTTTAGGCTTCAGTCTAAGAGCATATACATAACAGGATAAAGCATCTTTAGCTCTATTTGACAACCTATCATGCAGTAATAATTCCATCTCATAGCCAGACTCAGGAATAATCAGGTAGGAAACAAAGAAACAGAACTGGGAAACTGAGTCAGAAAGATCTTACCTTAAGCAGAGGGTAAGGTTGTCTTCCCAGCTCTTGTTCCAGATAAGATATCCACCTGTGACAGTTCAGGAAGACATTCTTCTGAGTAACTTATGACATTTCTCTCAAATGCTGGGTTATTGACAGTGATCAGGCAATCAAATTCAAAACTCAAAATAGTATCAGTTACAGTCCCAAGAGATTTTATCTCTAATAGCAAATTCTACTAATTGTAGCTTAGGGCTACAGACATTATTTTTAAAAGTTTACCAGGACTTATACACATATGAGATTTTGTTTAACATGTTTTATATGTTAAACCTATCCTATCATATCTCAGATAACAAATTTTCAAATAATTTTACATAGACATAGAAATCATTTATCTGTTGGTCACATCTAAAAAACCCATAAAGTTATCAAACATGAAGCAGTTATATCCATAAATGAATAACATTCACATAGCATGTTTTAGGCTAAGCATTTTTGCAATTATGTGATCTATACAATAATTATTATTTCTCTTTACAAATCAGAAAACTGGGCAGAGATAAAATAATTTGCCATAAATTACATACCTAATACATATCCACAACTGAAACAAAGAATGGTGATCTTACCAAATGCAGAGGCTGACTGGCTTTCTCACCTTACATTGATCTGCTGGGTGCTGTCAGGGGTATCCACATTCTTCCCAGGCAGTTTCTGGAGAGAACCTGCTGGAGGCTGGGGTGACTGGTCCCAGGATCTCCTTTTGATGGTAGTATCAGTGCCAGGGTTCAGAGAATGCTGACCATTGGATCTTACTCCCACTCTCCCAAAACTGGGTTGGAGAGATGTTTGGGCAAGGTTGTATGGGATCCCCATGGCTATTGCTGTTTCCCCTATTTCTACAGGAGAGAAAGAATTTGAGTTTTCCCGCAGTTCTTTAGCATTCTCTTTTCTTAATCTGTTCTGAGATGAGAGTGGTGCTATTCTAGTGGCAGTGTAGAGAGTTGTGGGAATCCCCTTTTGGTTGGAGATGCAGGTCCAACGTGAAAAGAATTCAGGAACCCGAAATATTTGTGGCAAAAAGGGAAGTTTTACTGGCACTGAGAAGTCAGCTTTGCTAGGAGAACTGACTTCCTCAGTGGCAAAATCCTAGAAGAGAAATAAAAAGGTTATCATTGAGAAGAGAATGTCTTCACAATGGGCAAGAGTCCTGGTAGGTAGCTATGTCCTACTGTGGACTTAAGCAAAAATATGGAATTTACAATTGTCCTATATGGAAGTCTGAGGCTAAAACTTCCAGTTGAAAAGAAAGCCAATGCCCCCAAGCCTAGGTACTTGGAATTTCAAGCCACTCAGTATCAGACCCAGATCTCCCAATTGAATGAAAATCCCTTTGATGGTTTCCTGAATGAGGATCTGGCTACCAATAGGGGGAAGGGGTGATTTGCCTTAGAAAAGCCCATCCTGGAAAATATGCCTTCTTCTAGACTTTCTGGAGTCTGGGAAGCCGGGAATCAAAGGGGACACAATTTCAGAGGGATTATTTTACAGATTAAAGGGTTCACAGTTTCACCCCTGTCAAGAGGAATTAGCAAACAGACACTTGGTGGATTATATCAATCTTGTTAGCAATCCCCACAACTGAGATACACTCAGAACTTGGGGAATGCTGTCTCCCCTAAAAGCTATATTCTATTACTTTCACCAATGAAATCACAGGTCCAGTCTCTTTTTCTAAGGAGTTTTTATTCTACTCAAGAAAGGAAAACTAAACATAACACTTTAGGATGCCAAAGGACTTTATATGCATAAGGTAGTTTATGTTTTAATGTTAAAAGTATACATAAAATAAGTGCTAATAAGGCTTCAAAGGGGGTAGGATTTCTTTGGACTAAAGTGGCTTTTTTTTTTTTTTAATCTTAGATCATTTTATTGATCAGAGTAGTTGTCTTTCACAATTGATCATCATTACAATATTGCTGCTACTATGTACAATGATCTTCTAGTTTTGTTCACTTTACTTGGCATCAGTTCAAAAAGGTCTTCTCATGTTTTTTAGCAACTATTCTTCCTCATCATTTTTTTTTCTTTTATAATAACTTTTTATTGACAGAATTCATGCCAGGGTAATTTTTTTTACAACATTATCCCTTGCACTCCCTTCTGTTCCGATTTTCCCCCTCCCTCCCTCCACCCCCTCCCCTAGATGGCAAGCAGTCCTATATATATTAAATATGTTTCAGTATATCCTAGATACAATATATGTTTGCAGAACCGAACAGTTCTCTTGTTGCACAGAGAGAATTGGATTCAGAAGGTAAAAATAACCTGGGAAGAAAAACAAAAATGCAAATAGTTCGCATTCATTTCCCAGTGTTCTTTCTTTGGCTGTAGCTGCTTCTGTCCATCATTTATCAATTGAAACTTAGTTAGGTCTCTTTGTCAAAGAAATCCACTTCCATCAGAATACATCCTCATACAGTATCATTGTTGAAGTGTATAATGATCTCCTGGTCCTGCTCATTTCACTTAGCATCAGTTCGTGTAAGTCTGTCCAAGCCTCTCTGTATTCATCCTGCTGGTCATTTCTTACAGAACAATAATAGTCATATACCACAATTTACTCAGCCATTCTCCAATTGATGGGCTAAAGTAGCTTGAGGAAAAATCTATAGAAAAGATTGGATCCAAACTGAGTCTGGGGACCATTCTTAATTTTACAAGTATGTCCCTAACCTTTTGAAGCTGCTGTATTGGAGGATAAGTAATGTGTTGTTCCACACTCTCTCCTTGGAGATACTATCGAGAGTCTGAATACTAGACTGGGTTGACTATGAATCTATCCCACTGTTCCATTTGGGAACTAATTTTCTTCTTCCTTTTTTCTTTCTTTTCCTTTTATGGCCAAGACATCATATATTACAGTTTTTCCTACTTGTCTTCCCAGTTAAGAAGCTTTTATTAAAAACTTGTTATGGTCACAAGATATTGTTGGATTCAGAAATATGAAGGTCCAAGTTTATATTTGGCATCAGATAAATACTAGCTCTGGGATCCTGGACAAATCAGTTAGCCTTTTTTGGTCAGTTTCTTTTTCTGTAAAATGGGGAAATCAGTATCTACCTCTCTGGGTTGTTGTGTGAATTGATGAAGTGTATAGCACTTTGCAAATTTTAAATTGTTATGTAAATACAGGCTATTATTATTTATACTGAGTAGGTAAAAGGTTACCTCCAAGGAGATAACACTAGCAGCTGGAGAGACTGATAATAATGTACTGCAGAAGATGAGATTTCAACTGACTGGGAAGCCAGAATGTGGAAGTAAGAAAGGGAACTATAAAATCTCTCAACATTTGGAAGGCACCTCAGAGGCTAATTCAACTCCTGTCAGATTGTAGCTTTCAGACTCTTTGCTAACTAAAATGGTTTGTTGGTTTTTAAAAAGCTATTATTATTTTTAAACTATATATAAAAAACAAAATTTCATATTGCTTTTTAAAAATTGAGTTCCAGAAAGGAAGCAATTTACTACAGATTACAATATGCAGTTATGCAAAACATTTCCATATTAGCCTTGTTGCAAAAGAAATCAGACTCCCTCCCAAAAAAGAAAAATAAAGAAAGCTTTAAAAAGTATACTCTGATCTGCATTTAGACTGCAACAATTCTGTCTCTAGAGATGGATAGCCTTTTTCAGCACAAGTTTTTTGGAATTGTCTTAAATGACTGTGTTACTGAGATATGTATTACTGAGAATAGCCAAGTCATTCACAGTTGAAAATCATACAGTTTTATTGTTACTACATACAATCTGCTCCTGGTTCTGCTCACTTCACTTGCATCAATTCATATAAGTCTTCCCTCTCATTTCTATATGGCACAATCGTATTTCATAAGATTGTTCTTTGCATCATTGCTTTACTTGGCTAACACTATATAAGAATCTAATAATTGATTGATTCTTATATTGATTCTTATCAATGCACTAGTCAGATGCAATTAAGGTTCTGTTTTACGTACCTATCTAGAATATTTGGACAAGTCAGAGAAAGGATATTCAACTAATTTTTTTCCTAGTTTGGCTGAGGCAAAAATAGCCAAAAAATCATGGCCTTTTCAGGGAAATAAAATGCAAATAAGAAGGGGAAAATGGATTTTGATGTCTACAGATTATTTGTATTTCATGCTAAAAATAAATGTACGCTCAGAAATAATTATTTAATATTTTTAGACTTGCAGTGAACATATTCACACAGATTTAGAGGTGAATGTACATATATATGTATATGTGCTGGGAACAATCTTCCCTTATCAGGAAGAAGCCCATCTGGAAATTACCAGATATAAACAATATCCAGACTATCTTATTTGTATAGAGTGATTGTTAGAATAACTCCTTTGTCCATCCCTCAAACCTCTGTGTATTTTTAAACAACCTTCGAGATATTGATTAGCATATATTTAGACAGGTCTGCCTGGTGCATTCAATCTTGCTCCTTGATTTCTCCCACCTTTGGACTCACTGGCACTTCCTCAAATTCTTGGCCCTCCTTCCCTGTTTGAATTTGCACCTTTATACCTGGAAAACCCTCAGAGCTATATTTCCTCTATAAAGGATCTGCTTCTGATAATCTTTGCTAAGTCTTTTCCAGAATGCATTGTGAGGTCATTCCCTTCCCCCTCATAGTGCCTTCCCTCTAAAAGTGTCTTTCTGCTGCTTTTCAGCCAGATCACTGAGGGCTTTTAGTTATGTTAATTCATCTATATGTTTTGCACAATTAGGCCAACTCTAGTTAATTGAGAGGAGGATAGGAATGTTTTAAATTTTAACTGGCCAGATGTTCCAAAATTTTCCCTTTTCAATGTTTGGGGAGTGAAAACAACCCTAGAAAGCCAAAACCGTAATCCTATACTCCAGTGGCCTCTCCCACTCCAATCCCATCCTCTTAGCCAATGCCCACAGATCCAGGGTCCCAGAAAGTGGGGTCCACACCAGAAATGGCAAAACTTGATCTCAATAAGTTTGATCACATAGCCCCCAGTTTTTGCCAAGTGAGCCTTGGAGAAAAACAACCCTAAGAATTCACCAAGGACTCTGCTACTGAATAAAATAATACTTAGAAAGGGGGAGAGGGGAGAGATCCCCTTACTTTCAAATGAAGGAGAAGGCCAGTGGGTTTCAGAGCACCAAATGTTTGCTAGCCTCCAGGTCACAGCACACCTGTGGGTAGGAAAATTATTGGGAAATTCATTTTGATGAGGTGTAAATGATGAGGTGTGAGAATTGGGGTGGGAGATCCCCTCTGGCCAGAGGCACAGGTCCTATATGAAAGAATTCGCAAACCTGAAATCTGTGTGGCAAAAAGGGATTTATTGGCACTGAGAAGCCAGCTGGCTAGGAAAACAGACTTCTTAGTGGACAAGGAATACAGCAAAGTGTGGGTTACACTGAGAAGATATCTTCAACAGTGGGCAAGGTCCTATTTAGGACTTCTGTGAACATTCTGAATTCAGAGTTGTCTTTTATTAGCTGTCTGAGGCTTGGGGCTTCAATTCAAAATTGAATGAGATTCACTCGATGTTGACAATGCCTCGGGCCTAGATCTCCAATTGAAAAGAGATCACTTATTTTGAAGTTTGAGCTACTGGGAGTGGTTTCAGACTAATCTTCAACTTAATAGAGGGGGTGATCATGTCCCTGGCCAAGATTGCCAACTGATTGAGACCATCCAACTGGGCTCCCCAAAGAGTGGGTCTCTGCTAGAGGCCCTGAGACCCAGGAACATCTCTCAGAAGGGGGACAATCCCAGGGCTCACCCCAAAGATCATTTCTTCCCAAAAGATCTCAGTCCACATCAGTTTCTTACTTTTGGCAAGAAGAAGGCCATGGGCTTTGAGCACCAAATGATGAGGTTGAGATAATAGTACCTAGTTTGAAATAACCATGTGACAAATTCACAATAATCATTCTCTTTGCCAAAAGGAAGATTTATTTAGAAGAAGCATTTATAGACAAAATAAAAAATTTGCCACATGAGTGGCAAATATGTAATAGAGTTGGGATAGCATATAGTTAGCAAGGAAGAGACAAATTCCCCTGGGGAACTCACAATTAATCAAGAGAAAGGAAGTACTCTATGAGGCAAGAGAAAGCCATTGATTGGCAAGTTAGACTATTCAGAGCTAGCTAGAGTAAGGAGAAAGGTGCATTAAAGGGAAAACACTATGAGGGAGAGAAAGTGAGCTTAGTCCTGAAAAGGGCTTAGCAAAGATCTTCATAAGCAGGTCTTTTATAGGGAAAATACAACCTTGGGGATTTCCCAGGAGTTAAGGTCTGAACTCAAAAGGGAGGGAGGAAAGGAAATGCCAGGGAGCTCAAAGGTGGGGGAATCAAGGAGCCAGATGGAATGTACCTGGCAGACCAGGTGCCAGAGCTGTGTAAAGTTATGCTAATCAATATCTCAAAGATTGTTTAAAGATGTACAGAGGTTTGAGGGATAGACAAAGGAGTTCTATTTCTATAATCATTCTATACCAACAGGATAGTCTGGGAATTGGTTATATCTGATAGTTGCCAGATGGGCTTCTTCTTGACAGGGAAACATAGTTCACATTGTATGTATGTATAGATTGTATCTCTCTCACATACTCTCTCTATATATATCTATATATGTATATATGTATGTATACACACACATACACACACATTATAGTGTGTGTATAAATAATAAGAATTAAAGATTTACTGCATATAACTTCCCTTTGTGCACTCCATACTCCAATCAGACTGGTCTTGATCTCTCCCTCTCTTCTCTTCTCCCTCTCTCCCACAGCTTCCCTTTCTACCGCTCTATTGCTCTCCCTCTCTTCCTTTCTCTCTCTTTCCCTCTTTTCCTTTCCTCCTGTCCCTCTCTTTCTGTTTCTCCCTCTGTCTCTGTGTGTGTGTCTGTCTCTCACCCTCTGAGTTTGATTCTCTCTTACTTCTCCTTTCTTCTACCCCTATACAATCATCTCTTCCTTTTTTATATTTAAATAAATTTGTATTGATAGCTTTTGTTTTTATGTGGCACTAATTTCCCTATCCTTTTTTTCCCTCCTAAAGAACTATCCTATAAATAAATAAATCTTTAAAAAGAAAAAGAAATAAATCAGCAAAATCAGAGTGTGTATCCCCGCAGTCCCACACTGATGAACCTCCCATGTCTAGAAAGGAGTGAACAGAAGTCTCTTCTCATATATTTTCTTCAGGGCATGCTGTTCCTCATAATTTACTTTTTATTATTTTGTGGTTATTGTTTCCAATTATATTGTTGTTGTACTCATTGTGTATATTGTTTTCTTGGCTCTGCTTACTTCACCACATAAATTCATTTAAGTAATTTCTCCCTCTTTTTTATTGATAATGTTCATCATTTCTTATAGCACAGTAATGTTCCATTACATTCATGTGCCATCATTTGTTTGTCCATTCTCCGATAATGGCAATGACTTTGTTTCCAGTTCTTGGTTAATACAAAAAGTGTAGCTATACATACTTTGGTGCATATGGGGTCTTTTGTTTTATCAATTACTACCTTGGAGCATAGGCCTAGTAATGAAATCTCTAGGTTAAAAAGATTAGATAATTCCATATTGTTTTTCAAAATAGTTATATTGATTCACAGCTACAGCAATGTGTGTGTGCGTACCTATTTTCCCATTTCCACTCCAGCATTGACTATTTTTTGTCATTTTTACCAGTTTGCTGAATGTGAAGTGAAATATTAGGGCTGTTTAGATTTGCATTTATTATGCTATTAATGATTTGGATCGTTCTTTCATGTGATTATTAATGGTTTTAAATTCCTCTTTTGAGAACTCTGTTCATAACCTTTACAATTTATCTAATGAGGAGTGCTTTTTATATGTATATGATTTGTACTGATATAAGTTTTTAAAATTTTTATATATTTATGTGCATATGATTTATATGTTAGTTGCCTATATGATTGAATCCAAATGTTTATCTGAGAAATTTGATAAAACAAAAATTTCCCATTCAAATCAAAATTATCTTCTACTAGATACATTAATTTTGTTTTTACAGAATCTTTTCAATTTTGTATAATCAATAATTATTTAACATTTTCTAATTTCCTCTTTTATTTAGCTAAGAATGTTTCCTAATCATAACTGTGAATATATATATATATAATATATGAATTCTTCTCTTCTAATTTTTTTATGATTTGCTCTTTAATGTTCAGATTGCAAATCTACTTTTTATCTCCACCTCTTAAAATCTTTTCCTTTGAGCCATAGCCTAGGTATGGCTTTACCTCTGAATCTCTTATTTTTAACTTCTTTTCTTCAGTGAGCCCCTCCCTTTTTTTTCCTTTCCCAGCCTCCCCAAGTTAGGGGTGATTTCTCCCTCCTTCAATCTCATACCACTCACATACCAGCTTTCCTCTGCACTTTGGATATTCCATTTTAACAGTATAGATATTTGTTTACATGCCTTATACTTCTCTATGAGCTCTGTCTTTTTGCATGTTTTTTATCTCCAGTATTTAACCTAGCATATTGCACATAGTAAATGTATTTGTTAATATTTATTGAAATATTTATCAATATCTGTTGATTTCAGAGGCCTATAGCTTCCTATGGCAACAAAAAGGAATATATTTTATTGCTGCTTTTAAGGGATTAAAAATCTATTTCAGACAATAAAAATACCTCACAGGAAATACAAGAGAATAGCTGAGACAGATATAATATAGTACTAGCAATGGCAGGTTTAGAACATGAAAGAGATGGGTTGGGGAGAGAGTAGGAGTCTAGGGTTTTTGTTAAGCAAATGGAGGATAGGGTGGTGAAAATAATGTCTTTGATGATTTTGAGGACTGTTACTATGGAGAAAGAACAATGAAGACAGCTGGAGCTGGGGAGCTGAAGGAACTTAAGAAAGAACTGAAAGGTGGGGCTGACTACAAGTGGTTGAGCATAAAAATATCCACAAATTGACACAACCCTTTGTCTAGCTTAGCATTCTGTAACTTCCCTAGTGAAGACTCAACCTTGGATCTTGCTTTATTGTTAGTGAGTCATGTCTGACTCTTCATGATCTTTTTTGGAGCTTTTTGGGGGTTTTCTTGTCAAAGATACTTGAGTAGTTTGCTGTTTTCTTCTCCAGATCATTTTATAGAAGAGGAACTAAAGCAAAGAGGGTTAAGTCACTTGCCAAGGGTCACACAGCTAATCAGAGTCTGAGGCTAGATTTGAACTCATGGAGATTGAATCTTCTTGACTCCAAAACCAGCACTGTGCCTCCTGGAGCTGTTGGAGTTTGGTTCTAGCTACCAGATCCCTACCTTACAGACCTAGCAATAGCTTTTGTGCTTTAGAACCTCCTTCCTGCTCTCTCCGTCTTTCAGCTACATGATTCATCAATTAACTGGCTCTTCTTGGTTTTATTCACAATTCCGATGCCTGCTTACTTGTAGCTCAAACATGTTTCTTCACTCTCTGCTTGTTGGCTAGAACCGTGAACCTGGGATAAGAATACAGAATTGAGGGGGAAGGAGAAAAAGTCAGGAATCATGTAAAAAACAGTTGGAGGGAAACTTAGAGAGGGAATGTGAAAGGAGATTCTATTAAATCCTGTGGATTTTACCATCTTTTCTATGGAATCAAGATTAGTCATTGAAGTTACTTCTAGGTTCAATTGCTTTGTAGTAATTTTAAAGTCTCCATTTATTTTTTTCTTGATTCCATCTTATTTGTTCTGCATCACTTCATACAAATCTTCCCATGTTTCTCTGGATTCCATGTTTGTCATTTTTTAAATGTTATAATAATTTTCCCTTACAAATGTAAGAGAAATGCAAGTTTGTTCTGGCATTGCCTGATCAATAGACATACACATCATTTTTGTTTTCTTTGTTCTGGCATTGCCTGATCAATAGACATACACATCATTTTTGTTTTCTTTCTTCCTTCCTTTTTTCTTCTTTCCCTGTTTTCTTCTTTCTCTTCCTTCCTTCCTTCCTTCCTTCCTTCCTTTCCTTCCTTCCTTCCTTCCTTCCTTCCTTCCTTCCTTCCTTCCTTCCTTCCTTCCTTTCCTTCCTTCCTTTTTCTTCCTTCCTTCCTTCCTTCCTTCCTTCCTTCTTTCCTTCCTTCCTTCCTTTCCTTCCTTCCTTCCTTCCCTCCCTCCCTTCCTTCCTTCCTTCCTTCCTTCCTTCCTTCTTCCTCCTTCCTTCCTTCTTCCTTCCTTTCCTTCCTTCCTTCCTTCCTTCCTTCCTTCCTTCCTTCCTTTCGTTCCTTCCTTCTTTCCTTCCTTCCTTCCTTCCTTCTTTCTTCCTTTCCTTCTTTCCCTCCTTTTCTTTCTCCCTCCCTTACTCCTTATCTCTTTCTTCCTTTTTTCTCTTGTGCCATAGAAGATCAGAGATATAGAGATAAAGGAGACTTAAAAGGTCATCTAGCCCGATTCTTTCATTTTACATTTCAGAAACTGGATTCTGGGTTAAGTGACATGTCCAAGTTTATACAGATACAAAATATCAAAGGTAGGATATAAGCTCAAGTTCTCTGACTTTGAGTCAGTGTTCTTTCCATTGTACATTTCTGCTACTAATGTTTCATCATATGGGACTTCTCTTTCTGCTATTGACCTCCTTGCCCAGAATAAAGGTCACTGGGTAAATAGTGTAGTTACTTTTCTAGTATTTCTAGTATTGGTGGGACAAAGTCGTGGTTCCACTAATTATGTTTTCATGTGCCTGCTTTCTCATAGCTCCTCAAATATTAACTGTTAATGTCATTTACCATTTTTGCTAATTTGATGGATGTTAGATAAAGCATCAAGATTATTTTAATTTCCAACCAGCAACACTTCCCTTGTCCCTCAACAGTTTTGGTATTTATAATCAGGACATAATTTAGATTTCAATAGTGACTTACTATCTGTATGACTGTGGACAAGTTGTGTAAGCTCTGTCTGCCTCAGTTTTCTTGTCTTTAAAATAGAAATAATAATAGCTTCTACCTCTTGGGGTTGTCCTGAAGATAAGAAGAGATTATGTTCCTAAAAAGTTTTGCAAAACCTAAAAGCACGAGGCATTAATATTAATAGCAATAATAATAATAATCACTCTCCTTGGTTTTTTCAGTCTCTGGTCAAGGCTGACATGAGACATAACGCAGTTGTGTGATGAGTATAGATCTTTAACCACTGTTACACTAAAGAAAACACAAAAACAAATCTCACTTGTTTCTTGCTCAAGTGTTGGAGGTAAAGTAAAATGTAATTTCACCTACCTTTCATCAGAGAAGTGATGAATTGAAAATGCTTGAACATATATCCTTCAGAATGTATTTTCAAGACTCCTCTATTGGTATAGCCTAGGATAGTTTAGATGATCATCAGTAACTGATCAAGAACTTGGTAATTTTCACTTTGTATTAAGGGCCTTCTTGCATTAGTCATGAATTTACCATATGAAAAGTTTCTAATAATAATAATTATTATTATATATTAAATATTGATCCTAATATGGCACTTCTTTATTTTGGACTCCACTAATTTGAAATTTATGAAAATTCAGAAGTGTTAAGGGTGGGCCTGCAGCTGCTATTCCCTTAGTTCATATTTGATGTTGGGACAAAATGAAGGATTCCTAGATCATTAAACAGTTAACAAAGGAGATTAACTTTGGTCTAATATAGAAAGGATAAGCAACAATTATACTATGATATTTAGTATCTTATAGACCCAGGCCCAATTCTCTCTATTTGGAAATGTGTCTGAACAGCAGGACAGAATATTATGGTCAGATCCAGAATATGTCTCAGATCCAACTTTTTCAGACATTGGGGAGGCTTTTACTCTCCATGGTGGGATGTTTTATGCCTTTAGCTGATCTAGAAATCACTTCAGGACAACCAGAGGCTACCAAGAATCTACCTCAAAGGAAGCAGATCCCAAGGAAAGATTGTTTTTGCCTTTGAGTAATCTACAGGAGGAGAAAGGAGGCAGCAGGAGGCATGTGACGTGGCTAGCATGGAACTATCCCAGGTGGAGTGCCAAGACTAGCTTTGGACTCTGTCCTGATCATAAATGGCAAAATAACCACATCTTGGTGAGGAAGCCCCTGGGAGCTAATACAGGGGAAGAACTGATAGGAACTTGCAAGATTCCTGAGGAAGATCCTCAGAAGTGTGGAGGGAGTAATTATGGTAAAGCTCTCACTCTTTAGCCCCACTAGGATTCAAAATTGAAAGATGTCAGAGAGTGAGGTATCAGAATGAGTGGATAATAGGGCAACCCAGCCACATAATGGAAACAATTCATATTTCTCAGAATCAGGTAGAAACATTTCCTACTTCTGTTGGAGAAGGTTTTGAATAGCTCACTTGAGAGAGGTACATTTTTAATGTGTCACCTGACCCTTTTTCTTCTTACATAAGTGTGTGATTGCATTGCTCTATAAGTCACTGCACTCACCAAGTTGATCAATTGACAAATAATTATTAAGCATCTAATTAATATGTGTTAAGGGTAGATGTTGGGTGGTACAGTGGATAGAGGGCCTGTCCTGGAATTAGAAAGGCTTATCTTCATGAGCTTTAATCCAGCCTTTGACATTTAGTGTGATCCTGGGCAAGACACTTTCCTCTGTTTGCCTTAGTTTCCTCTTGTGTAAAATGAGCTCGAGAAGGAAATGGCAAACCACTCCAGTAATTTTGCCAAGAAAACTTCACACAACTGAAACAGCTGAACAACAAAATGTGCCAGCCACTGTGGGGAAGGGAATAAGCATTTAGTAAATATCTGCTATGTGCCAGGTACTGTGCTAAGTGGTTTGCAGATCTCAGTAGACCCTCTTTTCACTAAAAAGAAAAGGGTTTGCTAACAGAGTTAGTAATATGAACATTTTTTTAAGAATACTTAAAATTGCTTTTGGAAAGTGTTTTCAAGTATTCTTAAATATAGTTCTTGTTCCATTTTTAGCATGAGGAATTTTTAACTCTTAAATTTTAGTAATTCAAGTCATAAATGGTTTAGGAAAAACATTTTTTTCATCTACATCTTGTAACCCTAATCTTCTATTTTCGGGCCAGAAATAATTCTGTTTTGAGAGAATAATATTTAATAAGTGATCCTATAGCTACCACATTAAAAATAAAAAATAGATTAAAAGATACTTGTAAGGCATACTAGCTTTCATGGCTTGAAAAATTTGAACTTGAAAGATTGATCTTGAAGTACTGTGATTTGAATTTAAATCCCTCCTATGCCATTTTCTACCAATATGATATTAACCTTCCTTTAATGGTCCTGAGTCTAATAAGCTCCCTTACTTTTAAGGTGATATTGACTACCCATGAACAATTGATTTTTTTTTTCTTATTGTTTAGCTCTGACTTTATTTATGAGAAAAGTGTTTTGTGATTGTGTTCATACAATTCCTGGGTTTGTCTTAGCAGGTAGATTTCCAAGTATTTTCTTACCTTTAAGATGAAGGATGTTGGATGAATTCACTTGATATATACCTTTCAGCTTTAGATATATGATCCTGTGTTCCTTCCTCCCTTTTTCTTTTCACTCTTCCCAAACAACAATACTTCCCTACCTACTAATGATATCTAGAGTTGGAAACTAAGATAAGAATATTTGTGCTTTCTTGAAAAGATTGAAAATTATACTATCTGTTGGGGGAAGCAGGGAGAGGAGAAAAGGTGGAAATAAGAATAAGCCTATTCAACTTAACATAAATTCCTAACTTTCATGTAAAGTATTTTCTGACATTAAAAAATGTGTGCATTTTTAAAATTTAATTTTAAAAAGTTTCCTTTATTATGTACTATTTTTTGTGTGTCTTAAATGGCTTCCTTCCTTTTCTGCCCTTAGACTTAGCTTTGCTGAAATATCACAAGAACATATAGATATCTTCATCTCATGTTGGGATGCTAGAACTTATTCTCCACTTGTACTATAATGCTTTGTACCTAGTATATGCTCAATAAATGTTTGTTGAGGGTTATTAAGGACATGTGTGTCCTTTGTGTGTCCATTAAGCTCTATATAAATATGATTCACACATTTGCAAAATATTCCTTAATTTTACTCAACATATCCAAAATGGGACTCATCATTTTCTTCCCCAAAGTTCCATCTCTACTCACTAATTTCTTTTAGAACACCACTATCTTCCCAATCAAAGCCTTACCCATTTTTTTTTTCGTCTACACAAAACTTCTTTCCAGTCACAGCCCTCATTATCATTTGCTTAGACTAATGGGATTTCTTTCTTCTATACGCTCATCTCCACAGTGGCCAAATTAATTTTCCTAAGACATTTGCCCTGCTCAAAAATAGTTTGTGGTTTTCTATTTCCCCTACAATAAAATACAAATTCCTTCAAGCTTCCTCTTCTCTATATCTCAGGATGCTTGGCTTTCTTTTAAGATTCAATTCAGAGACTGTCTCTTGTGTGAAGCTTTCCTGATTCTTCTCAGTTTTTAGTATCCTCTCTTTTCTGACAATACTTTGCATTTACTTATCTGTGTATGATCTATCTCATCTCATCAATATAACTTAATTTTTCTGAGAGCAGATATGCTGACCTGAACTTATGTCTGGAGTGGGGGAATATTATATTGAAAAAAATAATTGCCTTAATATTCTCAAATGGTTTAAACATCTTAGTGTCAATGTGGAACCATTTGGATTATTTATGTGAAAATTGTTTGTAAAGGTGCTAAAAAAGAAAAAAGGCAATAGCACTTCAAGATTTACAAAGTACTTTCTAAATATTGTCTAATTTCATCCTCACAATCATCACCAGAAGGGTTACTGCTATTGTGAGTGTTTTTATTATCCTATTTTACAGATGAGGAGATCTGGTCAAGTCTGAGCTAGGATTTGAACTAAGGTCTTCCTAATTGCAGAGTCTAGTTCTCTGTCAACTGAGCAACCTTGGTGCCAGGAAGTTGGTAGACTTATTAGCCATATTTATATAGACATAGAGCTTTTACAAAACCCTTTAGTCGTGTGTAAATTAATGTACAATTTAATTCCTCATTCCTGGGTAGTATGAAGCATGTGGACATCAACAACTTTGCTGTAATAAGATCACCAAAATGTCAAATCAATGGAAAATACTTCTCTTGCATAAACATGAGTTTTTAGGTATATGAGGTCATATTTTATGCACCACGGGAAGCTATGAATCATATGAGTTCTAAATCATTCAATCTTTTGTCTTCTAGGATTTTTTCCTGGTCAAGTGGGAAACTCAAGTTACAGAGTTCAAGGATGAACATTCATCGATCCAGTGAAGGTGACAGAACAATACGCCAGGAATCTAGCTACTTAGTGGAAAATATCCCAGGTTCATCCCAAGAAAAAGAAGAGAATTGTTTAACATCATCCTGCTTACAAAATCCTAACCTCTCCGTGTGTCCCAGGAATGATGGTATGGTAGCAAGACTTTAATTATTTTAGTTCTGGGTGCTCTCTGGCATTTGATGAGGTGTCAAGAAAGGCTTTTTAACTTGTGGTCATGCTAGCTGGTGAGAGTACAGAATTATGACAATTCTCCATAAAGTTTTGTCTAAACAAATATCTAAAAGATACAATTAGCTGAGGCACAAGTGATTTTTCCCCCTACTTGTTTTATATATTCCTCTGTTAGAGTTCTAAGGCCCATTATGCTTGTGTAAATTTGTACCCAGGCAAAAGAAATAACTGTAACCTATTTTCTAAAATCAGTATACCTCATAGAAAGACTAGGTGTAAATGATGGGAACTCTAAACCAGCTTGTGACCTAAACCAGCTTATTCTCAGGAATTCCTGGAATGATCCCATCCTGTTCCTATAATCATATAATCGGGTCAGTTCTTCCAGACTGTCCTGTTTGCATAGAATGACGTGAAGCTGGAGTCTATTTCATCCATCCAACTTTTCTTCAAACTCTGAGACTCTTGCTTAACATATTTGAGACAACTTTGATGGGAACTCAGTGCTCCTACCCCTCTCCCCAACTGTCTTTCAGACAGTCTCAATCTCTCAATATACATTCTTGTCACTCCCTAGATCAGGCCTTTATTTCCTTGTCCTTCTTTAGCTTTAAAAGTCATGTCTCCCAAAAGCAAGTTGTTAATCACCTGACTCTGCCTTGCTTAGTCATGGTTGATTAAGTCCATGAGCTATTTCCCGTAAATAAATATCAGATCTCTATTACCTGTGATGGATTTTTATGTCATAGTTGTTCCATGTCCCTAATCAGTATGGTCTCCCAGATTTATTTCATATTATCACTTCTGTTGCTTTTATTTTCACTTCATTGAGATTATATGGGACTCATCAGAAGGAAAGCTTTGACCTGTAGGCCTATGCCAACCTGTTTTCCTAATCATTATCTATTCTGCCTGTCTGAAGACCAGAGAGATCAAAATAATTTTCATAGTAAGTCTTAGTTCTCTCGCATTGAACCAGTTTATATTGATTTTATTAGTGGGGGATGAGGGAAGGGGATGGGAGAGAGCGTAGACTCAAGTTTTATAAAGTCCAAGGTTAAGTTAGTAAGTTTTGCCATTATTTCAGATCCTTTGGAATGATTAACTAATTAAGTTGGGTTTTGTTTTGTTTTGTTTTTGCAATATTTGGCCTGGTTTGTGCAGTTCACCCAGTTATTTTTGGGTGCAAATAAGTGGTCTCTTTCAACCCAGAGTTTATAGGAAAGGAATTCCTAACTATAATCTGAACACAGCTTCCTTTTATTCCAAGATGTATGAGCAAAGACTTATTCATTCACTCATTTAAAATTCAGCAAACATTTATTGAGTATCCTCCACATATAAGATGTGTTGCTAGGCATTTAGTTTACAAAGACAAAAAAAGGGGGAAGGACAGCCCTGGCCACAAAGTTATTATATTCTACATATAATATCAGGTCAATGTATCAACTATTTATTAAAGTGCCATTATTTTCAAAACCTTGTGTTAGCTGCTAGAGATCCAAAGACAAAATGAAAAGCAGTTCATTCCTTTAAGGCGTTTATAGTGGTTGGGAGTTACCTGAGACTTAAGTCATTTTGATATGATTTCATTTTGTTATACATGATTCAAACACCAGGCTTTCAAGAGATGAAACCAGATTTAAGTTGTTTTCTCCAACTTTAGTTGCTTCTCTGTCAATTGAGTTTTTGATTTCCTGCCATGAACATGTGTGGGACAGCAACCCTTACCCAAATTAAAATCAAATATTCTCAAGGTAAAAACCAAAAAGGAATTTATTACAATCTCTTGCAAGAAAGGGCAACTCTCAACAGAAAGAGTGTCAATAGAGGAGTGCAAAACACAAAGTACAAACACAAGATTATATGGACCCTAACCAGAAACCTTCATCCCACCCTCACCCCGCTTTTTCTCCCATTGTCTGAGGGAGTCCAGACTAATACTCTAAATGGGAAATATATCCCCAAAACAAAAGAATACTAGTAAATAGCAAACTCTTTACCCATTAAATGGTTAAATGCTAATTAAGAGGTCTGAAGGGAGGAGAGGAAAATGAAGACCTACAACTTTTCGTTATATCTCAACTTGTTATTGCAAAGTCTGAAGTCACAATTAGAGCATAGATCAAGGCCACATTCTTATGAGAGGTCTTCACTCAATGTATTCCATTCAGACACATTTCATAACTCTTATTCTGTGTTTTTAAGAATGGATATTACTCTAAGGATATATGCAAATAATGTAGATCTTAAAAAGGACAATATCTTATTAAAGATATTGCATCAGTTTTTAGTATGGACAAGTCAAGTCTTTTAAGGATCATTCAAGGCTTCATATAACATAGCGCTCAAGAATAAAAGAAAGAACAATTCAGAATTTCAAATGATGCCAAGAATTGACAAGCTATTGCTAAACAACCTAATTAATGCCTAGAAAATAAGCAAAAACCTTTAAAGGGACCTGGCTGCAACCTGGGATTGTTATTGATTCTTCTCCTCTTGAAGTTTGAACAGTGATGAAAAGCTCAGTTTAAAAAAAAAAAAAACAATTACCAACTATTGGTATACATAAAGGGGGAAAATGCTTTTCATGGTCATTACAATACAAAGACTGCAGTAATGAAGATTGGGAAAAGATACTTTTTACTAATGAAACTCACCTAATTCAAGGCAATATCAAAATTGTTATCAGAAGTCCAAGTTGAATCTCTTCACCAGATCACAATGCAAAATATTTATCCCAGAATTCTTTTAGAGATATTATTTTTACCTCCAGAAAACCTACAAGTCAGCTCCCCATTGAGAGAATGATGAACTCAGTTAAATATATTGATATAAGGAGAAATAGAATTGTTCCAGAATTACAAATATTCTAAAATGGAGGTGGAATACTACCATGTAAACTTGAACTATTCCACATATCTCAATAGGTTAAGAAATTTTTCTAAGAGATGAAGAAAAACATACTTCAGATTGCCTGGGAATTCATCTAATTTCAATTCCATGGAAAACCTATGGGCTATACTTGAAAAAATTAACTGTTTGCTTAAGATATTCTCAGTAGCCAATATTATGTGTTGTTTTATGTGAAAAGTAAAGAATTTGTGTCAAAATCTTGTAAATTCTGTGCTAAATCACATAAAATAAATGATTTCAGCAAAAAAAGAAGACATTGCATATTAAAAGGTTTTTTTTAAAGATTTAAAAAGTTGTGAAGTTTATTATATGTTTAAATTGTATAAAATCAGTTATCTTATTTTTGTCCCAAGTAGTCTGTGTATGAATGTTATTCTGCTGAAGTAATACAACATATAAACAGACAAATCTATACATGCTAATCTAAGGACAAAAAAAAGCATTGACAACTGAGGAGAAGGGGGTTCTCAAAAAAGCTATTGGAGGTGACCCATGAACTGAATGTCTAGGGATTTTAAGAGACAAAAATGAAGAGGACATATAATCCAGTTTCCCTGTGAAGGTGGGAAATCGAACGTTCATTTTAGGGAATAGCTGTTAGGCCTATTTGACTAGACTATTAAAGGCCTGAATGGCCTATTGAAAGAAAGTTCTGAGCAAGATTATGAAGGATGTTCAATGCCAAGTTGAAGAGTTTATATTTTATCCTAGAGGAGACTCCAAAAGGCAATATGACCAGACTTGAATTTTTGGAAGATTATTTTGGCAGCTATGTGGAAGATGAGTTAGAGAGAATAGAGACTGGAAGCCAAGCATCCAATTAGAAACCAATTAGAAACCATATGAAAAAATGCTGTAAATCACTAATAATTAGAGAAATTCAAATTAAAGCAACTCGTTGTTCCGTCTCCCACCCATTAGTTTGTCAAAAATGTACAAAGAGGAAAATAACAATTATTGGGAGAAGCTAGTATATTGTTGGTAGACTTGTAAATTGATCCAGTTATTCTGGAAAGCAATTTGGAACTGTTTCCAGAAAGTTACCAAACTATGTATATCTTTAGACCCAGTTATACCATTGTTAGGTCTATTCCTCAAAAGACTAAAAAATTTTAAAAGATAATAATAAAGGAAAAGGACCTAAAAACGAAAAACATTTATAGTAGCTAGATGAATGTGAAACTGAAAAATTGTCCTGTTGAGGGATGGCTAAATAAATTATGGTATATAAATGAACTGGAATTGGCAAATGGCAAATGGCAAAATGATCAGTTTCACAAGAAACATGGAAGACTTCTGTGAACTAATTCAGAGAGAAGTGAGCAGAATCAGGAGAACATTTTATATAAATACATTATTGAGAAAATCAACTTTGCAAGACTTTAGAACTCTGATCCACACAATGATAAAATCACAAGTCTAAAAGGATGAAGATAAAACATACACCATTCCACTCCTGCTATGGAGGTGATTAACCTAACATATAGAACAAATCATGTATTTTTCAGACAAGGCCTGTATGGGAATTTGCTTTGCTAGACTACACATATTTTATTAAGAGTTTTATTGTTCAGATTAAAAAAAAATTTTTTTGACTGAGTGATAGGAGGCAGGGGATGATAGTGAGAGAGACAGATTAATTTTTAAAAAATTAAGTAAAGGAGCCAAAAAGGTGGGGGAGGGGGAACTTGATTCAGAGTTTGATTCTCACCAACAAGTAAAAGATCAATTGCTGTGGGAACAAGAATGACTTCAGAAGGCTGAGAATGATACATCACTCCATCATCAGCTTTCATTCTGTCTGGTCCATTTTCCTGAGAATCTTTCTCTCCTCATTACACTCTCTGGATTCCTTCCAGACTCAGCTAAACTTGAAATTATGCAAAAGGTCTTTCCTGTTTCTTCCGGTTGCTCTTTCTTCCTCCCTTAGGTTATTTTGTATCTATTTTGTAAGCATCTTGAATATTCCTATTTATGTACATGTTGTCTGTCCCCATTAGAATGTAAGCTTCTTGAAGGCAGAAACTAATTTTTTTTTTACTTTATAAGTCCAGCACTTATTATAGTGCCTTACATAGAATAAGTGGTTAATAAATACTTTTTGATTGATTTGTTATATGAGTAGAAAGTGACAGGTGTGAGGTATGTGTGGAAGAAGAGTTGAAAGGATTTAGCAAATGGCTGGATATATGGGGAAGAGGGGTAAGGGAGAAAGAATCATTGAGGATGACTCTAAGGTTGTAAACTTGGCTGACTAGTAGTGTCTTGGTGACTTCAATCAGATTACAAACATTTGGAGGAGGAATTAGTTTAGATGAAAAAGATAATTAATTCTGTTTTGAATTTGTTAAGTTTAAGGTGTCAGTGGGACATCAATTTCAGATTTCCAGTTGATAATGTGGGACTGGAGATCAGGAGACAGACTAAGACTGAATATTTAGATTTTAATCATCTGGGGAGAAGTAAACATCTAACCGTGGGAGCTGATGAGATAACCAACTGAGAAAGTACAGAGAAAAGGGAGATGAGATCTCAAGATGGACAGGCTTTAGAATTAGAGGGCAGGAAGTAGATGATTCAATAAAAGAGATTGTGTTGGAGCAGACAGACAGGTAGAACATGTATTTAGATAAGCAAATAGAAGATAATTTGGAGATAAGACATTAATTATAGAAGGAATGGGAAATGGTTTCACACCTGACTTTAAAGGGAATGGAAAATTCTATAGGTGCCTGAGTGTTGACTGTATTAGCTGAGAGGAGATGAATGCAAGGGTGGAGAAGGGAATTATGTGCGTTCCAAATACAAGGAAGTTTGTATAAATGCAAGGAAGTAGGAAATAGAATACTGACTTAGGAAGCCAGTTTGGCTAGAGTGTTGAGGATATAAAAGGAAGTAATATGAGATACCTTTGGAAAGTTAGGTTGGAGTCAGAGGATGAGACTCAAAATACTAGGCTGAAGAATTTAGATTTTGTCATAGAGGCAATGGGAAGAAACTGAAAGCTTTTGAACAAGGGAGTGATATGATATTTTGCCAGTTATCTGGAGGAAGAGTTTTAGAGGGGAGAAACTAGAAGCAAGGAGATCAATTAAGAAGCTATTAACAGTAGTTTGGCTGTTGGTAATCAGGGCCTGAACAAAAGTAGAGACTGTATGAGTAGAGAGAAGGGAATGACTGAATGTAGAGGGAATGAAGAATAAGGAAGAGTCAAGTGTGAGTCCAATGCACCTGGACTGGTGGGAGGATGACAGTGTCCTTAACTAAAAATGTATGAGAGAAGGAGGGACAGGTTTAGGTAGAAAGAAAATGAGTTCTGTTTTGGGCATGTTGAGTGTGAACTGCTGATAAGATATTTGAATCTTCATTGAAGAAATGAAGATTATTTGAAGAATAAGACTAAATTTTAGGGGAAATATATTAGGTTTGTTTACATATGTAGATTTGGCAGTTATTTCTGTGGAGATGATAATTGAAGCAGAGGAAGTAAAGAGGTCACCCAGGGAGAATGTGAAAAGTGAGAAGTGAGTCCAAGACACATCCATAAGTGGCAAGTAATGGTAAATCAATGAAACAGACTGAAAGAAATTCGAGAGAGGAAAGTATTTCTAGAAGGAGGGAATAGTGTGCCAAAAGCTTCTCAGAGGTCACAGAGGGTAAGGACTGAAAAAAGATCATCAAGGATTAGAGCCATGGTAACAATCATGAAAAATGAAAGTTCCTTTTATTTTGTAGATCTCAGAGTATAAGGAAAGTCAAAATGGTGATTTCCCTGCCTTTCTCTGCTTTTGGAAATCTGATAGCTTATAATATATTAGGGATTCAAAGAGATCTTAAAGAAGGGAAAGGGATCCACATGTGCAAAAATGTTTGTGGCAGCCCTTTTTTGTAATAGCTAGAAACTGGAAATTGAATGGATGCCCATCAACTGGAGAATAGCTGAATAAATTGTGGTATATGAATGTTATGGAATATTATTGTTCTGTAAGAAATGACCAGCAGCATGATTTCAGAAAGGCCTGGAGAGACTTACATGAATTGATGCTGAGTGAAATGAGCAGGACCAGGAGATCATTATACATGGCAACAAGATTATACAATGATCAATTCTGATGGATGTGGTTCTCTTCAATAATGAAATGATTCAAACCAGTTCTAATTGTTCAGTACTAAAGAGAATCAGCTATACCCAGAGAGAGAACTATGGGAAATGAGTGTAGACCACAACATAGCATTTCCACTCTTTTTGTTGTTTGCATTTTTGTTTTCTTTCTCAGATTTTTTTTTCTTTATAGATCCAATTTTTCTTGTGCAGCAAGATAACTGTATAAATATGTATACATATAAAGTATATGTTATATATACATATATGTGTATGTATAAATACATATAAAGTATATGTTAAATATGCTTAAACATATTTAATGTGTTTTGGACAACCTACCATCTAGAGGAAGGGGAAAAAGTGGGAAGAAGGGGAAAAGTTGGAACAGAAGGTTTTGCAGAAGTCAGTGTTGAAAATTTACCCATGCATATGTTTTGTAAAAAACAAAACATAATAATTAAAATTTATAATAATATATTAGGGATTGTTCCAAGAATGAATGGGAATCTCTCTGAGATTCCTTCTGATCCTGAGATTCTATGATCCTATGATTTGGCAATTAAAATATCATTGATAGATCATAGAGGGCAAATAACAAAACTGAAACAGTTCTTACTCTCAGCAAGCTTGCTGTCTAATTCTATCTATCCTCCACCCTAATTTTAGCATCTGTATCAACTACAGAGACATTGGTATTTGTGGAAAAGAAGAATAGCATTGTCTGCACTCACAGTAACAACTAATTCCTTGAGTTATTTGGTATTCATGACACTGAGATAGCTAGGTAGCACAGTGGATAGAAGTACTTCACCCCATTTGCCTCAGTTTCCTCATCTGTAAAGCTGGGGAAGGAAATGTTGAGCCATTGCAGCATCTTTGCCATAATTTTAAAAGGGGTCACAGAGTCAGACACAACAATGGTAAACCATGACATCTTCCTGCTCCTCCCAGACCTTCTGGATCATCTGGATCACCTAGGATCATCTAGGGCTTCTTAAACTTTTTGTACTCATAAAACTTTTTTTGCCCCAAAATTTTTTACATGACCCCAGGTTTATATATATATAAACACACACATTTAGTTATAAGATCCCCTGTGGGGTCATGAACCACAGTGTAAGAAGCTTGGGTTTAGAGCAATTCTCACCAATTTGGACCTGTGGGAATAATGGATAAAAACTAGTATCTCTTAGAGACAATTGGAAAATCACATTTTAGATACAACTGAGAGTCCAATCAAATCGAGTCTTGATTGAGTTGATTGAATTAGCTCTTTCTCATTTTCCAGTGGTGTTTTGTGTTGAGTCAAAACTATTCATGTTAATAAGCATTTATTAAATGCTGGCCATATAAAGAAAGAAAAAAAAAGTCCCTTCTCTCACAATCTAATGGTAGAGTGTTGGAGAAAAGATAACATGAGAACAATTATATTAAAAATATATATATATACATACACACACACACACACACACACACACATATATATATACACACATACACAGGATGAGCAGGTAGATGTTACAATGGATAGAATGCTAGGCTAAGAGCCAGAAAGACCCAAGTTCAACGTTATGGAATATTATTGTTCTGTAAGGAATGACTAGCAGAATGAATACAGAGAGGACTGGCGAGACTTACATGAACTGATGCTAAGTGAAATGAGCAGAACCAGGAGATCATTATATACCTCAACAACGATACTGTTTGAGGATGTATTCTGATGGAAGTGGATCTCTTCGATAAAGAGAGCTAATTCAGTTTCAATTGATCAAGGATGGACAGAAGCAGCTACACCCAAAGAAAGAACACTGGGAAATGAATATAAACTGCTTGCATTTTTGTTTTTCTTCCCGGGTTATTTATACCTTCTGAATCCAATTCTCCCTGTGCAACAAGAGAACTCTTCAGTTCTGCACACATATATTGTATCTAGGATATACTTTAACCTATTCAACATGTAAAGAACTGCTTGCCTTCTGGGGGAGGGGGTGGAGGGAGGAAGGGGAAAAGTCGGAACAGAAGTGAGTACAAGGGATAATGCTGTAAAAAATTACCCTGGCATAAGTTCTAGCAATAAAAAGTTATTAAAAAAAAAAAGACCCAAGTTCAAATTTAATCTCAGATAATTACTAGCTATATGACTCTGAACAAGTCACTTCCCACATTTGTCTCAATTTCCTCATCTGTAAAATGAGCTGAAGAAGAAAATGACAAATTGCTCCAGTATCTTTACCAAGAGAACCCCAAAATGGAGTCAAGAAAAATTAGACATGACTGAAGAGTTTATCATCAAGGTTTTTTTTTTTTTTTGTTTGTTTGTTTTGTTTTTTTGTCATGGAAACATATTCAAGGACTTCCAAAACCATTAGCGGTCCAAGTTGACCAATGAACTCTTAAACACTTAAAAAAACACTTAAACACTTCCTTCCCCCTCCCCTCCCTGCCCTTTTTTTTCTTATTTAATAATAGATTTGATTTTCAGATCCACTTTGCCCTGAGGCAGTGAAACTATTACATTGATATCATTAAAAAAGAAACTTTACAAATTTACAAAAAAGAACAACTTCTCATATTTGTGGAGAAGGAAAGAATTTATGGCCAAAGAAAAACTAGAGTATGTTATGAAATAGAATTTTGATTATATTAAAAAGGTTTTGTACAAACAAAACCAATGATTAGAAGGGAAGCAGAAAACTGAGGAAAAAAATTTTACATCCAAGGGTTCTGATAAAGGCCTCATTTCTAAAATATATTGAGAATTGAGTCAAATTTATAAGTCATTTTCCAATTGATAAATGGTCAAAGGATATGAATAGACAATTTTCAAACAAAGAAATTAAAGCCATTTCTAGTTATATAAAAAATGTTCTAAATTACTGTTGATCAGAGAAATGCAGATTAAGACAACTCTGAGGTACCACTACCCACTTCTCAGATTGGCTAAGGTGACAGAAAAAGATAATGATAAATGTTGGAGGGAATGTGGGAAAACTGGGATATTAATATATTGTTGGTGGAATTGTGAACTGATGCAACCATTCCGGGGAGCAATTTGGAACTATGTCCAAATGACTATCAAACTATATATATCCTTTGACCCAGCAGTGTTTCTACTAGGCCTATATCCCAAAGAGATCATAAAGGAGGGAAAGGGATCCACATGTACAAAAATTTTGTGGCAGCCCTTTTTGTAGTGACAAGGAGCTGGAAACTGAATGGATGCCCATCAGTTGGAGAATGGCTGAATAAACTATGGTATGTGAATGCCATGGAATATTATTGTTCTGTAAGAAACGACCAACAGGATGATTTCAGAGAGGCCTGGAGAGACTTACATGAACTGATGCTGAGTGAAGTGAGTAGAACCAGGAGAACATTGTACACAGCAACAAGATTATGTGATGATCAACTCTGATCAACATGGCTCTTTTCAACAAAGAGATGATTCAGGCCAATTCCAATGCTCTTGTGATAAAGAGAGCCATCAGTACCCAAAGACAGGACTGTGGGAACTGAGTGTGGATCATAACATAGTGTTTTCACTTTTTTGTTGTTGTTTGCTTGCTTTTTGTTTTCTTATTTTTTCCTTTTTGATCTGATTTTTCTTGTACAGCATGCTAATTGTGGAAATATGTATAGAAAAATTGCAAAAGTTTAACATATATTGTATTACTTGCCATCTAGATGGGAGAAGGGAAGAGAAAATTTTGGAACATAAGGTTTTACAAGGGTGAATGTGTTTTGAATAAAAAAAGCTATTTAAAAAAAAAAGAGAGATACTTTGTCATCTTATTTACTGCTATACTTTAAGACTTCACCATCTTTATATACATATGTATATATATATATATATATATATACTTTAAGATACTTCACCATCTGATTTGAAACTATCCCAGTGAGTATGTGACCAAAAAAACCATTCTGTATATTGTCTCCTAGAATTCATGGTAGCCCCAGATCCCCTATGACATACTGTCAGTTGCCTGTAGTTACAAAGGCAAATGATTCCATCCAGAAGACTGAGGAGATAAGACACTGTTACATCTCTGGTCCTCTGTGGATCATCTTGAACTTCATTACAGACTTGGAGTCTCTCGCAGAGTCAAGATGCCCTCATTTTGAAAATAGACTAAAATCTGACCCTTGTGCAACTTATTCCATCATAAGTATTCCTCTGGGAAATATTCCAGCGTCATTACCCTTCTTACACCTGACTGAGAAACACATTTCATCTTCTCTTTTGGTCAACCTTGTTTTTACATTCTATGTTGAGGTTATTGTCTACCACATTGTCCATCCAGATGGCTAGAGAGAACCACCCACATGTTAGGGCAGTCCCTTTATAGTTTCAGGAATTACTACTAATCAATCAATTAGCATTTATTAAATACCTACTATGTGCCAGATATTATGTTAAGTATTGGAGATACAAAGAAAGGCAAAAAACAGCCTCTGTTCTCAAAGAGCTCACAGTTTATAATAGCTTTTTATTTTTCAAAATACATGTAAAGATAGTTTTCAACACTCACTCTTGCAAAATCTTGTATCCCAAATTTTTCTCCTTCCCTTCTCACCTCCCCCCTTCCCTAGACAGCAAGTAACCCAATGTAGGTTAAACATGTGCAATTCTTCTAAACATATTTCCACATTTATCATGTTGCACTAGAAAAATCAGATAAAAAGGGAAAAAAATTAGAAAGAAAAAACAAGCAAGCAAACAATAAAATAGTTGAAAATACGATGTTGTGAACAACTCATAATTTAATGGAGCAATCAGGACTAATGGTCTGCCTTCTTGTGAATTTTATTTTAAGAATTACATTCATTATTATTGTTCGGTAAGAAATGACCAACAGGATGATTTCAGAAAGGCCTGGAGAAACTTACACATGAACTGATGCTGAGCGAAACGAGCAGGGCAAGGAGATCGTTATATACTTCAACAACAATACTGTATGATGTCCAATTCTGATGGGCCTGGCCATCCTCAGCAATGAGATGAACCAAATCAGTTCCAATGGAGCAGTAATGAACTGAACCAGCTACGCCCAGCGAAAGAACTCTGGGAGATGACTAAGAACCATTGCATTGAATTCCCAATCCCTATATTTTTTCCTGCCTGAATTTTTGAGTTCTTTCACAGGCTAATTGTACAATATTTCAGAGTCCGACTCTTTTTGTACAGCAAAATAACAGTTTGGTCATGTATACTTATTGTGTATCTAATTTATGTTTTAATATATTTAACATCTACTGGTCATGCTGCCATCTGTGGGAGGGGATGGGGGGAAGAAGGGGAAAAATTGGAACAAGAGATTTGGCAATTGTCAATGCTGTAAAGTTACCCATACATATAACCTGTAAATAAAAGGTTATTAAAATCAATATATATATATAAAGAATTACATTCATACTAAAAATAAAATTATATTCCTTTCCTCACAAGCTACAAGTTCTTTTCTCATTTCCTCTCATCCTTTAGAAGTTACTTCATTCTTCTAGCAAGCTACCTAGAAGTGTTGAAAGCTATTCGAAATAGACTTGCTTCACATTCTAGAGTTCACCAAGGCCAAATAGATTTATTTGTACCACTGACCAAAACCAAACCCCAAATAATCCTTGAAGGTTGAAGGTTTGGTTTGGTTCTTTACCTAAACCAGCACATCCTCCTGGGGGCTAGGGAAGCAGACTGTCTAGTCTGGTCGCCTTCTGTTCCAGCACTCCAGTGTATGTTATCCAGTGAATTGAGAGCATGACTTGAGAAAGCCATCAGAGATCCTCTTTTTCATACATATACTTCCAAACCCCACCACTTCCTTCATTAGGAATTGATGGCCAAGAGGAATTTGTGGTGAAGGAGGGACTTGGCTCTTGTTGGTAACACCAGTGTCCTGTGGGCTGAGAAAGCTTTGGGCCAGCTGGACCAGTTGGGGAACTTTTTAAGAACCTTTGTATTTGTGAGCTTATGCCTCCTGGAGGCCCCTTAGAAAGAGGGCCACATCCTGGCCCTTGTTCTAGCAAAAGTTTAAGGGCTTAGCAGGAGTGTGGGCGGGTGGGGCGGTGCTTACACAGCAAAAGTGCCAGCATGCCCAGGCCTGCAAATACACCACTGGCAATCCTTATTTATAGTGGCTCGATTCCCAGTGTGACTGATTCCTGATCTCTGTAATTCCTTGGCTCCAGGGCCTTTATCTCTGAACTTCTCTTGGTGGCAACCATGTTCTTGGTTTCCTGCTCCCCTGCTGATGGATCTCCCTTGCTCTGTTACACTCTCTCCAGTGAGCTCTTGCATAGCATTCCCACAACCCCATCTCACTTCTCTGGGACTACCACTGATTTTTGTGTATATGTTTGTGAGTCAGTTTTTCTTCGGCTAGGCTACTCATTAGTGGGTCTATCTTCCACTTGTGTAACTTTGATAGTTTTTCAAAGCATTTAGGAATGTTTGACTCTTATCAACCTCTCAAGATGGAGGTATTATTATCCTCATTTACAGTTGAGGAAATAGAGATTCAAAGAAGTCACTTAGTAGAGCTATTTAGTGATAGATCTGAGATTAGAATTAAGACTCTTATTCCTAGTGGTTCTTTCTATCAGATCATGTTCCTTAAAATGGGATCCATCCACTTGTACTAGGAAGAGACAACATGGTTCCATGAAAAGAGCAGTGAGTTTGTAGTCAGAGGACCTAGATAAAAATCTTACCGCTGACCTTTACTACTCATGGCAAGTGACTCCAGGCAAATCCCTTAAACTCTTTAGGACTCTGTTTTCTCAATTGTAAAACTAGGGATCAGACTAAATGGCCACAACTCTAAATCTATGAGCCTAAGGTGGTATTCAGGATCCCAATTGTTTCTTGTTTGCCATATTACATTATGTTATATTATATATGTTATATTATATTATAATATAATTATATTATGTCATAGATTATATCATAAAGTTGTATATCATGCTATATATCATATTATGCCATATCACATCATGTATTATGTTTGCCATATATTATCTCATCACCACTTATATAATATATATACTATATTAGATATATAATCATATTCTATCATGTTTATATCTTACCTACTTAGGATATTACTACATCCTAGCTTGAATATCTAGATTATTATAACTCAAAAGCATATTACATTAGCATATCATTTTATATACCTAGATTATTTAATAACTTAGATATATACTGCTTTCCTCACAACTTTCTAAAGGAAGTAATATGGTTATACTCTATTTTACAAATTAAAAAACTCAGGATTAATAGAAAAATTAAGCTCAGATTCAGGGGGAAGTTACCAATATGTGGCTGATGATGATATAGATAAACCATTTTTATTTTTAGCATTTTTTCCTGAGCATTTCTTTTTTTAAAAAATGGGAGAAAAATATATCAAATTGCTTACTGTGTTTAGGAAGGGGGAGTTGAGGGAGAGAAAAATTTGGAAATAATTTTTTTAAATGAATGTTTGAAAATTGTTAAATATCATTTTAAAAATGGAAGAAAAAGTGATTTGAGAGTAATTAGTGTCATTATCCTGCTTAGAGAATAATAGACAGTGGATATGACTTCCTACTTCCCCAAAAAAGTTTTGTTCCTATGTAAGAAATTGGGGTGATCATGCCTGTAACTCCTCCCCAAATCTCAAAAGCATTATAATCTATAGGTCTCTTTCTGTGGCTCCAATTATATATATATTTTTTTGTTCTTTAATTTGCTGTGTAACAAGAACATTTCCCTTGTACAGCACCTGAACACTTTCCTGGTTTTTGTTGTTATTGTCTTAGTTTGTTTTGGTTTTTTGAGATTGGGTCTCACTATCTCACCCAGGTTGAAAGAGCAATTAGATGCAGATTTGACCTGTTTGTTTTCCACCCAGGTCACCAGTTCCACTCTCCTTAAGTATTCAGGTGGTTTTCTACCTCTCCACCTAGACTCCTGGGGGACTCCCCACATTAATGCCAGACTGGATGTGGACAAATGATGGGCTTTGACCTTTCTGTTATTCAGAACTTCTGAGGTCAAGTAAGCCACCCATCTCAGCCTCCCTGGAACTGGGATTCCAGACACGTGTAAACATTGCCAGCCAAACCTTTCTAATTCCTAAAACAAGATTCTTCTTCTTAGACTTTTACTCTTTAAAGTTTGCTTTTGGTTTGTTTGTAGATCTGTTATTTGATTACACCTCTCAGCCAGCCAATCATCAGTTTTCCAACATCCCAGCCCTTCCTGAAGATATCAAAGGCAATTGCTTTCAGACTGGAAATAAGAGGAGCCATGAGTCCTTCACCACTCCAGAACGATTTGGAAACAGCAGTTCAGGCTTCAGTTGTAACTCATACCCCCATGCTCCAGAGAAGGTGACTCTCCTTGTAGACGGCACTCGTTTTGTGGTCAATCCACAGATATTCACTGCTCATCCGGACACCATGTTGGGAAGGTAACAGGTTACCCCCAAGTTCATTCTATTCTTTAGAGTGAGGATGATTATGCTCAGAATGATACTAAAGCCAGCTCAAACCAGAACCAGTTGTTAAATTCAGCAAGGATTTATACTTCATTAATCCAAAACTAATATAAATTAGAGCTTGATATATTGTATTGTTGTCAGTCTTAAGAAAGTAATGAGAATATGTTAATGGTACAAATTAAACTTAAAGGTATATTGAGTACCTGGTTGTTAAACATTTATTAGGGCATCCTTGGTCATAGTTATTACTTAGTCTGTCTGTGGAAATAATTACACACTTACTTGCCTAAAGAAACTAGAAAAAAATTAATACCAGTCTTTTTGAAAAATTATGTGTCTTGTATATTTATTGTGTATCTAATTTATACTTTAATATATTTAACATCTACTGGTCATCCTGCCATCTAGGGGAGGGGATGGGGGGAAGGAGGGGAAAAATTGGAACAAAAGGTCTGGAAATTGTCAATGCTATAAAATAACCCATACATTTAACTTGTAAATAAAAGGCTACTAAAAAAAGAAAAAAAAAATATGTATCTGGGACAGCTAAATGGCACAGTAGATAGAACATAAACCCTGAAATGAGGGGGACCTGAATTCAAATTCAGCCTCACACAACTAACACTTCCTAGCTATGTGACCCTGAACAAGTCAATTAAGCCCAATTACCTTGCCCCCCCCCCCAAAATCCCTCTGTAACAGACTGGTTCTGTGTATTGTGTGTTGCCATGTGTTATGAGTATGTATTATGTGCTATATGTGTACAGGCATGGAGGAGGTTTTTGTGCCCATACACAAAACCTGTGTCATTGAAGAAATTCCCTAAAAGGAAAATAAAATATAGTTATAATGGTAGAAAATAGTCCAGAAACATTAAGGCTTATTCTCTGTCCCCATTCAATCTCTTCTTCAGTAGGGAATTTGATCACCATGGGATCATAGATTTAGAAATAAAAGGGACTTTGGCAGTCATGAAGTCTAACCTTTTTGCTTTACAGAGGAGGAAACTGAAATCTACAGAGATTAAATTATTTAAAGTTAAGTGATTTATGTTGAGTAATTTATCCAGGGTAGTTAGGACCAATGCCAAGATTCAGACCCTAATATTTTACAACTCCAGCACTTCTCCCACTAACCCTCCTGCCTGCCTCCCAGGTTTAGTTGCTTCACAGTCAAAGATGGCCAGCTTGTGTGTGGTCCAGTGGTATGTACAAGGAGGATATGCAAGGAAGAGGTAGCCCCTGAATTCTGTGGGTCAGGTGCTGGAATAGTCAGTGAAGCTCGTGGCTTCATGCTGTTTAACTGAAAATGAGAGAGTGAAACAAACAATTCCAAAAAGTCAAGTCAACAGTGATTTACTAAGCACCTACTATGGGGGCAGCTGCTGTGCCAAACACTGGTGATAATAAGAAAGGCAAAAATAGGCTCTACCTTCAGGGAGCTCACAATCTCACCTGCGAATAACTGTAAACAAGATTTATACAGAATAAGTTGTAGATATTCTTCGGGGCAGAGGGAGGCACTAGTATTAAAGAAAACTGGGAAAGGCTTCTTGCAAAAGGTAGGATTTTAACTAAGACCAGAAGGAAGCCAGGGGAGATACAAGATTGAGATGAGATTTGTGGAAAAGACAGTGAAAATGTCCAGAGTGGGGAATTGGAAGGTCTTGAATGAGAAACAAGCAGTGAAGTCCTGAAAGGGTAGGAAAAGGGTAGATTTGGAAGGGTTTAGCCAAAGAATTTTATATTTGATCCTAGGGAACTGCTGGGATTTATTAAATAGGATAGTGACATGGTTAAACCTGTTTGTTAGGAAGATCATTTTGAAAGTTGAGTGGAGTATAACTGGAATAAGGCAGGCAGGTTATGGCAACAGTCCATGCTGTGGTTCTGTCAGAGAAAAGAAGGGAGCATATTGAGGGACAGGAGTTAGCAATAGGTTGAATATGGGGGTGAGAGATAGTGAGGAGTTGAGGATGACAACAGGATTGTGAGCCTGGATAGCTGGGGGGATGGTGGTGCCCTTCTTAGTAACAGAAAAATCAGGGGAAAGGAAGGGCTGGGTGGGGAGAAAAAGGTGGGGAGAGGGGAAGATGAGTTCAATCTGGAACATTACAAACAGACACACATACACAGAGACAGAGAGAGACAGACACCGAGAGATTGAGAGAGAATCAGAGATACAGACGGAGATAGCGAGAGGCACATAGCACAATCTCAGGAAAGCTTCCTTTGAAATTCCTAGAATGTCATTTGACATGCATCAACCCGAATCAAGTGACAAAGATGAGATTTCTCTTTCTGAGAAAGCCCTATGGTTTCTAAGTAAACAATCACATTTTAATCTAGAAAAATGATCAGCTTCTAAAGGAGGTGGTTTGCCCAGCCAAACCACTGCTTCTCAGCACTGGCCAGTCTCCCCTGTCATTTTCTAAGCTGCCAAGTTATATGAAATTGAGTTTCTACCACCTGCTGTTTTGTTGGCTTCATTAAGGTTCCTTTATTATCTGTTAACTTTGTTAATAAATCATGTGCTGTTTCTCCTTCTAAAGAACACTCCTCATAGATTTGTCCCCTTCCCTGTTTGCTGTCTTGCATTACATCTTTTATCTTACTTTTTAAAATTTTCACATCCTTTTCTAGATATAACCCCACCCCCCCACCTTACCTCTTAAAGAAATAACTTTTTTTCTTTTTTCATTGATATCCTCCTACATTCTTTGGCTAACTGAAAAAAAAAATTTAGAAAAATTTTCCCCACTCCTGCCTCAGTTCTCTGTTTTCTGTTACAGTCTTAATTTTGGGGTCTGGTTAGTTTTAATGTTAGAGTACCTATGAACTTTTTTAAACATCTTGATAACCATATTTAATGTAATTGGTTTTCTCTGTTATTCTGTATATTTTATCCATTTGAAAATAATATACTCCGAATATGCTTTTCCCAATGCAAAAAGGATCTAAAATTCAGAAAAGCTAAGAAGTATAACAAAGCATTAGAAGATTTAGTGCTAAATACCTGAATTATTTTGAAGCAACAGATCTATTAGTTGGGTTCATGATGTTAAACTAAAAAATTACTTTTGAGAATTCTGGTCTAAGTTGGAATATTTCATTTTCAAAATTGTCCAAGATTTCAGTACTTTTTTTGTGCATTTCATTATTAAATATAATTCCTGGATTGTGAAGGGAAAAAAAGACGCTTTAGTGGTAAAAGCAAATTTAGAGATTACCAAATTCAGTGCTTTGATTTTATAAATGAATAAACAGATCTAGAGAGAAGAAGTAATTCTCCAAAAGCCACCCTTAATCCATATCAGAGCCAGGATTAGAACAGAGATCTTCTCATTCTATATACTTTTTATTATAACATGTTGCAATTGTAGGTGATAATCCCAGTCCTGGACAGTGATCTTGTAAATAAACAGTTGCCTTTGGTCACGAGAATTGATGATGTGGCTAGCACAGCTTTTGATTCAGTTCCACGACTAGAAAAATAACAAGTGTGTCTCCCCAATGGTGGAGAAAAATTTTAATTTCATGCACAATCACAACATGTTTATATTGTGTTAATGTTCTTATACATGGCATCCTAAAAGTTTGTATTATA
Organism: Antechinus flavipes; assembly: GCF_016432865.1. Classification (NCBI taxonomy): domain Eukaryota; kingdom Metazoa; phylum Chordata; class Mammalia; order Dasyuromorphia; family Dasyuridae; genus Antechinus; species Antechinus flavipes. The sequence continues at coordinate 195,737,863 of NC_067401.1, forward strand.
TTTAAAACTACAGATTATCTCTTTGATGTTACTATATAGGATATCTCACAAATCCTAATGCAGTTACATGCTTACTTTAGTAGCTAAACTATTACTGTGTCTCTGTCTCATCTAAGTTTTGTATCTCCTCTGTCAGCTAACATAATAGGTGATTGATAATTTTTTTGTAAACTGAATCCAGATATTCTTTTTTGTTTTAATAAACAAAACAGTTTAAACATGGAGCAAATTTAAATATTTCCTCAAACTTTTGAAACAGAACAAAGCTAGAATATAAAAATATTTCTTTAGATTCAAGTTACTTCCTCTCAGTGTTGGCTAAAATGTGTTCTTCATTGGCATAGTGCATACCACAAAGCATTCCAACCATTTAAAGCATATACGCCAATGAAAGTATTACCAAAACATACTATTGATGGTACAGCCCTAGTGTGAATGTGACATCTGCCAGTAACACTGTGAGACTAGGACTGGATTAGATTTAGATGAAGGAGAGAATAAAGTTTACTGGTAAAATGGCTGGCTAGCTTAATGGGTTAGAATCTTTTTGTTGGGGAAATAATGGTCCTGGGGTTTTCTTCCCTATTAGATTGTGAATTCTTTGAGGATAGAGACTTATTTTTGCCTTTTTTTGTATCCCTAGTGCTTAGCATAGTACCAAGCACATTATTAGGCACTTATCGATTGTTTAGTTTACTCATAATTCTAGCCAACTGACTTAAAATGTGCCATTTTATTGAAACAAAGACTGAGTAGAATTAATTAATAAGAAGACATTGTCTCAGGATTAGAGTTCCCCTAGCTTTTTATTATGGCTTTTATTAGCAGTGTAATCTTGGAAAAAGCCATTTTCAAGGCTTGTCTTAACCCAAGTTTCCTCATCTGTGAATGAAGAAATTAGATCCTGTGAACTCTTTCAGCTTGAAAATTCTATTAATCTGTGATTTTTTAAAGAGTAATAATGGATAAGGGAATAAGATCCTTATTATTTAAAAAAATGATTCAGAGCTCATGTCCTACATGATCAAGAGAATTATCTTCCTATAGACAATTAATATCTCTCTAGAATGTGGTGTTTATTATTGACCCATTCTGTATGCAAAGCACCATACTGTACTCAGGGGTGATAGAATGATTAGACCCCATCTTAGTGCAGTTTATTAGAAGCATATAATCTAACAAATTGCTGTGAGAAGTCTGAGAAAAAAGGTTTTACCCACTAGACAAATGGGAAGATAATTGTTGATGAAGGTGAATTGTTGGTAAATTAAGCTTTAAAAGATGAGAAAGAATAGCCAAGAATGTATTCATTGGGGGAAAAAAACACACCAAGCATTTTTCAAATATTTATTATTTATGAAGCCCTGTACTGAATACTGGGATGGAAGAAGGGCAAATTACAAAATTGAAGTAGCCCTTTATCCTCATGGAGTTTATATGTTAATGTAGCATTTATTCTGGAGCTACTCTCCCTAACATGCACTCCCCCTGGGCTGGGTTCTGAAAATAAGCCTGCCTCATCTCTCTTCAGGGTTTTATGGGACCTTTGGGTTTTGGGAAGATGTCTCTTTAATATTGTAGCTCACAAGTCCTCACCACTGTGCTTCCTGCATTATTCATCCATTGATATGAATTAGCCAGATTTAGTTCATTTTTAGAAATGGGCATTAACTAAGTTGGTTTATTAAGAACAAAATTCATGTGTGAAACATTCCCCTCCAAAGTCTATGGCATTCTTCCACAAGTACATATAGTAAACCAAGGGAAGTGAGTTTAAGTTTGGTCCATATTGGCAAGAGATAATTCACAGTTCCTCATTCTTTTGCCAGAATCCTCAGGCTCTCCTTAGACATGGTGTAATTGTTTGCTGGGCTCCCTGCAAAGATCTGAAGCTGCCTTTCTTGACTGTCTAGTTTGTCCCCTGTTCCCAATGCAACACAGACACTGCCATCAGTCACTGATGTTCCTAGGATGTTGCTTAGGACACTGATGAGGCTAAATCCTTTGACCTTTTGAAAGTTTCAAACTTGGGAGGAAGAGAAGTAGGAAGACAGACTTTCATCATTATCCCTGAGGCAATTTCTTATCGGTGGCTTGGCTAGAATTGCCATCTTCTACATGACACTAAAAATTGAAATGTTTGGGTTCTAAACATCTTGTTTTACAAGACACACAGGACTTGACTGAGTCCTTTGCTGGCATTCCTGCATTTCATCAGTGGCTTGCAGCAACTTCTTGAAGAATATAAACTCAGTCTGTCCATAACCTCGATCGATTCAGTAGAGGTGTTCTCATCTGATTAAGCCATCTACTTTAGGTGGGGACAGGATGATTGAGTCATTGATTGACTTACACTAATCAAGGCATATAACATAAAGTGGGAAATGGTGATTTGGTTGAGGAAGTTGTAGGAATGTCGACTAGAATCAAGATGAGTTGATTGACACTATATTTCCAGTAGCAATGGCGGTATTGATTGGAGGAACAGGTGGAAAAGATGATAAAGCAGATGGCAAGGAAATGACATAGGTGGGATGAGAAGTTGGGGGCTGTCAATATAGAGGGGGTCACGTGAGTTTGCACCAATGCACTTGTCAGTTAGGAGAGTCTGGGCGTAGGGTAGGAATTCCAAAACTCTCTGAGAGAAGGGAGGTTATTCCAGATATAAAAAACAACGTAAGTAAAGCCATGAACACACAAGGCATACTTGGAGGAGAGGTGCAAGGGAAGGGGAGTTGCCTAGTAGAGTGTAGAATACATGAGAAGAATAATATGAGGTAAGGCTGAAAAAGTGGGGTGTCAAATTGTGGAAGAATTTGCAGCTGATTTGTGGACTTCCTTCTCTGCTTATCTATGGCCAGAATCCTCAGGGACTCCAGTTTTCCTGCTGATAGCTCCTCTGACAAAGTGGCCATATTGTTCTTCTGACATCCTTAAATCTCAACCCTACACAGGAATGGTCTTGGAATTAGGTCATATAACATGTACACATGTATGTAAAGTAAACATATAGGTGTGTACATATGTGTCTGAGGCTGAATTTGAACATGGATCTTCTTAAGTCCAGGTCTAGCATGCTATTCACTGTGCTGCCTAGCTTTATTTTGTAAGTTAGATGGAGTCACCAAAGATTTTTTTGAACAGAGGAGTAATATATACTTATACATGAGGATCTGAGGCAGCTAAGTGATACAGTGTGCCCCTGGAGTCAGGAAAACTCACTTTCCTGAGTTCCAATCTATCTTCAGACACTTTGTGACCTGGGCAAATGACTCACCCCTCAGTTAGGTTTGCCTCAGTTTCCTCATCTGTAAAATGAATTGGAGAAAGAAATGGCTAACCACTCCAGCATCTCTGCTAAGAAAACCCCAGTTGGAAACAATGACTGAACAGCAAATTTCACTGACAGCTAGATGGCACAGTGGATAGCATGCTAGACCTGGAGTTGAGAAGATCCAAGTTCAAATTCATCCTTACACACACACACACACACACACACACACACACACACACACACACGCTAATGCTACCAAATGCCTTAGGAAAAAAATATCTAAAAGAACCCAGCGAGAAGGTCTGGCGTTATTCCCATTCTAATGAGTGCCTCAGCTGGACTCCTTCAAGAGCTTTCCAGGAGAGCATTCTTAGAAAACATTGAAGTGAGGATGAAGTCCTGGTGCACAGGGCAGTGATTTGGAAAGTGTATGATTCAGGGATTGTGTTACTTCTGACCTTCGAAATGCAGCCTGCCTGGGCATGAATGCTAACCACTTGTAACAACTAGATCACTCCACTCCCTTCTATGTTATTGGTAGGAGATGGCTATGATTCATGAATTAAGGGAAAGGAACAAATGACCAGCTCATCCTCTCTGTACTTAGAATTTGGGTCCCCAGCTCTCCCAGCCCATGCCGAGAAGTATCATGGAAATAATAGAAAGGAAGGACCTGGGAATATTTGAGGTGCCTGAGAGGAAGAGACAGGGGCAGGAGGAAAGATGTAAGTGAATGACCAGGCTTCCCTGCTGTTCCTGGATCTCTCTGAGATCATACAGAGAGCAAGACTGGTCCAAGTTCAGCCATGCAGCTTTTGCAATTGCTGGCCCCTGCCTGCCCATCTGCTTGCCAAGTATGTCTTCCCCTACCTTGCCTGGCACTACTTGACCCGGAATTTACACAAAGCCATTCTTTGGGGTTCCCAAATCCCAAAAGGTAGCAATATTATGAAAAGAGCAAATTAACTTAGAGAGAATGGTTTTGTTATTCAATAAATTGTATCTGATGTGTTGTGACTTCATTTGAGGGTTTCCTGGCAGAAATACCAGAGGGGTTTGCCATTTCCTTCTCCTGCTCAGTTTACAGATGAAGAAACTGAGGCAATCAGGGTAAAGTGACGTGCCCAAGGTCACAAAGCTAGTGAGGATCTGAGGCCACATTTAAACTCAGCTCTTCCTGACCCCAGATCCATTGCTGTATGTACTATGGGCTCATGATTGGATCATGTCACCTCTCTGTGCCTCAGTTTCCTCCTCCATAAAATAAAAGGATTGAATTTTAAATTAGACAGACCCAAGTTCATATCCAACCTCAGAAACTTGCTAATTGTGTAACCCTCGGCAAGTGATTTAATCTCTGTCTGCCTCAGTTTTCTCCTCTGTAAAACAGGGATAATAATAGCATCTACCTCCCGGGTTACTGTGCATATTAAATGAGATATGTAAAGCCTTAGGCAAATTTTAAAATACTATATAAATGCTATAAATTGTCCAGGGTGTTCTCTCTAGTTCTAAATCTTTATGATCCTTTGATTACATTAGCTATTTTCCTCCTTAGAAAAGCAGAGAGCAGGACCCCTTAGAAAAAGGCACGAGATGTGTAAATTTTGTTGGATATAGAAGGAAAGATTAGGACCAGAGAATATGCTAAGCAGGGCTTGCTATAGAGCAAGGCCTGAGTTACTGCACAGGGGCACTAGGTTTTTTGTAGAATCAAGGACAGAGAAGGTAAACTTCACACCCTGAAGAATTTCTCTGTCTGCGTCTGTCATTTCCTGGGGCTACCCCCATTCCTATCACTTCCTTCATCTTCATAAGCCTGGTTTTTGAAGCAATTAGTCCTTAGCCATGTCTTCTTTCCCCTTGTTCTCTGAAAGACTGACCTAGAGCTCCCTGATGTCTGGCTAGGGGATAATGGGGTCAGAGAATGGAGTAAAGAAGAAAGGGATCACCTTTGCGATACTGGGAACATTAATAATGTTGTCTTTTAGGATGTTTGGACCAGGAAGAGAATATAATTTTACCCGGCCCAATGAAAAAGGAGAATTTGAAATTGCTGAAGGGATCAGTGCTACCGTTTTTCGAACAGTGCTGGTAAGGAACCTGCCCTGTTTCTTCCTTCTCAGAAACAGCTGAGTTGACCACTATGAGGGTCCACTTCAGTCTAGTTCAGTAGTAATCCTGTAGAGTTTCAGTTCAAGATTCATCTTCTTAGAGTTTTTTATTCTCACTTTCAGCCCTCTTGGTCTATGTGTCCCCTCTCCCCAACCTAATTAAACAGCCAGGCCAACAGGAAGCCTTTTGCAATTTTTCCACTTTATAAATCCATTTGAGCATTACCTAATCTAAGTTATTGATTTGGGTATGAATTGGAAAAAATGAATCATTTTTTATTTTCTATAACTACATTTCTCCCCATCTGTTTTCAGGATTATTATAAAACTGGAATCATTAACTGTCCTGATGGAATTTCCATCCCTGACCTTAGAGACACCTGTGACTATCTCTGTATTAACTTTGACTTCAATACCATCAAGTGTCAAGATCTGAGTAAGTAACAAAGAAATTATTAGCTAGCTAGGATTTATACAGGGTAGTTAGGTGGTGCAGTGGATAGAGCGTTGAGCCTGAAGTTCGGAAGATTCATCTTCTTAAATTCAAATCTAGCCTTAGACACTATGTGTGTGAGCCTGGTCAAGTCACTTAAATTCTTTTTGCCTATCTGGAAAATGACCTGAAGGAGGAAACAGCAAACCAATCCATTATCTTTGCCAAAAAAAAAAAACAAACAAACAAACAAACAAACAAAAAAAACAAATGGAGTCATGAAGAATCAGGCGTGATTGAAATGACTGAACCTCAACAGCAATGGGCTGGGCGCTCTACTCAGCACTTTATTAATATTATCTAATTTGATCCTCAAAACAACCTGATGCAGAAATTAAATGGCTTGTCTGGGATTATATAGCTAATAAGTGTTTGAGGCTTAATTTGAGTAGTTGGAAGTTGGTATGTAAGAGTGAATGCCAAGTGATCCTTTGGGCTAGATTAAGGATAAACTCAGATCTTTCCAACTCTGAATCCAGTGCTCTCTTCATTGCATCATTTAGCTGCTTATAGAGATCATAAAGAATAGAGTTAAGCTTTGAACCTAGGCTTCCAGATCCAAGTCCATCTACTTTGCCATCTACCTGTCTGTCTGCCAATTACCAATTAAGATTACCTTGTTCTTACTTGAAATGGACTAAATCTTCCATATCAAACTCTGTGTTGGCAGATTCCCACAATGGTTGGTTTTATCACTCAATAAGTTATTGTGGGGTATTAGAATAAACAGGAGCCAGGAAGTTTGAAAACAGTGAATCAAGATGTGACCTCACCTCTGGACTATCTAGCCATAAAAAGAAGATAATTAATGCCTTCTATAAAGTGTTGTCAGGATTTGCTAATATTTCCTTAATTGGTTATATTAGAAATGAAAAATCCAGTAAGATGGTAGGAGAGAAGGAACTTGCAAGTTGAAATTGTTTGGAATGGAGTAGGAAGGGGGTCAAGTATATCATATATGAAGCTAATTAATGTTATTAATATGGAAGAGAAGCATACATGTGGTATTGATGGAAAGGCCCTTAGAACTCTTAATTTTCTGCTGGTTTGGTACTGATCCTAGGGAAGCCTCTTCATTTCTCCACATTTCATTTGACTCTTCCCCTGGGTATCTACTCCTGGGGATTCTTTCCCCTGAAATGAGGTTTGATACCATTCTTCAGAGGGACCATTAATGAAATGATTCCTAAAGGGTGTTGAGTAACCAGGTGATCTTTAGACTGGACTATTGTATAGATTACTCCCACTATTTCCTTCAGTCATCCTCATGTCGTGCTGAAAGTCATGCAACCATATTGGTGGAACCACTTTTTGTTAACTCAGCCATATTTGTTAGCTCATTTCAATTGGTCCCTTAATACAGCACGGCAGTGCTCTTATCCTTTCCCAATTGCTCCTCTGCTTAATTCCCCACAGCAATTCCAGATGTTCTCTTCTCTCCCTCTACTTCCTCTACCTCTTTTCTCTCTTAGCAACTAAGTGGTATGGTAAAAAGCTTGTTGTATTCGGGATATGGAAGACTCCTATTCCAGTCCAGCTTCAGACACCTCCTAACAATGTGATCTTGGGCTAGTCACAAAATCTCTGCCTGCCTCTGTTTCCTTAAAAGCAAAATGGAGAGAATAATAGTACTTATTTCCCAAAGTTGTTGTAAGAATCAAAAGAAATGAACCAAAAAGTACTGTATAAATGCTACCTATTATAATTATCTATTTATCTTTTATTGTCTCAACTCCTAAACCCATACAAAATCCAACACCTAAGATGGCAACTAAGTGACACAGTGGGTACAATATTGAACTTGCATTCAGGAAGATCTGAGTACAGTTTTTGCCTTAGACATTCACTAGCTGTGTAATCCTGAGCAAGTCACCAAAAGGCCACAATTTTTTCATCTGTAAAATAGGGATAATAATAGTACCTACCTCCCAGGCTTGTAGGGCCATAAAATGAAATGATACTTCAAATTTCTACATGAATTATATTATTATTATTAGCAGAAACCCTGCTTTTTTACTTTACTGAGAAAATAAAAGCCTTTGATCATGCATTCCTTCTTGCTGTCTCTGTAGCTCAGAATCCTTTTACAACTCCCCCCATTCTCTCCTCAACTCTAGTATTTGATAAAAAAAAAAAAAAAAAAAGTGACCCTTCCCCTTGACAAGGGCAGCCCTTAAATCCTTTCTTCTTCAATCTATTCTATCAAATTGTCAGCACTTTCATCTGCATTCTCTCTCATCTTCTTCCCTATTTGCTAACTTGTTCCCTACTGTCTACAAACATGCTCAGGCTCCCTCATCACAAACTCCTAAGAAAAAGTTGTCTATATTCCTTACCTCCTGTTCTCACTCACTTCTCAGTCCCTTCTAATATAGAAGAAGAAGAAGGAAAAGAGGAAAGGGGGAAGGAGTAGGAGGAGACAAGGAAGGAGGAGAGGAATTACTATCATTAATGTAGCCCTTTAAAAAGATTTGCAAAATAACTTCATGTGGATAATGAGTATCATATTCCAATTGCATGGAAATGGATGTGTGATTGTACTTGGAAAAGAAAATGTTTAAAAATTAAGATATAAATGGTTTACAAAGTACATTATACACATTAACTATCTCATTTGTGAGATAATAGCTTCACTCTGTGAGGCAGATGCTACTATCACTCTAGAAAATGAAGCTAGTTCCTATTCTATGGCCTGTTTCCTTATAGAAATGTGAGTAGACAGTCAATAAATATTTAGTGTCTATAATGTGCCATATACTGTGCCCAATGCTGTATTGATTGCAAAAGAGGATTTGAATGTGCATTTTCTCCCCTCAGGTGCTTTGTTGCATGAGCTTTCTAATGATGGAGCTCACAAGCAGTTTGATCACTACCTCGAGGAGTTGATCTTGCCCATCATGGTGGGCAGTGCCAAGAAAGGGGAGCGGGAATGCCACATTGTTGTGCTAACTGATGAGGACTCCGTAGACTGGGATGAGGACCACCCTCCGCCCATGGGGGAAGAATATTCTCAAAGTAGGAGCTCTGCATATATTTTCTTTTTCCATTTTAAACATAATTTAAACATAAACATAATTACATAAATAAACAATTTTTAAAATTATTGTGCATTTTTGGTAGGTTTCAGTTCCAAATTATGTATTCTCCCTTCCTTTCTACTCCTCTCCCCAGATGGTAAGCAATCTGACATAAATTGTACATATAAATGGTTTCCATATTAGTTATTTTGTACAAGAAAAAAAAAAAAGAAAGAGAAGGAAGGAAGGGAGGGAAAGAAAAAGAAAGAAAAATAATATATTTCAGTGTATATTCAGATGCCATCAGTATTTCTCTGGAGGCAGCATTTTCTATCACAAGAACTTTGGGATTGTCTTGGATCATTGTATTTCAGAGACTAAGAAATTCACAGTTTTTCCTCATTTTATATATTTAGCAGGGGTCCTCAAACTACGGCGGCGGGCCAGATGCAGCAGCTGAGGACGTTTATCCTCCTCACCCAGGGCTATGAAGTTTATTTATAGGCCCACAAAACAAAGTTTTTGTTTTTACTATAGTCCGGCCCTCCAACAGTCTGAAGGACAATGAACTGGTCCCCTATTTAAAAAATTTGAGGACCCCTGATATTTAGTAATGCTCTCTATATCATGATTGATCTTAAATTCTTCCCTTATCCATAGGTGTCCTTATTGGTGAGGTAAACCATTCCTAGGAAGGAATTTGCTTATGGTTATCACTCTTTAGGTCTAAATCATATGCCCATTTTGACTGTATCTCGGTATATACCTAGTTTCTGCCATATTGTTTTTCACTTTTCCCAGCAGTTTTTGTCAGCTTGTAAAGTTTAGTCCCAAAAGCTTGGATCTTTGGGTTTATCAAACACTAAATTACTATGGTCATTTATTACAACATATTGCATACTTAATCTATTCCACTGATTCATCACTCCATTTCTTAAACAAGATCAGATTTTTAAAAAAATAATTACCACTTTTATCATTCAGATTGAAATCTGGTACAAGTAGGGCACTGTCCTTCACATTTTATTTCATGGATTCCCTTGATGTTCTTGGCCTTTTGTTCAGGTGAATTTTGTTATTTTTTCTATATCTTTAAAACAATGTTGGATGATTTGATTGAGATGGCACTGAATAAGGAGCTCTGCATATATTATGAGAATGCCTGAAGATCAGCAGGATGAACTAAACTAGTTTAGGATAGTCATAAAATACTAACAGCAGAAATTTGAACCCAGCCAACTGTGAACCAGAAATCAGACCCAAACTCAATATTTTGCCTAATTTGTTCAGTTGACTATATAATAAATGTTGGCTGGAGGATCTCTGTTTTTTTTCTGGTACTTAGAATATTACCAAGATGTTAGATCCATTGTACATGTATCGTGTAATATTGATAATAGTGTTATTTTCTTCCTGGATTATTTCATGATCCCATAATTTAGAATTTTAAGGTTATCAGAGACCATATAGGCCTGCTAGTTCACATACCCATAATCATAATACTACATAGTCACAAAATTTCTTATTATAATTCTAAGAATAAAAATAATTTTTTGTTGTTCAGTCTTATCTAACTTTTCATGATTCCATTTGGGGTTTTCTTGGCAAAGATATTGGAGTGTTTGCCACTTTTTTCTCCATTTCATTTAACAAATGAAGAAATTGAGGCAAATAGGGTTAAGTGATTTTGTTCAAGGTCACATAGCTAGTAAGTGGCCAGATTTGAATTCACAGAAATGAGTCATCCTGACTCTAGGCCTTGAATTCTGTCTACTATGCCACCTAGCATCTACATAATGTTTTTAAAAGCTTTGCAAAATGACTTTACATATATAATGATTATCATATCCTCATTTTTTTGTCTCCTCAGTGGATTGGGAATAGACTAGAGAGAGAGAGTATTTAAATAAAAAAATAAAAGGTTTACAAAGTACATTATATACATTGTTTATTTATTTCACTTTGAGATACTTGACTTACTTTGTGAGGGAGCTTCTCTTAGCCTAATTTCCAGATGAGGAACTGAAGCTGAGGGATTAATTTGCCCAGAATCATAAATATCTAGGTCTTGCTGTCTCTAAATTTGGTACTCTTATCTGCTGCGCCATCTAGGTGCAATATCATTTCTAATTGGTACTCCAGCCCCTACTTAAATATTTCCAATAACAAAGTGTCATCTCCAGAGGCAGCCCTCTTAGGACTTTGTTACTTTGGGGTAACTTTTATTATTAGAAAGTTTCTTATAGTCAATTTAGTTCAATCATTAACTGCTGTGTACAGAATATTGTATTAGATTCAGGGGAAGGTGCAAAGTTGAGATTGAATTTACAGAGCTTATATCTCAGTGGCTGATACTTACGGAATAATTATAATATGCAGGAATATATGAAAATAACATTCTGTATCAAATCACTTGCTGTCTTGGGGAAGGAAGCAATAAAGAAGGGAGGGAAAAATTACAAAAATGAATGTTGAAAACTATCTTTACATGTATTGGGGAAAATAAAATACTATTGAAAATTTAATAAAAATAAATGTTAAAATTGTCTTTTCATGTAATTGGAAAAAATAAAATACAATTTAAAAGAAATAAATATTTGCTAAATAGGATAGCTGTTTTAGAGTTGGGGTGGATACTTAGAGAATTATTTAAAAAACAAAACAAAAAATATCAATAAAATAAAAAAAAAAAAAAACAGGTTCTGTGGGAAGCACTGAGACTGCCTCTATTATCCCTTGCTCAATGACAAACTTACCTCCTTTCCAGACATGCATATCATATCACTATTGTTATTTAATCATATCCAAATAATTGCATACAAGTCATACTGGTAATATGATACAGTCTACTGATCCCTACCATCTGTCTTTTTCATTGACTTTTAGGTCACCTGCCATTTCTCTCATTTGGAGATATGGTATTTCATGATTCATAGTCATATAAAATAGAGAGCAAAGAGGCTATCAAGAGAAACCTGACAGATACCCGAGTCTCTGGAATCTCAGCATTTAATGGGAACAGGATAGGAAGGCTGTTACTAGAAGCCTCATTTCCCCATGATTGACCCCTGGTTTTCTCTCTCTAGTTCTTTATAGCTCCAAGCTCTACAGATTCTTCAAATACATTGAGAATAGAGATGTTGCAAAAACCGTATTGAAGGAACGAGGACTAAAAAATATCAGAATTGGTATTGAAGGTAAGAAAAACAAAATTCTCTTGTGATTCTGACTTACTGCTTCAACTTCATACATACTACCATGTAACTCAAAGAGGTCATATATAAAAGCATTTTCATGAATAATGTTTTAGTAGTTAAGTTTTTTCTCTTGCCAAAATTTCCATTTTCTTCTCCTCCCCCCATTTTATGTGTGCTTTAAAATAGCTGAAAACAGATAATCTTTCCAGAGTGATAATAATTAGTAGTCATTAATGTAGCACTTGAAGGTTTGCAAAGTACTTTACATATGAAGAAAGAGACAAGCGAATTTGCTCCATCTGGGCTAGATAACAGTTGCATTACTTATCCCAGAAGTTTGTTGTAAGGATTCAAACTCAGATTCCATGATTCAAAATCCAGCATTCTTTCTGGTACTATCCTGATACTTAAAAAAAAAAAAAAATTTGCTTTGTAAACAATAAAAGCATTCTATTTAAAATGTAAATTAGAAGCAAGACCTTTAGGTATCTAGATTTTTCACTCACAGAACATTCATTTGAGCAAGTAGGTGCAACCTTCATTTTAAACCAAATGACTGAATCAGGAAGATTAAGGAGAAATGTGATGGTGGGAGAGGGAGTCCAGCCAGTCTAAGAACCATGCTTCCCTGTGAGTCAGGGTGGACGTGAGGCTGTCTGAGGTAGAGATTAAGGGGAGGATAGAGATACTAAGAACAATGGCCAAGCCAATGAGGAATCCTGCATCTCTCTTTCAGGCTATCCCACTTGTAAAGAAAAAATTAAGAGGAGACCAGGTGGCCGGTCAGAAGTCATATACAACTATGTGCAACGCCCCTTTATCCAGATGTCTTGGGAAAAGGAGGAGGGAAAGAGCCGCCATGTTGATTTTCAATGTGTCCGAAGCAAATCTCTCACTAACCTAATGGCAGCTGAGGAGGATGTCTCTGAAGATCAGGAGAACCTGATGCACCACCCTCCACAAGTGGACGAACTGGATCGATTAAATGCTCCCCTTTCCCAGATGGCCCCTAATGACTTTCTGGATTAAGGCCAGCCATTCATCCAACCACATCTGTAAAGTCCTTTTCTTCCTGGGATGCACTCAAAGTTTGTCTCGCCCTGAACATGAGACATACTTTCTCCCTAACTCTTCCCCATGTCACCAATAATATTAAGATGTATTCTTTGAAGCAAGCTGATGCCCCCTATGAGTACTGACCACTGAATCACCAAATATTTTGTAGTGATCCTGGGCACATGGGAAGCTCCTCAGGATTGGTGCTGTCCTGGAATAACTTGAGAAAGCTGATAAGGAAGTTAAAAAATCCCATTTCCTCAAATAGTAAAACATTTCCTGTCCTCCTTTCCATTCTTTTTTCCCCTTTTCCTTGCCAGGTACACACTTCATTTTTGGGGGGGCAGCTTCTTCAGTTGCAAGGGGACCAGACCACCATCCCATTCTGCTACATAGTACCCATGAAAGACTATTAGAAGACTGCTAAAGAATGCACCCAGAATTCAGCTCATCCAGGAGAAATGAGGCCTTGTTTACAAAACATTTGAGTTTTCAGAAGATAATCCTTCAAGAGTTTAAATTACATTATTTTAAAAAAAATTAAACCATCAAAATATAGCATTACTATATCTTTTGGTAGAGTGTAAATGGCATAATAGGATTTATGCTCTTTTTACTTTGAAATATGGGGATCTGAATTGATTGGGCTTTGTGGAATGAAAATCAAAGTGAATGAAATCATCCTGATAGTTCACTCATTCCCCAGTCAAAATAAAAATTCAGAAATCCCAAGTCAAGCCGTTGTCTTTGCCCCCAGTTCAGGGTTATGCTGGGGATGTGGCTAGAATGAATGGGGCCATGGCTAGAGGCTCTCAAAATATGGTCAGGAATTTTTTGAGGCCTCCATTATTCAAATGAAAGAATTTTAGGATGCCTTTGTAGTGTAGTACCAGAGATGGAGAAGGCCAGGATCTCAGGAATCAGTAGATATAGCCCTGTCCTGGTGCTAGGTAAAGGAAAACAATCAGGGATTTGGACTCTAGCTTGAATTCTGCAACCCCATTCATGAGTTTTAGATGACTCACTTCCATACCAAAATCCATTCCAGCCTTCTGGAGATGTGACCGAAATGGTCTTATTATCCAGATTCTATCCCTTGGACCTTGGTGTGGGTGGGGAAGTAACAGCACATTCAATTTTGGAAGTAGCCTCTCACCTGTTCACTCAGGGTAATAGAAGATGGCAGGTGAGAAGAAAGTATTAATGTTTGTTGTGGGTTTTTTTTTTTTAATACAAGTGTCACCTTCAATGGCTCAGGGTGGAGAAAATTACCTTGATTTTTTAAAAAGTCAGTTGACTTAACCTCATGCTAACCCAGAGCCTACTTTCTTTCCCTAACTACCACACTCCTAGATCAAATTCCTCTGATGTGCAACTTGGACAGTGGATCTTAGACTATGAGTATGACCCAGGAGATAGAGAAGGACACAGTGTTGTAAGTACAGCTAAATCTAGATTTGTGCAAATAATGAATCTCCTGAAATGATTGAATTATTCAAATTCACACTTCATATTTCCATTGGGCTGGAACCAATGACCCTATTTTACTTAATTTTAACTTCTAATCATGTGAATTTGAATAGATGCCATTCCAGGAGATTCTTTATTCACATTAATTAGGACCTGACTGTTTATATCTTTTTTGTAACTAGTAAACAAATGGGATTCCAGAGCCAAATATAAATGGTTAGGAGTTATCTTCTGTTGTTGCATGTTATCTGTGCTACTTTTCTGGCATTTATTGCCTTGATTCCACTGATATAATATAGTCACAACTGACTATAATTTTAGCCCTTCACAGTCTGTTTCTAAAATTCATGTTACTTTGACACTTTTACACCCTTCAAACTCCTTTAAGACACTACAGAATGAGGTACTCTCCGCTCATTTGCGATTACTTTGTAATCCAAGCCAAGAAAATAGTAGTTTTGTACACAGTATACAAAGTGTGCACACTTTGTAGCAGCAGTTGTCTCAGAGAAAAAGAGTAACTCTTCTGAACCTAGTGAGTTCTTAAGTAGAACTATGTTTACTACTTTTTGTGACACATTGTTGGTGGTATCAAAATCCAAAATTCATCTTCTCAAGATATTATTGGGCCACCATTGGAGGGATAGACACTGAATTGCTTTTCCAGTGGAGGTGATTGATTCTGAGCCATCCATGTGCCCTTCTCCATCTCCTTTTTTTTTTTTTTTTAATTGATGGCATACATTTGTGAATCAGTTGGCTATCATTAGAACTACAGCCTGTGTGAGGAACCATGTTTCCTCTGCATGGAATTGATTGGCACATCCTAGAATTAAATCTACAACTTTGACCTCATTAGCACTAAATTCACATCAAGACATGCTCAAAAATGGTGCTTTCGTTGTGTTTCTGAATAGGTAAACTCATCATTGCAAAGACCATTCAGATTCTACAGTCTTTATTTGTATATTTTAAGACATTAATGAAGATTTATTTTCTTGTTGAAGTACATGTTTATCCCCGCTCAGTATTTAGCTTGTATGTTATTAAAACGCAAACACTCCAAAATGGAACTCCTACTTTGGTGTTTTTTAAAAGGTACAATTATTGCATCTATTGGAAGATGTCAGTACTATTTGAAGGATAGCTTTCTTGGGCCAGCTTCATTATTTTCCTAATTGCTATTAGTATGCACAATTATCTAGTCCATGGAGCAACCCATGAGCTAAAATAAGTTGGCATAAACTGATGAGAGAAAACTGATGTTGCAATGGAGTTTCTTCCAGGAGATAGTAGTTTCTTCTTAATTGTTTGTTATTTATTCAGTGTCATCCCTGGTGGGGATAGTTGAGGGGTTGATAGTTGAGAAACTCTGGGAGTTCATTTGGGTGAGGAAAGTGTTATTCTTTTGTCACTAGATTAAATGCTAATGATTGTAACAATCCTTGGCTCATCAAGTTAATTGTGAGATATCAAAAGATATTCTCAGAGTCAGAATAACAATCCCCTGGACGGAAAGTCATCATAAAAAATTCTCTTTAAATCTTTCCAAGCTATATAGTGATGTCAGAAATAGCAAATGGAGAGGTGTTGGTTTCAGAGCATCTCTTTAAGCCCAATATTGGCAGAACTCTGGGGTTGGAAGAGAGGTGTTTTGTTTCCTGGCATAAATGGGGAGAATCTGATTCAATTTCTTTTCTAAGTGCCTAAATAAGTTAGTCAGGTTCTATCACACCTGAAGACAGATTGTTTCCAAAGAAGATGTTTTATTTGCACTCAGACTATCTTTCTTCCTTGGTGGCCAAGGGGAGAATTTTAAAGAAAAATGATAGTTCTCTTCTGTTTGTTATTACATTATCACAAGCTTGGCCATATTTTCAATATAGGGATGGAGCAAGAATAAGAAAGAGTAAATAGGGTAGAAATTTTATAATAGTGAACACTTCCATTCTCAGTTAATCCTGGGATCATAAGACTCATACAGGTTCATGTTATTGTCTTTCAGTGTTTGAAAAGTCTCATCCTAGCAGGTTGCATTTTGACAAGAAGAAACGATGAGAGTAGTTTGCTTTTATGTGATTGAATTTCTCGTTCCTGCTGAGGGAAGAGAATTGGGGAGAATTTTTTATTTAAACCCTCCAAGATAATTGGGAATAATGAATTCCACACTTTCCTATGCAATAGCAAGAATTATTTTAAGCCTCACCCAAGACAAAAATGTAGACTGATGTGGATGTATCAAATCACTATGGAAAGAGACCTAAATGAATGGGTACAGTTTACAAACAGGATTCTTAGCATGTTGATCTAGAATCCTCCATTAGGAATGAGCAAACAAATCTAAATTGAAATATAGGAGTTAAATCAAACCATTCCTTAAAAGTATAATGTGGAGCCCTTTACTTGAAAGAAATCATGTCACAGAAACAAGAATTTAAGAGGGGAATGATATTAGTGGCAAACGCTACTCAGAGAAGCTGAGGCTGGTGGATCATTTGAGCCCAGGAGTTCTGAGCTGGGCTCAGCCAGTCAGGTGTGCATGCTGCCAGATTCTAATGTGGTAGCAAGGGGAGAGAGGGATCAGGCTGCATTAAGAAGGGAAAGATTGTCCCAGGTTAGAAAGTAAAGCAGGCCAAAACTCTGGGAAGATCAGTAAAGGAACTGGCAGAAATATTGCAAATACCTCTCTCCCCAGCCCCAATATCAAGGGCCAGTCCTTTTTTTTCATGTGTTAAAAAAATTAAAATGAATTATTTAACTTTGCTGATCAAGATACCCTGGTTAGGATGGGTCCCAAGAAAGTGTTATCTTTAAATGCTATCTTCTATTAACAGGTGGGATTCTGGTTTGGTTTCTCCTGTTTTATTTTGTATTTAGTTTTAATGTTGCACTTGTTCACTTCCTGCAGTGTTTATGAGATCCTATAATCAGGATGCCTTTTTTCTATAATAAAGTTATTTCTGTGTGCCTGAGTAGTATTTTTTCTTTTGTTTTCATTTTTGTTTTTTAGGAAAAATGAAATTAAGCCTCTAATGGTCACTTATTTGGCCCTCTTGAAATGTCTAACTACCTACACATCAGAGCCTCCTTTCCCAATGGAATAAAATGAAATCATGTTTGTAGATCATTTTGTAAATGCTAGCTTATCATTAATCCCTGTGTGCCTTGAGCCTTAGTCTATGTTGTCATAACAAGTTTTCTTCTCAAACTTAGTAGGTCCAGATACTTCTCATGGGCTTTTAGCTCTGCTATGTAACTTCATTCTCAAGACACACACTCCATCCCAAATAACTGAAGTTGGAAGTTTAAAAGGGGAAATGAGGCATGATGATCTAACATTTGTGACTGCCAAGAAATCTCAAATAAGGTGATGAAGGGTCTGACACAAAGGAAATCACTGAACAACTACAATGAGAAAGAATTTGGAGACAAGGAGCACTGGATTAAATTCTAAGTCTTCTGTGTGACTTAGAAGCAGTGAGTGTAATGGACTCAAGCTTGGCTTAGGATCAGGAAATCTGGGTTCAAATCTGATCTCAGACATTTATTCTCTATATCAAAGCTTCTTAAACTGTGGGTCATGACCCTATATGGAGTCATCTAACTGAATGTGAAGGTTGTGAGATTATGATTTATTATCAGTAAATGTTTGATTATACACCCTTGATTGCATAAAAATTTCTCTGGTAAAAAAGGTCAAAGTAGGACATTTTTAAGAAGCCCTCCACTGTGTGGCCCAAGGCAAGCCACTTATCCACTTTACTTAGTAAAATGGAGATGATGCTGATACTTGCTGATTTTTAACAACTGTCTTATTGCCACTAACCACATCACCACCGGGAATCGAGGAGATACAAACCTTATCCGAATGGCTCACCATTTCCTTCTCTAGCTCATTTTACAGATGAGAAAACTAAGGCAAACAGAATTAAGTGTTTTGGCCAGGGTCACAGAGCTAGTAAGGGTCTAAGGCCAGATTTGAACTTCAGTCTTCCTGACTTCAGATCCAGAGTTCCATCCAATATATCACCTCTCTGCCATCTAACCACACACTTATCATGCTCTTCCTTTTACTATTTCTGTAATGGCACCAACAATTCACCAGATTAGAATTATTTTTTACTCCTTCTCTTCCTTCCCACATCTAGCCATTATCAAGCCCTGTCAATTCTACTTTCACAATTTCTTACATCCTATTGTCATCTCCCTTACTTAGTACAGGCTCTCATTACTACCCCTCTAGATTGTTACAATTTATCAATAAATATTAATTTAAGTGCCAACTATATGCTAGGTATGGTGTCAGGAGCCAGGAACTCAAGTACAAAAAAAAAGAAACAATTCTTACTCACCAGGGCCTCAGCTGCAGCAAAGTGATGTAGGGGGTAGAATATTGGCCCTGGAGCCAGGAACACCTGACTTATCACCATTGCCTCACTCACAAGCTATGTGATCATGGACAAACCTCTATTTTAAAATAAGGATAATAATAGTGAAGAAGGGACCCTGAAACTCTAAACCTCCTTGAAGAAGAAAATTTCCTTCAACTCTACCTCAGTAAGGGACCCAGCGGGAGGGAAACAAGACAAAGAGTTTCATTCTGTTATCTTCTATTCAGTTCTATTCAAATTCCAGCTCAAGCTGAAATCCATCTATGTAGATGAGCCAACCTGGGACTCCAGTCACTAGCCCCCTTCAGCTTGTAGTTGAAGCTCCTATTATAAAAGAGCCAAACAAATCCTCTCTTTGCCGAGGTTCCAAACATGCCATGCTGAAAACTATGCCAAGAAAGCCTCTGCCCACTGGAATAATATTCTTTTCCAGTGCTATCCTCTCTTTACCCTCACCTATTTCCCTAACGAGACCTTAAAACCTCCTTCGCCCCTATGCCTGGAAGTCCTTCTTCCTCCCTGCCTCCATCCATTCATCCTTTAAAATTGAATTCAAAAGACTTCTCAGAACTCCTCCTGGATTCCCCCAATCAATAAACATTATGCACCAACTATGTACCAGGTACTATGCTGAACCCTAAGGAAACAAAAGTAAAAGACAGGCCTTGCTCCCAAGGAACGCAGCCTCATGGGAGACATCTATGTGCAAAGAAATGATATATAGGATAAATTTGAAACAACAGAGGAAAGATATTAGAATTAAGGGGATCAGGAAAGGCTTCTATAGAAGTTTTTTGAGCAGAGACTTAAAAGGGAGACAAGAAAGCTAAGAGGTGGAGATGAGGGAGAGCATTCCAAGCATGGAAATGCTGAGTTAATGAGAGACATTCAAGATATATGGAAGAAAACTAGGAAGCTGGGGAAGAAGGGAACAGGTTATGGAAGCTTTGAATTCCCAAGGAACTTATATTTATTCTTGAGGGGACAGGGAGCCACTGGAGTTTATTGGGGATGGAGGGTGTTGGACCTGCATTTTAGGAAGATTACTTTGACAGTTGAGTGGAAGATGGGCTGGAGTGGAGGGCCCTGTGGCAGGCAGAGCAAACAGCAGACAATTATCATAGTCCAAGCAGGAGGTGACTCATAGATTTGCCCTACGCTTATGGCAGTGTCAGAGAAAAGGAGGAATATGTGAGAGATGTTACAAGGACAGAATGTGAGTATTTGGTAACAGATTAATAATGGGGGAAGAAGGGGTTTGAGATGAGAATAAAGAGGTGAAGATGACACTATGGTGGTCAGTGTGGATTAGTGAAAGAATGAATGAGGGTGTCCTCAACAGTGGTAAGTTGGGGGGAAGGTGGGGACGAGCTCTTGTTGGATTTAAGATGTCTTTGGGAGATCCAGTTCAAGATATCCAATAGGCAGTTAGAGATGCAAGACTGGAGGTCAGCAGAGGTTGGGGGTGGCTAAGCACATTTGAGAATGATCAGGATAGAAATAACTGAATCCATGGGAGCTGATGACATGACCAAATGAAATAGTATAGAGGGAGAAGGTAGCCCAGGGCAGGGCCAATGTTTGTCAGGCCTGACTCAAAGAGCCAGCAAAATAGAATGAGGGGAGATCGAATAGGGGAACAGGAGAGAGCACCTAGAAAAAACCTAAAGAAAAGAGAGTATAAAGGAGAGAGTGACAGACAGTGTCAAAGGCTGAAGAGATCAAGAATGATGGCTGAAAAGAGGTATTAGATTTGGCAATTAAGAGATTATTAGCAACTCTGAAGAGAGCAATTTTGGTTGGATGATGTCAGAAGTCAGATTGTAGGGAGTTGAGAGCAAAATGGTCCTTAGGAAGTTTAACCACAAAAGGAAGGAGAGATATGGGATGATAGGGAATTGATGCGGGAAAGATTCCTTTCTTTGTGATTCCCCCTCCCCCCCCCCCCCCCCCAGTTAATAGAATTACCCTTTGACTCACAAATCCTGGTCCCTTTGTATACCAATAGAAGATCAGGGCCTGTCCCAGCCCCCAGCCAGATCTGACCCAATTTGGGGCTACATCCACAGGCCCCTCTAGCTAAATCTCCCATTATAAAAGGGCCACACTGGGACTCCCTCTTTGCAGAGGTCCCAAACATGCTAGCCATGTCAGGACTTTCTGTTCACTGGACCCTCTGTCTGATCTCTATCTTCACCTATACTTTAACCTTGCTTCCAAACCCAATAATAAACCTCTTTTATCAATCTAGCTTTTTAGGCTGATAAATACTTTTATTGGGGACTCGCGCCGCTACTAGACCTCATTTACCGCTGTATCCTTGTGCCGATTCCAAGGGGGTTGCAGGGGAGCTCTATTTGACTCCCTGTACCCCAACTCTGCCACTAGACCTCAACTAAACCCTAATTTCATTTAGGTACCCCATATCTAGACCTCATCAGAATGAGGGGATGAATGGGTCAAAGGAGGGTTTTCCAAGGATAGGGGAGACATAGATGTGTTTGTAAAACAGAGGCATGGAAAGAAGAAGCTGGTAGCCAGAAAGAGAATGAAGATAAGTGAGAGAATGAAGATGAGGAAGGGAGCTGCTGAAGAAGGAACAGGATCAAAGGTGTTTAAAGAAAAGGCATCTAAGCGATATGCAATGAAGGGAGGGAAAACCATTGCCTTGATTTTTTTTAGTAAAATATGAAGATTCTCAGACCTAGCCCAAGAGCTCACATTTCATTTGCAGTCCTCTAGCACACTTGCCAGAAACATTTTTGTTCTGTTTATTCATGCAATCATACACCCCTACTAATCAGATACATGTATT
Organism: Antechinus flavipes; assembly: GCF_016432865.1. Lineage (NCBI taxonomy): Eukaryota > Metazoa > Chordata > Mammalia > Dasyuromorphia > Dasyuridae > Antechinus > Antechinus flavipes. Next base: position 195,759,690 of record NC_067401.1, read on the forward strand.
TGTTGAGTGCTTATTAAGTTCCAGGCACTATGCTAAATCTGGGGAATACAAATTCAAGTAAAAAGACAGTCCCTGCCCTGAAGAACTTTTCATCCTAACATAAGGAAATATTGGCTGGCAACAGGGGAGGAAGGAATGGTATCTGCCTGGGGGCTATGTAGCACACAAACTCCTTCCCCACCCTTAATACTAGTGCTTTCTAGGCCTGGAAAGACTTACATGAACTGATGTTAAGTGAAGTGAGTAGAACCAAGAGAACATTGTACTTAACAAGGTCATACAATAACCAATTCTGATGCATGTGGCTCTTTTCAACAATGAAGTGATTCAGGCCAATGTCAATAGACTTGTGATGAAGAGAACTGTCTGCATCCAGAGAGAGAGAACTATGGGGACTAAGTGTGGACCACAACATAGTATTTTCACTTTTTGTAGTTTGCTTGCATTTTTTCTAATTTTTTTTTCCTTTTTCATCTGATTTTTCTTGTGCAATGTGATGTGGAAATATGTAGAAAAACTACACATTTAACATATATTGGATTATTTGCTGTCTAGGGAGAGGGTGGGAGGAAGGGAGGGAGAAAAAATTTGAAACACAAAGTTTTGAAAGGGTGAAAATTATTTATGAATATATTTTGAAAACAAAAAGGTTTTTTAAAAATAAAAATACTAGTGCTCTCTCTGTTGAAGGAACTTATCCTCTGTATATCTTGTTTGTGCATGTTGTCTTCCCCATTAGATGGTAAGTTCCTTGAGGGCAGGGATTAAATAAATGTTGAATGACACAAAGAAGGCATCAACGGGGGAGTGTGATGAAGTACATATGAGGTCCTTCCCAAAATGGTGGTCCTGGGGAGGAAGCCACAGATGAGAACCTCAAGGCAGAGACTAATAGCTATAAGGGCACGCCATTTTTTATCCTCCTTGGTACCAAGTCCATAGTAGGCATTTAAAAAACGTTTGTTGAATTTACTTCACCATATTGGGTAACATCTGACTATAATTAGAATTCATTCAGAAGCTTAAGTTTCCCAATCAGTATGTTTAGACAAACCAATATTTTAAGAAGACCTTGACAATTCATTAAGAGCAGGGTTTCTTCAAACTTTGGAAGGCCCAAGGATGGATTTCAAGTTGAAGGGGAAATGGTCTGTGAATCTGAATGGAAAATGAATTTTATCTGTAGTTTCACTCACCTTTAACTGAAATTGAACATTTCCTTCAGGTATGAATTTAAGTAATCAAACATTCTTCTGGGAAGAGGTCCATAGGCTTCACCAGACAGAACCCCTGGTCAAGAGGCAAGAATGATTTTCTTCCTAACTCTTTTTTGCTTCCTTTACCCTCTTACACTTTCCTGCTCTCCATACGAAGAGCTCTCAGGGCAAGACAAGTATCGGGACTCACAGATATTAGGTATGCCAAATGACATATAGATTTCTCCAGCACTGCTCTAATAGACCAGAAAACTCTCTTGTATAAACTACTTCTGCCAAGATCTCAAGACTAGCAAAATATGTCTGTATTTAAAGAAGAGAAGGGAGAGGGGCCAGTGGCTAACAGCACTCCTCACACTGATCCTGATGTGGTCACTGACATAAAAAATAGATTAGGAAACTATGTCAAATCTTCAGGAGGACAAGCCCATAACTTACAAGGAAGCGTATGAGCTGTTGTTGTTAGATAATTTTTACAGGTGTGTTCAACTCTTCATGACCTCATTTGAGGTTTTCTTGGCCAAGACACAAAAATACTGGAGTGGTTTGCTATTTCCCTCTCTAGCTCACTTTACAGATCATAATGGTGTAGGGGAATGTACGAAGTTTAAGAAAGTATCAATGTCCCGTAGCTTCCTTGACTAGCAGGTCAAATCTATTTAAAAATACACATGACAAATTCAAACTACAATTACCACACAATTTATTCAGAAGTTTTTAATGGTTAAAATGTGGATGTCTTCTCCCTAAACAAATCACAACCTCCCACCCCCTACTGTCCAAGCACACAGGATGCATACCCTGTATTTCTCTCTTCATTTACCACTCTGCTAAACAAGGTGGATCCAAGACATTACAGTGACTACTTTATAATACAAAGGACTACAAATGTACATGTTAAAATCCCTTTGAATCCCTTTCTGCTAAACAAGCTATTACTGAGCAACTAAGAAGCCTAGTGCCAAACATGTTTTCTCCATCTGGAGTTGAGACTTTCCTAATTTAATTTTTTCCTTTCAAACATTAAATCTGGAGCAGTTTCATTTGCTACCATTATTATATCTTGCTCCCCAAATACAACAGGGGCATTCCTTTTTGAGAATGGCTATATTGACACACTTTCCTTTTAAAACTGATCTAAACATAGCTTTAAGATGGACAGAAATGAGCCTCCCAACTATAGATCAGCCATGACCCTCTTGCACAGGCAAATTTACCAAACAGGTGCAAAATAATGCTTTAAGAATTATCAAAAGTTTAAAAAAAAATAATGCATTAATATGAAGCCTCCACAATTTTCTGATCAAGCAATATTCCTCTAGAGGTGGCAGCTGTAAAAGAGAAGGCACTTTGTGCTAATTTCAGGGTCTCTCATGGAGAGTACCCTATAGCAGATATGGATGAATGTGCTTATAGACATTACCCAGTGTCCTTTAGACACATTACATCCAATCCATGAGACCCTTTTTGAGGAAGGAAGGGACTCTTAGAAAGGCATCTGAAAAGAAAAACAATTTTCAATCATGGTACCAAAGTGAAAAGTCTACCTAAAGTTGGGAAAGGAGAAACACAGAGGAAGTGAGGAGAAACAGCAATAAACAAGGACAAAGGTATCTCTGCACCATTCCAATAAGCTGATTCCTTAACTTCCTTCCAGAAGGGTTGGAGGAGTCAGCATAAGCAGAGCAGCCAAGAGATGGCAATGGCTAGTGCACCATTCCCTTGCTGAGTCCCAGGGTGGCCCTTGTGAATCTGCAAGTCTTCCAGCTGGGCTGGGTTTTTTCAGGGAAAGTGGGTTCCTATTGGCAGCGTGACGAGATGAGTCAGTGAGCGGCTGGCCTGCCTGCCTGAGGGTTTTCACATACAGCAGTGAAGAGGAAGTAGGGGCTTATTTTTTTCCACATGATCCAGGACTCCTTGGCAATGCATAATGGCTTTTCTGGTTAGCTAGCGGACCCAACTGGGAGCCACTATTAACAACTCAAAAATGGAGTATGACTCTTTTAGTTCAGGGGGGCCAGGTGAATAATCGAGGCCTAAATGTATCTTTCTCCTAGTACCATAAGTAAAGTGCATCATCACAAATGGAAGCCACGAAGAAAAGTGAGAATACCATCAAAGATGGCAATTAGGGAGGGGTATCTAATGAGGCCTGGGAAAATATTACCATCACTTCACACAACAGAGAAGCCAGACTGTGTCCTCCATTTCATTATTGCTTGATTTCCTGGGAACTGCAGGGCTATTTAGCCACGATGGGAGGACAACCAGGAGGCCTGGCAAAGACACATCACAAAGACATGGGATTTGGTTGGGACTGGACAAGAATGAACTACAGGCTCAGTCATGTTGGATGACAGAATTTTCTTCACTCTAAAGAACTTCAGAGTACGTGTGAAACCGGCTCATCCTGCTTCTGAAGAAGCAAGACAGTTGTCTACAGCTGATACAGTAGAAATGTTTGGTTGGAGTCTTCAGATACCATAAAAGAAGAAAATCCACCTATCACATTTCAGAAGGTTCACTGTTCACCAGAATAGAGCAGGTTCTGTAAAACCTCTTGGAAGCTCACAGCCCTTACACATGAGTGAGAGAGAAGAAGGCCCCAGGGCTGTACACAGAACCATGTTCCCCAAATAGTCCCATTTCACTGCTGGCTATTTTCCTGCTTTCATATAGGAAGGTATTGCTCCTCGTGCTGTCAGGCCCTCAAAACGTTTGTAAGTGTAATTGATGAAGACCCAATCTTTGTTCTTGTAGTCCGTCTCTGGATGGTTACTTGTTGCCACTGGAACAAAACAGACACTGGGGTTGACTCATCTGCTGCCTAGATGCTCTATCCACTCTGAACAATGTTGTATCCTCAAGAACTTAAAAGTTTCTAAAGAGGAAACCTTACTTTGTGGCCCTGCAAGACACTACATTTGGCTCTCATTTAAATTTTTATACCTAAGAATCATCTCCTAAAAATGTCCCATGAAAGATAAAAGTCAGAAGGTTTTGCTTTTACTTTCTATCATTCCAATTAAGTTTTAAAGCTAAGCAGGCCTTGAGAGAGGGGCTAACTGAATTGTATTAATATGACAGTTTTATTCACTTCCTGTCACAAAAATAACAGGTTTTAAAGCTGGAAGATCATTTGTTTTAACCACTTGATTTTACAGATAAGGAAAAAGAGGCCCCAAAATCTGCAGATAGCAGAGTCAATCAATCTTCAAATCCTAGGCTTTACCTTCAGTCCAGTATTCCTTTTTCTAGAGCAGTAGCTATCAAATGCAAATAAAAATAGGGTTGCTAAACAGTATATAAGGATCCCTGTAGGTGCACAAAAACTTAGAAACCTGTATATTAACATTATCTATGTTCTGTTGTATTTTTACTTATTTTGTTAACTATTTCCCAACTAAATCTGGGAATTTTAGTCTGGTTGACTTTAATCTGGTTGAGTTGCTCAGGGATTTGGTTCAGTCATGTGCTTGACATCTCTGAACTAACCCACATCTTCATCCTTCCATATCCTTCAATGCATAAGTGCACCTAGGGGATAATGTAGCTTGATGCTGAAGGAAACAATACTTAGGAAGGATTAAAAGAACTTTAGCTTATGTATTTGCTCTATACCCTTATGGTTTGGTTATTATTATTCCAAATTTGGGTGAAAACTGTGGCAACTGTTGAGAAAAATAAACTAAAAGGAAAGTAGAGAGTGTTGGTACCTGTTGGCTTAAGAATATCAGATTCAGGAAATTCATCGAAGTTTGAGGTGTCATCAATGCTCCTTATCTCAATTGATATTGCAGCAGGCCTCTCCCTACCAAGAAAATATATATCAAGAATAATAAAATTAGTACAGTTATTCCTTCTACATTGCAATTTATTCCATCATGGTTTCAATATATTACAGGTCAGAATTAGAAATTAAATGAGAATTTTGGGATACTTTTATGGAAGCCACAGATGACATACATGATGACCAGAAATGACACAAAGCTTACAACCAAATCCTTACTCTAAATTTTACAATATGGTACTAGAAACACCCCCTAAAAGAAAAAAATAAAATTCAGAGTTTTTCCTCTGGTACAAAGAAAGGGCCAAAATTGTTTATGTAGATTTTCCAGATCATGGTTGATACTGTATTCCAAACCCTCACAATGTGGAAAGAGTATCTATAATTGTAGGGAACAATATTGATCAAAATAAGCTTCATTACTTTGATAAAAGTTCTCCAGGAGTTGCTTAAGTCTAAATAAGAACAATTATCTTGTCAACCTCAGGATTTGGACTAGGAAACCAAAGTCTGTTCACAACAAAGGCAACTCCTAATAGATGGCACGCACTTCTACTAGATCTGTGAAAGCTAATCAAGGAAGGGAAATGAAAGGGCTCCACCTAAGTAAAACAAACACGTGGATAACTCCTAATCTTTCATGATTATTAGGCAGGGCAAGAAGAGAAAGAGTAAATGAAAATCAAAACCACACTAGACATTTCAATTTCTGTCTCTTTTACTATCATCTAGAAAAAGATGAAAGGGGCAAATGTGCATTTAAACCTTGCTTCTCCCTCCTGTCCATCTTTTAGGTATGAGAAATCTAAAAAGACAACTATGGAAAGGAAAAGGAAAACCATAGATCTGGTTCATTTTCTTCTGAATCAAGAGCTGTTTGCAACAGAAAGAAATGCCTGGAGGACTGATTCTTGAATGCCACGGGGTAGAAGAAAGCCTGATTTTTTAATGTCTTATTCAATATCAAGTGTTCAATGCTGAACAGCCACTGAAGGCCTGAGCACCTCATTTTTTTTTTTTAAATAACTTTTTATTTACAAGTTATATGCATGGGTAATTTTACAGCATTGACAATTGCCAACCTTTTGTTCCAATTTTTCCCTCCTTCCCCCCACTCCCTCCCCTAGATGGCAGGATGACCAATACATGTTAAATATATTAAAGTATAAATTAAATACAAAATAAGTATACGTGTCCAAACCGTTATTTTTGAGCACCTCATTTTTCTGTAAACAGCACTCTATCCTTGCCCCAAATCATATATATATATATCTTGATTCCTTCTTTTCTCTTTCCTACTCCCTTTTTTTTCCCTTTTCCCCAAATATGTCTCAGGCCCAACAAATGCCTCATTTGTATCACTTGGCCCTAATCATAGACCTCAATTTTTAAATTCAATTTCTGAATAAGTTTAACATTTATTGAGCTTTATGTACTGAGTAATATAGAGATTACTTAGCTCTAAGTAAGAAAGATTATTTTCTGAGTCTGATTCTTTAATCTAGGAAATCAACAATCTACCCATCGTTACGCCTTTAAACATAATCATATAGGATACAGATATCAAGAATGGCAGATTTCCAGTTTTTGTAGGAATGTAAATCCAAAATTTTTCAGATAATCTCTCCAAGTACATATCTTGGCAATGGTATGAGTTAAATTTCCAAATGAGAACAAACTTTCTAAAAAGCCACATTGCATAGTTTTCAATTGTATTACCTGATATGTTCCCAGTCAACTCCTTCAAAAAAGGGATTACTCTTAATTTCTTCGACTCCAGGTGCTCCAATTCTATGTTCCCATTCACAACAGAATCTAAAAAATAAAGTTCATATGCATGAACTTTCTCTTCCATACATATTTGTGTATATTAGATATACATACATATACATATTTATATATGTAGGGGTATATGCATGCTAGTGCAAGTGAGTATGTGTATGCAGATGCACCCATGCATGCATACACCCAGACACGCGCACACATACACACACACCCAGGATGAATCAAATCTAAGACTTAATTGGTAGAAGGAACTCCCAATGAAAAAACTCTCCTACCGACCATAGTCTCATTCAGCCCTAGAACCAAATCATGGATCCATTTAATTCCAGTATATCTCTCCATTTAATAAATTATTAAATACTCTCTTAACAAAAAACAAACAAAGAAACAAACAAAAAAAACCCTCTCCTACCAAAGCAGATCAGCATCTGCTCTGCAACTTCTGGTCATAAAAAGAGTTGCAGGGTGAATTGCCTAAGATTACACATCCAGTACATATAAGAGACAAGACTTGAACCCAGATCTTCCCGAGTTAGAAAGTAATATTCTATCCACTATGCCATGATACCTTTATCAATTTTTTTTTGCCTTTATCATTAGAGATGATTTTTAAAATTTCCTTCTTTAAAAGAAAGAATCAAATGTTAAATTTGCAATTTGATTCTTAAGCACCAAAGACTCTGAAGAACTTTCTCTAATGAATACCTTAAAATAAGATCCTTGGCTTTCTCAGAGATTGGAACTTCTGGAGGAAAAGTCAGCGTTTCTTTCCAATTCATCACCTTCTTATAAGTTTCTTGAGGAGTCTCAGAACAAAAAGGAGGGTAACCTGGAATAAGAAAAAGAATATGAGGGTGTCTGTCCAAAGTTTGATATTTCCAAACTGGTTAATTATGATTATTTTCCTTAACTGCTAATAATCACAAACTTTAACTAAACTTAACAATGTATTTTGCTATGGCATAGAAGATTCCCACTGATGCTAAAAAAATCTGATCTATCACATTTTCTCAGAATTCCTGAACTAGTAGAGCTGTTGTTGCCCTCCTTGATGCAGCTAGGGAAAAGCCAATCAAAAATTTAGGGTGACGATCTTTCTTGTCCAACAAGATAACTGTACAAATATGTATACATATATTGTATTTAACATATACTTTAACATATTTAACATGTATGGGACTACCTGCCATCTAGGGGAGGGGGTGGAGGGAAGGAGGGGAAAAGCTGAAACAGAAGTTTTTGCAAGGGTCAGTGTTGAAAAATTACCCATGCATATGTTTTGTATATAAAAAAACTATTAAAAAACAAAAAAAACCCAAAACCTTAGGGTGACAAAAGACAGAAGGAAGCAATTAGCCCAGAAGAGAAAAGCTTAAACTACTGAGACAGAAATGAAACAATACTAAGAGGGTCATTCTTATATGGAAATAGAACACAGAACTTAAGTAGGTCTGGGAAGGAAATCCAGGGTTTAAGATGACCTTCATTTCTCAGTCTGAAGACTCCTGACGATGCATACACAGCACGTTCTTATCCACTACCTATTGTTCCTTCTCACTTTTACTCCATCTACATATATTCTCACCCAGATAACTACCTAGTCAAAGAAAGACACTATCATTCAAAAGCCCACACTTAGAAATGTTCATCTTTATCCAGGTGTATATGTTTGTGCATATATACATATATTCAACCTACGCCCAGAAAAGTATACAAATGTATAACCCTAAAGACATAATTAAAACTGGTGGGAAATATATATAGTAGTTTCATAGATGAAAATGAGATGAATAAATATAAAGATGAATGAAAGTAAAGGATAAGTGGAACTGTATCCACTAAATTCCTCCATAGAAAGCAAGTGCTTTATAAATTTAAGTGAATGAAAAGAATAGAGAAATAAAATGAATGAAAAAAGAGATTGAGAAATAATGTGAAGTCCAAAAGCAATCACTAAGAATAATCACATGAACAAGTGACTAGTTCCAGATTTGCCTCAATTTGAGAAATCAGTACGAGGAATTTTTACCATTGGAACCAAAAGGGATATATGCAAAAGGGACCCCTAAGATTTTCCTAAGAGACAACTGATTCTAAGGTCACTGGGGGAAATCTTTAGTCAGACAGAATCAGTTTCTCAGATAGTATGTAACTTACCAATGAGCATTTCATACATGATAACCCCAAGAGACCACCAATCACAGAGCTTATTGTATCCAGTTTGCATAAACACCTCAGGAGCAATGTAATCTGGAGTACCCACTGTGGAGAAGGCCTGAAACATTTACCAAAGGTCAGAGGAAAATGCAGAGGGTAAACATATCCATTGTCATCCTAACCTAAACAAAGGCCCTCAAGTGTCTTCATATCAAGTTTTTGATTTGCCCAATGAATTTTTTTAAACTTCATAGACATAGGTTTGTTACTGAGAGGGAAGTTTTTCCAAATAAGTCTAAAAACTGGTAATTTACTGACTCCTAAGGAATCTTGGTGATGATGAGAGAATATAGGAGAATGCAAAGATTAACTACTGGCTCTGGAGTTGGAGTATCTGGATTCAAATCTCATTTAGTGGTACTTGTGTGAGCTTGCAGCTTCCCTGACTTCCCTGGATCTCAGCTCCCATATTTCTAAATATGGTTGGAGGAGATGGTTTGGAGAGAGATGACTCTCTGTTGGAGCTTATGAAATTATTAGTTTCTTGTATTTAACAAAGTCAAAAGACTTAGCTTTGGGTAGTAACATTTATGTCTAAAAGTTTCATTTTAAGATATGACTGAGGTCCTCCTGTACTTATTTAAAAAACCTAAATGCTGTATTTAAAATGTTTTGTCCATATGAAAGGCATGTTTTCTAAATCCCAATTGGGAGGTACCAGTAAGCCACTAGAGAGCAAGGTATTAGTAAGAAGTATATTTGCATATTTAAGGGAAAAGTTGCTTTGTTTTGTTTAAAGTTCATCATAAAGTTTAGGCTTGATATTTACAGATTAAGTAAGGAAAGTAGATATTTGCAATGCCAACTGCAGATAAAAGAAACTAAAAATAGGTATCCTCTGTTTTAAAGAATAGATATGTTTCAACAAAGTTGACAGTAAATGAAATTCTATTTTCCCTAGTGACTTATGTTATATAATTAAAGTATTCCTCTAGAAAATAAAACCTTTTTATTAGACAACTGAATACTTTTGGTAAAGATGGTAACTAGACTTGTAGAATGTGGGATTACAGAACTGGTTAACACCAGGTCTATATTGGGAGATGTACTCACCACCTGAGAGTTCACTTTTCTTTAGGCTATGTCTCTAACTTTGAAATCTTCCCCCTCCATTATTTGATCAATCCTTCTTCCTCAGAACATGCTTGGCAATTTTTCTCATGCAAAGATTTGCTTCATCTTGACATTCACAATTTCCAAAATTTTATTATTTTTCTCTTGTTACTCATAATAGTTTTAGTTTGCCCTTTATTATAGCTATCTAAACCATATGTTATATGCTAGTCTGTATGTTAATTCATATCAAAGCTTCAGATTATATAAATCAAATGAGTTTCTCTGCTTGACCACTTTGACGTATTTTACAGAAATGAATTTACTGAGAACAATGGACATATATGTATTTGACTTTTGGAGTCACTTTGGGAACTTTCATTTTCATTCTTATTCATTCATCTCTTAAGTATATACTTTATATGTATGTGTGTATATATACATACATGCATACATATATATATCAGCAAGGATATTCACCTACTTCCATGTGGTTGAAAAGACACCCTGGGATGCTCATATTTTCAAGCACACACACATGAATGCATATATATGTGCGCGCACACACACACACACACACACACACACACTCTCCTCCCTTCCTTCCCTTCCACCCTCTCTGTCTCTGTCTGTCTCTTTCTCAGCTTGAGACAACTGGGGAAAATGATTGTGGAGTAAAGGAAGTTATTCTGCTGCTACTAGACTGTCTCTTGTTATACATTAAAGCTCATACCTAGCTTGTAGACTAACTGGATTTATTATGAAAGGTCAAAAGATAAAGTTCTTTGCCCTGATTTGAAAAGACTAGCAGGTGGCATGGCTTCAGCTCTAAAACAGGATATTATGAGGATCTTAGCCATCTGTTCTCTATTTCAACTGAGAAAAATGCCATGGCCCTAAATAACAGCATGAAGGATTTGGTTTACATGTTAAAAAAGATTTTTAAGTACTAAGAGTTGTCTAATACTGCAATAGGAAATTGCAAAATCTTTCTAGGCAAGCTAGAAGTGGCTCCGAGGCTATACTTCATGGATCTCAAAGGCTAATTTTAGTATTTATACTTAATGACTCAAACACTTAAACAAGTGCTTACTATATATAAAGGCCTCTGCAAGGGACTGAAAATAAAAAACTGAACAATATATTGTCCCTGCTTTCATGAAACTTAGATTAAACACATTTTTAAAATTAACACAGTGGAATAAAGTTGAATTTGGGGTCTTTAATTACAATGCTGTAAGAAACTATGACTGAAAAATATAAGCATAGAAGATTTATATGAAACAATACAAAGTAAAGCAAGCAGAATCAGGAAAAACAACATGGGCAACAATTCTAACAACATAAAACAACAAAACAAAAACTTAAGGCTGTGTAATTATAACAAGTTTGGCCTCAGGGAAGAGATGAGAAAATATCCTCAGCAAAGGTAATGAATGGACAGTGGGGAGGAGCCACTGTATGCAGACCATAACTTACATAGTCATGTTAAAGATAAGTGCTGGTTAATTTTGTTCAACTACTTTTTCTCTCTCACTCTTATTCTCCCTTTACAAGAGACTGGAAAGTCCATATATTTGGAAATGAAGGTGATATTAAAGCAAAAGACTATTTTTTAAAGAAAAGATCTTAAGAGGGGCTTCCTCATCTTGTTAGATGTAAAATAAACTTCCAGTTAATCTGTATTGTCTGTGTAGCAGACTTTATGGTAATAAAAAAAAGAACTTCTTTAGTACATTCTGCCTTTGACATTTATTCTCTTTAAACTCATAGCTGAATCACAATTAGACAGGAAGTTTAGCTATTTATTTATTAGAAATGCGTTTCAATTCAGTCCTTTCAAAGCAACTACTGAATTTCTTAAAGTGTGAGTGTTGGCCTTTATAAAATTTTGCTTTTGAAGATCAGATTTAACTTTAAAAGCCACTAGGCTAACATTTTTATTTTGGAGATAACTGAAACTGTGTAAAAGTAAATAACATCCCATACCGATTTCTAGCTCTCAATTAATTCTGAGCTGTGGAAAGAAGAGACAATCACAAACATCAAAGTTCCAAACATCTATAAATTATTTATCAAAATCCTTCTTGAATTTATTTTTCATTTTGAACACCAGCTCAAGTAAAGGAATTCCCAATGCTTGTTCAGCATTCATCAAATAATATTTCCCAAAGATTACTTACTAGCTGACGTCTATTTCTTTTCCAAGTTTCTGCTTTCCTTTTGGAATTCATGTTCTGGAAAGCTAGAGATAGGAAAAAATTAGCATGAATCAAGATTTTGAAAGCTTTATCTCATCCTTAGTTTTCAAATTCTTCAAGAGGTACTCTAAAGTTCTGCTAATTTGACTCACCTGTAACTAAACCCTAATCCTACTTTTTTTTTTTTGGTGGCAGACTATAAAATCAGGGTACTCTGAAAATCAAATTTTCTATATTCAGAATTTTCAATAATTCAGATACATAGAATGACAGATTATGAAAAGAAATAAACTCTATTCCAAGTCTTTATTTCTTAGAGATCACCTAGTCCAAGCCTCTCCTAGAAGCAAAAATCCCTTTTATAATATTCTGGACAAGAAGTCTTCTAACCTCTTCCTGAATTTGCCTTCTATGACCCATGCAAAAGTAGAGAACAAGAATATAAATAAATTGGTAAATTAGTGGGGAGGGGGGGAAACAGGTAACAGGTCTACAGATAATCTAACATTAATACCATCAAAGTTTCTGAACATAGGAGATTTCATGAGCATTCATTACTGTACTATAGTTCATATGGACTAAATAACCCTGCCATGTGATTTACACAGCTAAGCTGCATATAGAGTCACTAAATGAAAATGAAAAAAAAATTAAATAATTTTTCCCTTTTGAAAATTTTCAAAGTTTCATTTACAGGAAAGGAAGACCTAATTTAAATTATTTTTAAAAACAAACAAACCTAAACTAAGGATTATGAAATTAAAGATATATTAAAATCTATCTTCAGGAATTTAGGCTATAAAGCTTCAAAAGGGCAGGGACTGAGTCACCTAAATTTTGATCCCCTCAGCCAGTGCTCCGCACATAGTATGCATTTAATAAATATTTAATGAATAAAAGAGAAAGATCAAAGAGAAAAGCAAGTAAGAAATTAGGGAAGAGAAAGTAAGATTAAGAAAAAGAAATAAAACTTCTGGGTAAAGTTTACTTAAAACTTTTTTCCACTTAAGATTCATACAGGAATTTTAATTTGTCATCCATTTAACCTGCGAAACTCATTTAACTATGTCTGTCTCAATTTCCGCATGTGTAAAATAGGAATTATCACAATACTTACTTCCAAGGGTTGTTGTGAGGATTAAATGAGATATTAATTATAGACTACTTAGCACAGTGCCTGGAACATAATAAGCTCTATATAAATATTAACTATTTTTGTTGCTGTTTTGAGGATCAAATGAGATGATAATGCGAAAGTGCTTACTTTAGCACAGTGCTTGGCTCACCACTAAATGTATACTGGGAACTAGCTCAGTTCTACTGTTTTCTGTACTTTACTGTCAGGGACCGAAAGAACCCCAAGGTCATGCCCACATCATGATGAAGTATGGGAATAAACAAATTTTATTTTGTCATGCAAAAAACAATTTAGTGGCAAAAACAAATTTTAAAAAAGTAGCCTGCCTTTTACTTACTAGTACTGATTTATAACTCATTATTGTTATTTTATCTCAAACACAATCACATTTAAAAAAATAATAACAACTCAGAACCTCTATACCAGCCCTCCTTTACTAAATTAGTGAGGTTTTATTAAAAAGTATGAAGGGAACATATACACTCACTTGAGAAGTCTTTATTTTAAGTATTTATTTGATACCTGAGGAAAAGTATTTTGATAATAGCTAATCGCATGCTATCTCCCTCATTACCTTCTGAGCTCCTTGAAAGAAAGAACTTTTTGCCTTCCTTTATAATATTGCTTATTGATTTGACTTGATCAAGATAAAATGCTTACAGCTTGAACTGAACAATGCTTGGTAATGCTAGGAGCCAATGACCTGATTTTTCCCCTCTTGCTTTTTGCCCATGATCATCCCCAGTCTTCTGAAAAATGTATAGGCAAAGGCACTTCTTATGGATCCACTTGTCTTGTACATTCATAGGTTAGGGAACTAAGGCTGGAATGGCCCAAAGGTCACCTTACCTTCTCACTTTGCAGTAACACTGAATTACTCTGATATTGGGAGTATCAGAGACAAGAGTTTATAACCCCACATTCACACAACAGGTCATCTATGTCAAATTGCTTTCCAGAATCTAAAAACAGCATAATTTGAACCTGAGGGAAAAAAATGCTTCTCTTTCATGAGTACACCTACACCAAGATAAGACAATGAATCTGACTTTCTCAACTTAACCACTTTATGTTACTACTTGTGAGCAATTCTTTTGAGGTTTTAGAAACTTACTGAAGTCACTGGGAAGACTGTGATTCAAATTCCTATAAAATTCTGTCCTATGAGCTTTCTTTAGTCCTGTGCAGAGGCCAAAGTCAGAAAGCTTCACATGACCCTAGGGAGAAAACAACAAGGCAAATAAAGACCAGAAATAATAGAGAAAACAACAGAAAATGACCTGTACCTGTAGTGCCCGTTACATTGAAGTGAATGGGTAATGATTTTTAAAAAATGAATCTACTTTCTGAAGAATTCTGCATCTCTTTCAAGGTAGCTTTATACTCAAATGGAACTAACTTCCCAGGGCACAAAGCCAGAAAAGCTTGTCTGGTTAATTGAGGAGCCATGATCATCTGGGGCAAGCTATCAAAGCTATGGAATTGGGTCTACACTTTCACAAAAAATAGCTTGGCATGTCTGAATGTGATGAGGTAATAACAGATAAAATAGATCATTTCTGGGGCAAGTTTTTGATCTAACATCTTTGTTTCCCTTTTTCTTTCTTCTTAAGAATGGTAAATTATCTTGTTCTATAGGTGAAGGAAAAGAATCCAATTTAAAAGTGTCAAAGTAGTAGGAACTGCAGCTCTCTGGGATGAAAATGAGTTTCCAAAAGCAGCAGAGTGGATCCTTTAAAGGTCATCCACAACAGAGAAGTCCTTTAAATTAGTCCCCCCAGAACATACTTTCCAACCTTAAATTGCAGGAAAGTCTATAGTTGTGAGTAAATGTAAAATTCAGCATGAAAGAATACATTTCCACAGCAAGTTAAATATATAAATTAAATGTTAAAATGCAGAACTTTACCACATTACAGCTTTATTACATTATTTGATCCTACAACTTGATTTCTGAGGTAAACATTAAAAACCTAGACTTTTTGTTGATATCCAAGCCACTGGTATACAAGATAAAGGCAAGATTTGCATCTTATAAACTTTCTTTCTCCCATTTAACCTCTTCATTATTTTGGCTTCAATTATCTTGCTTCCAGAAAATCTTTTCTAGAAAACAGAGCCTAGCTCTAGAGAATCTTTGAGCCCCAAAGCATAGCAGCCTGGTTTGAAATGGACTAAGAGAAAGCACTGTCAGATAAAAAACTCATAAAAATTCATTCAGTTAAATATGGATTTCACAGAATCAAAGAATGTCAGAGCTGAAATGGATTTTAGAAATTATTTAAAAGATGAAGGAAACTCAAGAAACTGAGGCCCAGAAAAGCATCCATGCAATTAAAGGCAGAATTGGAAATAGAATACCACAGGCAATGTTTCCACAGTGTCCAAAAAACAAACAAACAAAACCCACTATTTTTCCTCAGAATATTGCTTTCAAATAATTAAGTATAAGTTTTGTTTATTTCAGAAGCCTAAGATCTATAAAACACACATACACGTTCCCACATAATAAAATTAAGCATTCAGATAAACGACCTAGACAACGAGCTTATGTCAAGCAAATTGATATTCTATCATTCAGCAGTGTTTTCAATGTGTCAGGACATGCCAAACACTATAACAGTAAAATCTTAAGATCTCTGGAATCTTTAGAAAATGAATTATTTTTGATAGCCAAATTTTCCAAGAAGCTGGAAAACATTAGCTTTTTTTAGCCTAATAAGAATTAAAGTGTTATGTAACCAAAACTTTTTATCATGAACCTCACTTCTGCATCTAAAACTGCATATTAATATAATTTAATAATATCTTGATGACTCTTGGTCATCATTAGAAATATTAAATTCATTTTAACAAATTGTAATTCAGTCATACCTCCAGAAGCTGCTGACATTTGTCTCTACACAAGATAGTTTCAGACCGTTCTGTGAGTTCTTGGATAGACTTTTTATGGTTTCTTTCTCTATTGCTGGCAAGCTTCTAGTTGCCACTTTTCATTGTTATCTGTATGTTTTTGTGTCAGTCCTCCTTTTATATTTGTTTCTTCACAAATGCTATGCATTCTGAAGATCATAAAACTAAGTTTATTAGAGCCGGACATGGCTTAAGACTAAACAAGGTATTTGTGAGTGTCTGAAGCTTTTGCTATGAATTAAAGATGTACATGGATTTTCAGGCACAGGCTTTGTAACATCTGCTTTTAAGATTTATTTCCTGTCTTGACTGTGGCTCTGAATAAGTGAAATGTTATTAAACAGTTAATAATAATACCTAATCAGCATAATAATATCATCTTTTGGACCTTTCATAATTTGCCAAAATCAGAAATGGCCTTTTATCCTTCAAAACTATATTCAAACTAGGTCCTTCAACCGGTTGCTTTATCCTATTTACTACAAGTAGGATTGGTGTTAAAACACAGATCATTTATATTATTCTTCCATACCTTGCTATCCAAAAGGAGGTTATCTGGTTTGATGTCTCTATGAATAAATCCAAGTTGATGAATTGAGTCTATTGCCAACACTGTTTCTGCTATGTAGAACTGAGTCTCCTCTTCAGTCAGAGTATCTTTTTTCATCAATAAGGTCATCATGTCACCTAGAAAAAGACAAACCACACACAAAAACAACAAAAAATGAATAAGACCTGGTTATCTGACTTTTGCTCCTGCTACTTCTAATGAAAGGAGCCCCAGACGTGGAGCTAGGAAATCAGGGGTCAAATCTTGGTTTAGCTTCATACTAAGCTCTATGAGTTTGAGCAAAGCACTCATCTCTTTGAACATCAGTTTCCTCATCTGCAAAATGGGAGCGATAAAACCTCCCCACCTCAGAGTTATTGTGGGGCTCAAATTGCAGAAGATAGGCAACATGCTGAGTTAACCAGAAAATGTTACATAAATTTGAACAGCTGGCCATTCTGTTCTATGGTCACACAGTTGAAATAACAAGTACTTTTCTGTGTTCTGAAATTCATTTGCACTCCAAGCTTAGGATGGAAATGTAAGTATTGCTTAAAAGATTTAAAGAAAAAAAGATACCACTCCAAAATGCAAAATGGCTTTTGCCATTAAATTAACTAAATTTGTTTATAGAGCTGGGATTCTGATTTAGAATACCAAAGGAATTTCTTATGACTTTAATGAGATGTTAAGAGTTGTTAAATGTGTGTCATGTTTATTGTAAGGGGTCTTGTGTGTAGTTTTCTGTATAAGGGTCCAGAGCAGAATTATCTACTCTGTTTTAATTTGTCTGTTCTAATGGTCACAATTCTATTCCTCTCTTTTTAAACACACATACATATATATAACATTAAACAGTACTTTCACAAAGGTTATAAACATGTGTGCTATTAGGCAAATATGTGAATAGTCTTCATTTTTAAGGATGTTCCCTGAATTTTTGTTCACAACTCTGAATTGGGACACCAAACAAAAAACACAAAGTTGGCACTCACATAAATGTTAGTTGACAAAATTAAAAATGAATGATAATAATAGTAAACTACATACTGGGATCTTAAAAAAAATTTGGTTCCATAGACACATATTTAATTGTCAGATTTACTAATTTTCAGTTTCATAAAAAGCCATATTAAAGGTGAATAAAGTTACACTGTCTACAATATTATGAAAACAATATAAAAAATTTTACCAGTCAAAAGTTAATTTCCTTTAAGTTTCTGTGAAGTCAAAGTTTTGTTATTTCTTTTTTTTTTTACTAGCAAAAGGGCAAATAGGAAATTCCAACCCCAAATCAGGAGTAAAAACAGAGCAAAAATTAGGAAAATATGCACAGAAAGTACATTTAAAGCTAAGAGTAAGAGATGAAATACACATACAGAATTTATATGTGATTATAGCAAAAGAGGCAATAATCAAGAGGAAAAAAACCTTGGATTTGAATTCAGTACCATGCTATTTTCTATATTTTATCTCACCCACAATTTAGAAGGAGAGGAAAATTACTTGTGGAGCAAAAAAGATTAAAAACGATTATTAAATGATCCAAGTCCTTACTTTTTTTTTTGATCAGATCTTGAAAAATCTGATCTCCCCAATCAATGCTGTGAGCTGCCCATATGGCAAGTGACATTCCCTCAAACACATTTAGGCATACTTCAGCAACATGGCCTTGGCATCACTGAGGAGTGAAGCTAACCACACTCAAACACATTCAGGTGATCAGGGGACTCAAGCAGAGGACTCGGCACATACAGCCCAAATCCACTTAGACAATGCCAGATGCAGAGTCCAAAGAATGTGAAGAAAGCTATGGGGAGGGGAGAAGGAAGAACACAAGGGAACTGAGGACATGAGACTGAAGAGAGTAGAAAGAGCAGAACTGTGGGCAGGTGAAGAAGAGTTAAAACCAAGATCGAGTGCCAATGATTGCTGGACCTCTTTAAATTCCTAAGCATCATATCAAAAAAAAATTTTTTTGGCAAGGCACTTGGGGTTGAGTGACCAGTCCAGTGTCATGTCACATGACTAATAAATATCAAGTGCCTGAGGTCGAAGTTGAACTCAAGTGCCCCTGACTCCAGGGCTGAGGCTTTATCCACTGTACCATCTGATCCACTCACACTAGATTTGTAAAATGTCTCTATCTTACTATGTGCCAATCTACTTTCTTAATTTTCATAGACAGTTACTAAAATACAAACAATAACAAGACGGAAATCGCATATAATGGAAATTATAACAATAAAAAGTATTGTTAGCAAATATTGCTTTTATTTTGCTCTAGGAAACAAAAATGCTATTTTCTTTTCCCCAAGAAAACCTGCTGAAAGCTCATCTGCCCACTGGGGAGTAACTCATGTTCATGAAAACAGATGGTATCAGTCTACAATCACTGAGGTTTACTTCTGATTTGTCTGGAAGATGCACATGCTGGCTAAAATAAAGTTTGGTGCTAATGAATATGTAAACTTCTAGCTATCAGTCTGGATAGTCATTAATTAGGTTTTTAAAAAGTGTTAATTCAAATAATTGTGTAGCATTGGCACTGTTACTTGGGGACTTATAAAATGATTCTCACTGGCAGGAAATCATATAGAAAGGGGTCCCCAGTAAACACCTATTTAAAAAAAATGGAATATCCATCTGAAATCATCAGAATGGATGAGAAAGAGACTTTTGTGACACTAAGATTATAGATAGCAACTCAACCCAACTGGACAGGTTAGTGTCCTCCTTTATAAACCTAAAAAAAAAAAAAAAAAAAAAAAAAAGAAAAGATACAGAGAGTACCTTTAGTGAGCACAATGAGAAGTAGGAAGGAGGGTTAATTGGTGAGAGAGAAAACAGCCACAGAACAAAAAGGAAAAATGACCTTTTCATCATCAAGTAATTACCTCCAGGCAGGAACTCCATGATTAGGTAGAGGTTTAGCTTATCCTGAAAACTATAGAACATTTTCACAACCCACAAACTGTCTGCCTCCACTAGAATGTCACGCTCCGCACGAATGTGGCCAACCTGGAGGTATATGCATTTGATTAATGACAAGCCTTGCTCTGCTTTATTAGATGCATTTTTGTTCAAACAATTCAAGCACCTGAAGATTCAGTTGTGAAATGATGCAAGAGGGAATGGACTTCTGCTGAAAGCAGTCAAACCTCCCAACCCCCAGTTGGAAACATTAAGACACCGACTTGAAGGTCCTTCAGTGATGACGGCTTGATGAATGAAAAGGAGGGGAAAAAAAACAATAGCCATACAGGTAGTTTTTAAGCAAATCACAATTCACAAAAGAATCCATTGCTCTAATAAGAACTTTTCAGTTAGAATTGCCCATAACTGCCATTACTTTTCCCAGGGACTCTTCTTCCAAAACAATCCTTAGCAATGGGAATAAGACTGGGGCTCTTTGGATAACTTCCAATTCAGGGTAAAGAAATGGAATGAGAAACTTCCTCCTTAAAAATATGACTGTGAATCAGCACTTTATGAGTCTTCAAGTATTAGTGCTTGACTAGTTTGAGTCTACATTTACAGAAGGGACTCAACAAATGATGACTGAACTCAAGTGAAAGATCTGAGTTAGGCCCAGAGCCAATGTCTACATTCCAGCTTAGAACATTTGTCTTTTAATCTCAACATACTATCTTTGAAAGCTTAAGTTTCAAAATGTGTTCCTTGATAGAAATGTGATATTTGGGACAGAGTACCTTAGAGGACCACAGTAAAAAACATGGAAAAATTCAAAACAGATAAAGGAAAGCTTGGACAAGGAAAAACTTTATTTTCTTAATTTTCCTTTTTCTTGTCTTTTACACTTTTAAATATGTCAAATTTGTTAATTTATGAGCAAAATGGACATGTATTTCTGTATTCCCAAACTAACAAAGTTATCTTAAAAACATGTCAAGTACATATACTTTCATTTTTAGCTTTTCTTCCCCCTTTTCTCAAGTTTCAAAAATGTGAAATACCTACTCCTTAACTAGGAAAGATAGAGAGATGGAGAATGAAAAAGGAAAGGGCATCACCACTAAAGACTGAATTTCTTTCCTTCCTAATTTCTATCCCATGTATATTTATCTTCAGTATTATCTTAAGGTTTGTGTGATCCTACATAGACCTCAGAGAATCCCATTACAGTATCATTTTTTAGAATATGACATGAAAAGAATCATATCTTTTCATGATACAAAGTCACTCTTTCTCCACAGGTATTGGATACTTTCTTTTATATCTTTGGGTTCCTACTTATTCTGTGAATCAGAATCGAAAGAGAGGTGAAGGCTTTTGTTCCCTCTCCTTAGTGCCCTGTATGCCTCTTGGGAAATACTATAATTCCTAGCCATTTCTACATACAGCCACAGAAATCCTGTTAAGTTAAGGAAGGGCAGGCAAGTCATTACTACTATCTTCTTGTCCTACTCTGTGGCTAAAGCAGCAGTCAAGCTCTCAAGAGGTAAAGGCAGGATATGAAGAAAAAATGAAGAACTAATGGTCAGTCTTCTAAAACAACATAAAAATCAGGTAGTTATAGTGTTTTTATGTTCCTTTACCTGCAATATACTGGTGTTTTACTACATATAGCTCTTTCTCTTAAAGTAGAAAGAAAAATACAAAGAAATTGTGTTAACACTTTACCTAGTTTGCTTTCTGATTAGCAACATGACAGAACTCTAAACCACAGAGTACACATCTAGTGTTGATATCAGTTGGCCAAAAACTGGACTCCTTTTTCCCTTGCAAAAAACACTACCCATACCTCTAACAAACCAGTCTCTACACATCAAAACCATTATTGTAAATAGAGAAGCATTAAATAAAATGTTCGGTTTTCTTTATAGTTATGTTGCAGATAAATTTTAAATGCTATTTATATTTAAATGCTATATGCAGAGATGGTTCTACTGACCTACTGTCCTATGCCAACTGTTTTTTCTGACAGAAGTAATGACTTTCTACTAATTTCTACTAATTACATGATAGCTTAGTCAGAAATTAAGGAACTAGATATCCCTTCTAGCTCTAAAAAAATTCTAACAAGGCCTCATCAGTACAGCATTCTAACAACTCAGCTAAAAAGACACAAATACACTTTATGGAATTCTAATTTTAATCAGTATTTCTATTAACCAGCACAACATCATCAATAGGAAAACCGGCCAATGCAATACAATAGAAAGAAAACATTGTAACTGCAAATATAATACCTGCCTTCAAATACCAGACTTGTTACTCATTAGAGCTAGAGCCATAAGTAAGGCCCTGACCTCTCCTGGCTTCCTTATTTGTAAAATGGGACTAAAATTTCTTGCTTTGTCTATCTAATGGGACTGTTATGAGGGGAGCATTTGGGAAACAGAAAATTGCTCTATAAATGTGAAATATTAGGACTGTAATGAACCTACTAAAGGGTTGTTAATACATTATTCTCCATTATATATTTCAGTCTTCATACTTAGCAGATATACTCATTGTACCAAACTGAATTACTATGCCCAAAGAAGACAAACATTTGGGTAAAGGCATATTTAGCTATGTTAACTATATAATGACTTACAACATGAATAAAGAAATGAATGAGCTGAGGTTGTGTTTTTTTTTACATATTTATTTTAAAGTTATTTTTTGAACTGGGGTCTTTTTATTTGGAAAAAGTTGTTACTACATGAAACTATGTACCTGATAGGAAATATGAATGGGAAACAAATACATACTTGTGAAATACAAACATACTTTCATTTAAAAATCAATGCAAAAACTCTCATTTTAATTTGGTAGGATTTTTTAAAATTATGTACAATAAGAAATCATTACATAAATCCCCTAACACAAATTAATTGCATCCATGAGCATTGTGAAAATTTTATCATTCTAGTAATTATCTGGTCTTTACTGCATTGTGTTTTCTTCTATTTTACATATCTCTAGCAGCTATTGGATACTCAACACTACACAAGTAGCAAATCATAGACCAGTTTAAACATACTTCATAGAGATGAGTTTTATGTCAAGTTCATTTTTGGCAGAACTTGAAAATTACTGCTGAATCTCAAAAGACATTTTAGGAGTTGATAGCATATGGCACTGAGAATGGAAAACTCCATTTCTAGAAAATCTTCAATAACCTAGAGTTTAACAAAATTTTAAGTGTAAGTCAGACTGAATTCTTCATCCTCCTTACACACATCTTCTCCAGAACCATACAGGAGCGAGTGAGGAAGAGTCCTTGTCCCTTCCCCAAGAGCCCTTCCATGAAGCTATGATCTTCAGCAAATTCTTTGCTCCAACTTTGCCATATGGACTTCCAGCATGCAGGTGTACACCATGGACTACCAAAGTCTAACCTCAGATGACCAACTTCTTCCTATGACATACTTAGCCAAAAAACCTAGAAGTGTGAGTTAATTAAAATAAGTTCTCATTCAAATTTGTCTTTTCAAAAAAACTTCAAATTTCATTTCAAATTCTAATAGTTTGTTCTCATAAGTTACAATACTTGTACTTTTACTGATCAGTTTTCAAGATGGAGTTTGATTTTGGATATAAAGAATTCAATCATCAAAGAAAGATTAACATGGTTACTCCAGCATGTGTTCAAATTCATTATACTTCTCAACTCCATTGACAAACTTAAGTCCAAACCTTAATTTGTATGTACTCAAGAAAATAAAATGGGATAGAAAGACTCAAAATCCCAATTCCTAACTCCTTGCTCTCAATTACAAAAACTACAAAAAAAGAAGTTCAAACATTCAGTAGCTGCTTGCTACTAGCTCTCTCCCAAATTAGGTCTCAACACTTAATTTTTAGTTCCAATGACAAGTATTGATGTGTTATGATTAATTAACAAGCTACAGTTATTTACACCTTTACCTTTTAACATACTGACACAATAGGAACTATTTCCTTTAAAAATCTGCATATAGAAATGTTTGTTCATTTAAAATTGTACACGCTGTAATACAAACATCAGAGAAAAAATTCATTTGAATTTACAATCAAGTTGAGAAGCTTCTAACAGATACTCACATAACCCAAAGAGTAATAGCTGCAGTTTCTTCTTACCTGTTCTTTTTCAAGCATATCCGCTTTGCGAAGTATTTTCATTGCATACACATGGCCTGTATCTTTCTTCTGAACAAGCCTCACCTAAAGAATTGTAAAGGAAATAAAAAAGCACAACAAACCACAGTCAATTTTTAAAAATATCTTAAGAAGTAATTTTAATATTTAAAGAGAAAATATTTGTCTTACATCTTCAGAGAAGAAATGCTATATTTACTTAAAATTCTGCCCAATCACTAAAAGTTCAACAAAAATGCTACACTCCTTGAAATATTCCCTTCTCTCTTTTCTCCCTAAGCCTAGCCAGTAATAACCTTTCCCAGAACTGGCATAGCATTGTGTTTTATCCAGTTTTAATGGACATAACTATTATTATTATTATTGGTACCAAACTATAATTATGATAAAGATCTTGATTTGTTTAAATTTTTTCCTCTCCAGTATTGCCTACTTGACAAAAAATCCATTTATCAGATACAAAAACTAACACATAGGAATACTGGCAAATAACATGAATTTCAATCACTTTTCATAAATCTGCCTGACTAAAATCTAATTTGGGTTTTAAAGATTTCAAATAAGAATAGACCACCCTTATCCCCTAATCCAACTTATTTAATGATTTTTATCATTGATTATACCCTAGTTCATGTTCTTTATTCCTGCCAAGAAGACTATTTAACATGTCTTGTGAATGAGTCTCACCACTCCGGGCTATTCCAAATGCTATGCTGCCTACCTGCAATATCTTCTCTCCCCCTTCCTTCTCCCCTCCACCAAACTATGGCCTTCCATATGGCCTTCAGGGACTGAAAGTAAGGATGGTTTCTTCTCTTTCCTATGGGTTAAATAACAAATGATTTCATTTCCCTACTAGGACCACATGTAATTCTCTTCCATACATTCTATTAAGTAAGGAAATCTTACTGATTAAATGCTAATCTATTAGGTTGGGGAAGGGGATTGGAAATGGGGAAATGCAGCACTATCATGAACAGCTCTGACCAAACACAAATAGCTAGTATGATAAATGAGAATGAGTTTCTGGGAGCCTGAAAGAAAATAAAAGCCCAAGAGGAAACAGAGGAGTCAGAATGCTGATGTGGGCAAAAGTAAGAAGCCAATTGCTTATCCAAGGCATGGCTGTGATAGTTGAATTATAAGAAAAACTGAGCACCACGGAATTAATACTTTTGCATAATGGTGCTGGAAAATAGTTTTGAGAGTCTCCTGGACAGCAAGGAGGTCAAATCAGTCAATACTTAAAAGAAATTAATTCAGAGTATTCACTAGATGCTCAAATACTAAAGCTAAAGTTTAAATACTTTGGCCATAAATTGAGATGAAATCATAAAAAAGACTCTGATATTGGGAAAGATTTAAGGCAAAAGGGAAAAGGAAAGGGAGATGATGATTGGATAGATAGTGTCATGAAAACAATGAACAGGAACTTTCAAGAGATAGTGGAGGACAAAAGGGTCTGACATGTCCATGAGGTCATAAAAGAGTCAGATACAACTGAACAACTGATCAACATGACCTGGGGATGATAGACATAGCAATTCTACCTCCTGATTTATACCCTGTTTCCCCCCCCCCCCCGATATTATCCTATAAATAGCTTTGAAGCCCTTATGTACAACCATTATTATATTATATTTGTTGAGCAGTTGCATTTTTTACCTCACCAAATGCTCCTCTGCCTATTACTTTCAAGGACTCGAAGTCTTCCAGTCCAAGTCTCGTTCTTTTTAATCGAAGAAACTCTGTTTCCTTCCGAGCATGTGCTGATCTCCTGAGTCGCTTCTAAATGGTTAAATTAGAGGAATAAAATTAGAATTCTGCAAGTTCAACAAAATTTTCATTTACTATTGACCCATCTGCACATATGGACCAAGGATTAATGTTCATTATCGTTTTCAATCATCCCTCCCCCTGTTTTTTAGCAAAATAACAGTATCCCACATTTGAACATTTCATAGAGCCTTTGAATAACAAATAACTGTGGGACACCTTAGAAATCCTAACATCCATCTTCCTCATTTTACTGAGGAGGAACAAGGGTTGCAAACAATATTTCCTCCTATTCTATGCTACCTAGAAATTCTAAGAGAGGTCCTCACAACACTCAATAGCAACAAATTTGTAATAAAACACATTAGAAAACAAGTTTAGAGACTAGACCAAACACTTTTAAACAACCTCTTTCAGGACTAAATTTATACATTATATCCACACTTTCTATTTTTCTAATTAAAGGGTAAACAAGGACAAACATTTCATTTACCTCAATAGGAAGTTAAAGAGATATCTGAAATCTGAAAACTTGAGTTCCAATGCCAACCTTTATGCTACATGATGTTGGCCACATCACTTCAGCACTCCAAGAGCTGCCATCTATCTGTCTGTGTGATGAGGACAAGTGCACAACTTGTCTGATTTCAGAGGAGGCTGTTTTAAGCAAAATATGTGGCCAATTTTAAAACGCTATTGCTTTCTACACCCCATTCCCAAATATGTTACTCATGAAGTAGGTAGTCAGGTTTCATATTCATAGGGCAGTAGGAAGAGATAACCTCTAAGATTTTTTCCAGTATGAGGCGCTCATTCTTTCTCAGCTCCCTCTTCTGCAGAATTGAAATAGACTTTGCAGAAGAGCAAATTCAAGCCCAGAAAGGAGACATGACTTGCCTACTGATACACAAGTGGTAAGCAGAAAGGCTGAGAGATCTGACGCCAGATGATCTAACTGGAAATCCAGAGCTCTTTCCCCTGCACTACCCTGTTAATAACTAGGATTGTTATAAAGAAAGAACTTTGTAAATCTTAAAAGATAGAAAAGTGAGCCATTAATCACAGGCTTATAAATATGGAGCTGTGAGGGATTTCAAAGTCCTATCATCCAACTCTCTCATTTTATAGATGAGAAATTTGAGGGTAAGTGACTTCCCCCAGGTCACACAAGTATTAAGATCACAGATGGGATTTGAAGACAGGTCCACTGATTCCAAATTAAATGCTTTTAGTTCTTTTCTAATCTCTGTGGTTCATTTCCTTCTACTTGAACATTACTTCTATTCACTCTCATAAGAACAATTTCTTTACAATTATTCAATTTCACTTATCCCCATGTTTCCTTTTTGTAGCCTTTCTAATTTGCTTCAGCTCTCTATGTTGTCATTTGATTAGTCAAGTATACTTCTTCACCTCTTCCAGGTTTTTAGATGGAAGGAAAGAATTAATCATGTCTTCAGTACTGTGTGTCTGAGGAACATTCAGTTTTGACACAAGGCTCTTTCAAAAAATTTTATATGCCTGAGAAAAGCTTTTGCAAAATATGACTCCATTTTACAAATTTTAGTCCTCCCTCTTCTAGGAAATCTAACTATTTATCATCATACTTATTAAAATCATTTTTTGTTTTTTTTTTTTGCCTTTGGATCCTCAATTAAATAAATCCCTGTATAAAATACCATAGCTTAAAAAAAAAAAAAAAAGTGACGGCTCAATAAATTCTTATTTCTCTGAATCAGAACACTATCTCCTCTAAGTCCCCTTTAAGAACTTGTTTAACAATACATAATCTATTACATTGTTTTCAAAGGATATATTTTCAATCATTAGTTACCTCTTCATCTTTTAAACCTTCTTCTTCCATCACTTTCTCTAGCTTCTTTTGTCTAGACACACAAACATACAAAAGCAACAAAAACATACTGACATAAGATTGTGAAATAACTTTTAGATGACATTCTTTCAAAGCCCTTAAGACTTCTAAATTAATTTTTATATTGTAGAGCTCAAATTTTTCACTCAGAAATACATTTGCTACCCCAAAATGGGAAAGTTAATGCTTTTTAATTTTATGTTGTACTAAAAGATACTAATTTAACAGAAAATCCTGTTCAAAATTAAAGTGTATATGTGCGCGTGCGCGTGTGTGTTTCAGAATTTCCTCTTCACTAAACCACAAAACAGCTGGTATTTGATAACCTTTCATAACAGGCATATGCATACACATACACTTATATACTCTTTCTCTCATAAAATGAAATCTACTTCCTTTATTTTCACATCTTCCTTCTCCTCAAAGCCACATCATCATTACCAAAGCAAAGAGAATGGTAAACAATAAGTATTAAAGTCATAAGAACCCAGTCACTTGGGGGTCAAAAGGTGACAGTTTGGCACCACTGCCAGAATTTGAAGTTAAGGTGTTCCCATGATGCATAAGAAGAGATTTCATGTGATTTCATGTCTTTATTTTGGAAATCTGTAGCCAAGTTCATTTCTGATCTCCAGGTTGATATTAATTAGTTCATAAAATAAATGAATTAAAATCAACTGCCATAATATTGACCTGCATAGGTTTTGAGGTAATTTAATTCATTTATTAATTAAATACTCTCTATGTGCCAAACATTATACTAGACTTTGGTGACCACAAGGAGCTTATATTCTTTGATAGAAAACACCATGTAAATAATAGAAGTATCAGTCAACACAAGATTTAATTAAAATGAACACATTTACTATAAAGAAACATGGGGAAGACTTAAATGAATTGAGGCAAAGTAAAATTAGTAAAGTCAAGAAAACACTATATGCAATGAGTCCAAGAATGTAAAGGGAAATTAACAAAAGTCAAAACTGAACACTATAACCATGAAGATTAAGTTTGGCCCTGAAGAGTTGAAGATTAGGTGTGGAACCCTACATGACAGCTGACACATTGGTTAGTCTTTCTGAAATGCTTCTTTTTTTTCTTTCATTCTTAAAATAAAGGTAATATAAGGATAAAAACTATCAATAAAAAAGCTTAAAAGCAAAATAAAATAAATAGTTCTAGAAACTCCACTCTCAATCTATAACATCAGCAGATCCAATACAGTAGATAACTTTCCTCTCTGGCAAGTGAATATTAGATACTCATAGCATCTCTGTTTCCTAACTTCCCACTTTCTTTTCCTAATTCTTAAATATCTTTTTGCATTGTTTTTCCTTTTTTAGTAGATGATGGGAATTTTAAAACTTACATTTCTTGGTGGGCAAAAAAAAAGAACTGTATAAACTATATTAGCTTTTCTTTTCTCTATTAAAAATTTTGCATTCCATTATACAAACTGGTATACTTTAAAGTTAAATTACATATATACATGTGTATGTATCTATATGTCTATATATGTGTACACACACACATATTTATATTTACATATAAGTATATACACACAAAAAAATCTAATTTTTAAAGCATACTACTGATGGCTGCCTATGTTTGAGGAAAAGTTGTCACCAGTAAGAAGTTCTACATCAGAAAATGATGATTTTCTAAATGGAAATGACAAAGAAACACTACCATCTGCTTTGATGTTGCCCTCTAAGGGCCATAGGACCCTTCTATCTGACTTGGAAGCTGAAACTATCCATGTGTTGTCTTCCCTGTTAGAATATGAGTATCTTGAGAGTAGGAACTGTCTGGCTTTTTAATTTGTATTTCCAACCTTTAACATAGTGCTTTGCATCTTCTAAGCACTTAGCAAATGCTTCATTCACCCATATTCATTCAGTATAAAACTGGTCTGACAGTGAATTTTTCAGAATTACTCCTTTGGTACTTCAGAGATGTTCATTAGGGCAGATCTCATTTACGCCAAAAACATGTTTATGAATGATCTGCATGAGAACTGTGATCACCTTTGTCTCTAAACTTATCTAGGGTGGTCCTTTGAGGACAAAACTGTCTATCACTGAACCAATATCTTCAAAGACTTCCTTTCCGTTTTGGTAAGACATTCTAGAATTTATGCTAAGATTATATATAAGTCCTCTAGTTACCAAAGTCACACTGTCATGCTACATTAAGGGATTAGGGGAGGATTTCTGTCAAAGTAAGCAGGTTCTTTCATTATAGAAAGACACTAAGGTCAAGAACATATCTGTTTAAAATATTATTCCTGGGGCAGTTAGGTGGCATAGTGGATAAAGCACCAGCCCTGAAGGTAGGAGGACCCCAGTTCAACTTTGACCGTAGACACTTAACACTTCCTAGATGTGTGACCCTAGGCAAGTCACTTAACCCTAATTGCCTCAGCAGAAAATAAAATAAAATAAAATAAAATAAAATAAGATAGTATTCCTTATAAAGCTTCAAGGACAATTAGATAAGCCAAGGATTGTTTCTATGGGCTCTTCTTATATATACTCTCCACTACTAGACTATAAGCTCCATGAAGTTAAAATGAAAACATCTAAGTTTCTCTTCTCCAGACTTCAGTATCATGCTCTGCACACAAGTGGTAAACAAATTTACGCATATGATGGATGTCAATAAGTACATCTGTTTCCCAAAATGATCAGAGGAAAAGAAAAAGAACCTACATGTTCTAAAATATTTAGAGCAGCTCTCTTTGTAGTGGCAAAGAAATGGAAACTGAATGGTTAAAAAAGCTGTGGTACAATTGTGATGGAATACTACTGTGTACTAGAATACTACTAAGACAAGATGAGAGACTGATTTTAGGAAAACATTGAAAAACTTGCATGAAATAATGAAAACTGAAATGAGCAGAAGACAAAGCTGTACATGGGAAGAGCAATTATCATTAAGAGAATAATATGAATAAACAAGTTATTCTAAATACAACTAAAAGAGAACTATGAACTTTGAAGGAAGATGTTATCTACTTCCAGAGAAATATAAATAAAAGTATGCATAATGGCCTTCTTTAATGCAAGGTAGAAAAGGAGACAGTTTAGAACTTAAAATGTAACAAAATGAATTTAATTTAATTTTTAAAAATAAGTGGTTAAAACATAGAACTAGCCTTGTTACATGTAACCAAAATGATGGAATTTTGCTCATATCACAAATGGTACTAATTAAGCACTTCTGAAAAGTTACAGACTAACTTTGCACTAAAACCAAGGGTATGGTATAAGAAGAAAACAACACTAAATAAGAATACTATCAACCATCTAGATTTTTCCATCCAACTCCCCATTATCCAGTTAATTGCCACGTCTCATCAATTCTACCGCAAGAACATTTTACACATCTATCCCCTTCTATGAGTTCACAAAACTTCTTTCCTAAATCTAGCCTTTATCACCTCTTATGTGGACTACTCTATTGGGCACTTAATTGGTTTTCCTGCTTTCAACCTCTTCCTTCTCCAACCCATCCTCCACATATAGATGCCAAAATGATTTCAACTTATAAGGCACTTATCTGACTAGGTCACTGTCCTACTCCAAAATCTTCCCTCTCTAATGCTTGATGATAAAATACAAATTCTTCAATTCAATTCAACTTTAAAACCACTGTAACCCTTACATCTTAGTTTATATAGCACCTATAACCCAGTCAAGCTAGACTACTAGCTACTCCTCAAACTTAACATTTTATTTGCAGCTTCAGTCCATTTGCCAATACAAGATGTACTTCTTCGTGTACTTCTTCCTTATATCTACCTCTCAAAATTATTACCTTTAAGATTCAGCTTTTCTATAAAACTTTCTTAAATTCCTAGCCCATCTCACTCCCAAATGTTCATGCTTTTTCATTTTCAACTTACATCATCTTTACCTATGTGTAAACAGGCACACATACACACACACACACACACACACAATTTTACTAGTGAACTTCTAAGAAACTGTTTCAATTGCTCAGCTGTTTACCTCAATGTTTACCCAATGATTAATTTAAATCAAAGGCAAAGGTATGAAAACCTTTGTGTTGTAAAGAGACATCTAATCGCTATTAGTTAGGTCTACAAATGATGATTATAATGGGTTTTTACTATGAAAATTTCACTTTGTGCCGACAACATATGATATCTTCAAATAATTATTTTTACCTCATCTCCCGTTCTTCATGTTGTGCAATAAGGTTGCTGTAAAAATTCTCCAAAGTCACTTTTGTCATAGTAACACGTTCCTTTGTATGATTACTCATGGATGAACAAGGTGTTGAACCTGTCATTGCCATGGCTGCTGGAAAGAAAAATGGAGATGTTGGCTATTCAATTATTTTTGCCATTTCTTACTATGAAAATAACCGTAAGATAAGAATCCTTCCAATTTCCAATTTAAATTTATGTACAAATTCAACCATTCATCATAGACAATGAGGGATGCTAGCTAGCTATCCCAGAATCTGCAATACACCTAAAAAGATTCATAAAACTTCAGCGCTTGAAGAAATCTTCAGAGACAACCAGGACCAAACTTTTCATTTTACTGATAAGGAAGTCTAGAAGAACAAAGTGAATCAGGCAGGGTAGCTTCTCAGTGGCAGTTGGGGCCACAAAATACCTAGCTTTCCATCTACTTCCATCTCCACAACATCATACTTCTTACCATAATTTTGCAGAGAAAATGTCTAGCTTTCAGAAGCAAAAAATCAGGGATATTTTTCTTCTAAAATGAAAGCCATGTTTTTTCCAGACAGTTTTGCCAACCGGTATTCTTATTCTTTGCCAGATGGCTAAGAGTACAACCTTTCCCATCTCTAGCACTTTACTCCTTCCCCCTCCCCCAAGCTTCTTCTAAATCAGCCTCCTTTCACTCCAACAAAAAGGCAACATGAAAACCAAGAGAGACAAGGGACAATTTAATGGAAAGCTTACTAGATTCCCTTCTGCCTCCAATCTTTTGGTTGTTTTTTAAAGATAGTTTGCTTTTTTAGATTAAGATTTAAAATCTAAAAAGTCAAGTATGAACATGTATTTGTTATAACTAGAAAATAAAATGGTAAAGTTCACCAATATTTTGAAACACAGGCAATAAACAAAGGCTAATTTCATAAAAGGAAAAAGATTCAAAATCCAGGCTCAAAAACTGTCCGCACCTTCATTCCTAATGTGCCAAGATAAGCAATACATACAGGCTCCAAAATACTATAGACTTAATTCATCATAATATACCAACTTACATTTTTACAGAAGGGAAGTAACTTCAAATGTTTTTTAGAGATCTACACTACAAGAAAGAATTTAGAAACCTCTGCTTGGTTTGTGAAGCTTGGGTGTGGTTCCTTATTTGTCACTCTTATGCCCTCTCCACCCACAATGAAAACCACATGTAAAACTACATTTTTGAGGAAAATTTTAACTCAGTCCTCTGTCTCTTTTTATAATTCAGAAGTGAGAATTGCATTTAATTGTACCTCTCTGTAGGGATTCTTCTGTCAGAGAATGTGATTAAAATTTTAGGTCCTATGTGCCTTTGTTTATATTTTAACAAATGAAAGAAAAATCACAAAACTAAATAGTATCATTTTACTGTCAGGCCATATTTTCCCCATTACTTCAGAGATCAGAGTTAAAGAACAAAGATGATAATCTTCAATATATGCGTAAGGGTCTAGATAAAAAGGAAAATAAAAGCAGTAAAATATTGATTTCAAGAAAAAAACTGCTATAGGCTCATATCATTTAGAACTGGAAACCCAATTCCTCCCCCCCTCCCCAATATTTCAGAGAAAATGACTTGTACAAGGTCATTAAGTCAGTAGGTGGCAGATTCAGTGCTTTCAAAACAGCAGCTCCTCAATATTATTTTCTATATATTTTAAGCCAGCAGGAGGTTACATAAGAAAAAAAGTCAAACTTTTCTAAGCACAATGAATCTTCTAATGATATAGTTTCCAACTTTCAAACACAGGCTTCTTCCAGTTTTAAAGGCTACATTTTTACTCCCTTTGACCTTTCTTCAAACTTCCTCTTTCTACAATAGTAACATCATTTAAGCTCAATCCTAATCATCTAGTAAAAAGATACTATTGCTCTGTATCAATTCACATATTCAGTGAGTAACTATTTCCTACCCCCACCTCGACTCCCCCAAAACCAAGAAAACTGCTCTGATTTTATGCCAATGTATTTCCTCTTGCTTTTATGGATCAAATGTTTTCATTTAAAATTTCCTCATGTTCCAACCTGCAGGTCTTTGGTAGCCCTTGACCTTTCCTGTTCTAGGTTTCCCCAGGATAGGCAGAATATCTCTAGTGTGACAGGAGATAAGGGTCACTGAGAAGGAAAAGAGAAACCAAAAAATTAACAATTAAGTAGTAAGAATATAACATAAAATTTTATTTTGAAAATAGCTTGAGAAACTCCTGCAGTTTAAACAGGAATAAACAAAACATAGCATGGTCTATATGAGTGATTCCTAGCCTAGATTTTAATACCCCCAACAATTTTTCTTTGGTTATCTCAAAATAAATTAATTTTTTAATTTTTCTTTAAAGCCATGGTCGTTCAAAAGAAATTAGTTTTGCCATTCATATGGGAATAGCAAAGCAGATTAAAGCCTTATATTGCCAACATTATGATGTGCAATGAAAAGCAACTCATCAAGATCATAGATCTGAAAGACTAAGAGTAAACAAGGAAGTCTGATAGGATCGGAATAGGAAAAATAGTTAGAGCTATACTATACCTGGGAAGATATATAGCACTGTCATCTATCCCAAGCTGTCCCTTTTCCCAAAACTCATATTTTTGTCACTAACATTGGAACATAAATACTTATGTTACATAGTTGTGAATCATATAATACTGTAAGAATCACATTGCAACTGACTTGGAGGAAAACAAAAAATGGATGTAAGAAGGCTAACACGTATTGGTAATGATCTGTTCAGGAAAAGCAGCCTAAAAAGCATTACCGAGGTCCTCTGAGACCAAAAAGAAGGTAGATTGGTCACATAGCAAGAAGTACCTGATACAACTGTATTCATATCTATAAAATATTATGAGAATCAGAGAAAGGCTGCTGGTACTTTGGTGGAGGATTTATAGAAAGATAGGGGGAAAAATGACATAGAATTAGATAATTTGGAAGGGTGACAATGTGCATCAAAGGAAGTTGTCTGTCTAAAGTTTTCTAAAGCTCCTGGATCTACTAAAGGGCTTTGTTTTTTCAATTAAAATTCAAATTTCTGATTCTGTTGTTTTTTTTAACTGAGGCAATTGGGGTTAAGTTGACTTGCCCAGGTTCACATAGCTAGGAAGTGCTGCCCCCAAATTCAGATTTCTTAAGAAATCTTTATACTCTTTTTTTCTGGAAAAAAAAATTCAGTGTTTTTTGAGGGGAAGAGGGCATTTCTTAAACATTTTCTCTTTCTTTTGGAAAAAAGTCAGGCATTTGAGATGGGAGAAGGATTTTCAATATGGTTTTTCCTTCTAGAGGAAAACTAACAATTAGTAACTTCAAAAAACTTGATAATCACTGATATAGACAAATTCAAATGTTTCCATTCTGAACATTTAGATGAAACTAGAAGGAAAATAATGAAGGAAAAACCCCAAACCCTAAAAGAGATCAGCTCTAAAAATCAAGTTGGTTGTCATGTTAGCAGAGATGGTCATTATATTAAACTTACTCTAAACAGTTTTCCTAGCAACATATTGTCTAACCCTGTGATTTATAAGAAGCTTTGTATGGTAGAGTAGAAAGAGAGCTATATTGGAAGTCAGCAAAAGTCTTAGTCTGTCTCAGATTTTTATCAAACAATCATAGGTTCAATCATAGTTAAATTGATTGACCTGAGCCTCAATTTCAGTATCTATAAAAAAAGGGCATAACAACATAGGTTATTGTGTGAGATAATGAGAAAATGTGAGATAATAAATGCTTTGAAAACCTTAAAGTGCTGTAGATTAGCTATTATTTTTAATAGCCAGGTAAATAAGCTGTAATATTACTAACAAATTGTGCAAAAGGAGAGATGTAAGTAATATAAAAGAGACGTATAATTGGGAAAGAAGAAAGGTCAGTCATGTACCAAATGTGAGGAATGATAGACAATCCAAAGTTGCACTGGTACCTATTTTATATTATGAATCCTTTAAACCAGCATACTGGTAGGATATATGGTACAACATAGCCAAAACTTAATGAGAAAGGATGGGTAGGATCTGTATTGATGGTTAGAGTACCCATATAGTTCCACTGAAATTTTGAAAATGTCTCATTTAGATTACTATTTTGCATTTGAGGCCAATATTACATATACAAAGAATTATTCATCAAGTTAATTTGTCACTTAAATGTTTTATATGTGCATGTTTATTCTCTTCTGCTAAACAGTGACTCCTACACAAAAGTACTCAAAAATTCTTGTTGATTTCTGATTCTCTTATGTTAAGATGCTTGTATGTGTATATATAAAGATAATGGGGAAGAGAGCTGGTAGTTATAAAGAGCCAGAGGACAGAATCCTTGCTCAGTCACACAAGTAAAAAGTAAGCTAATATCTAGCTGATTTAAGTTTATGTATTTTTTTTAGATTTAGGGAATTTTTTTTTCTATATAGATCAGATTGATTCAGAGTGTAGGTGACTGTTCCTTTAACCCATCCTTCTCTGGGAGTGATACAATAACAAACAAGGAAGATTGAGCATTTTCTTCATCCCAATCTTACTTTCTCTGTCTTTATATTCTGAACAAGAAGGGTTTCTCTTTCATTCATAGGATGACCATTTTTAAAGTTTCTATTCTATGTGCTAGACACTTTGCTAGGAGATGGAGATCCAAAGATAAAAGAGTCCCTGTTCTCAAAATGCTTAAATGCACATGGAAAAAGTGGCATGTAAAGAGAGAAATTGAAACAAACTGGTTAAAACAGATAATTTTGAGAAATTGCAATCCCAATCTACAAGACTGCCCTCTGAGGCACATGAAAAATGGATGCTCTTCTCCACTTTCTAGTTTTTCAGCTTTTAAAAATCCCTTGAGTTTCATTCCTTATTGGGGATAGGAATTACCTCTTTTATACACTTTCTGCTACTCCATCTTCACTTAATATTTCACCTGCATTCCCTCCCTCTGTTCAGAGATTCAAATCCCAGGTCTGGCACTGAGTAGCTGTATGGCCTTGCACATAAGCTTTGATAAGACAACATGGTAGAGTGGCAGAAACACTGATTGTAGTCATAAAATCTAAGTTCAAATCAGTTTCTGCCACTTATTACCTGTGTGACTTTAGGCAGGTCATCTAATCTCTCTAAGTCTTATTTTCTTCATCTGTAAAATATGAGAATTGAATTACATGATCTTTAAGATCCTTTTCTGCTCTATATCTGTGCTATAAACCTTTCTATGCCTATCACCACATTTAAAAAATGGAAATTATACCTGTACCTTTTACCTAAGAGTTGTTTACAATAATGTATGTTAAAAACTTAATAATGATCAACTGTTATTCTATTTTCTTTATCTCTTTAACAAAATCAACTATAATATTATCTTTCCTATAGCTGTAAAACATTGTCCCTTACTGTATTATTTCATCACAGCCATTCCTACCTCCCCTTATCCTCTTAACCAAAAATCTGGTATCCTAAAAATTAACAGGATATTTGGGAAGAAACAGGCAGTCTGAAAAGTACCAAGGCTTTGGGAGGGAGGAAGAAAGTTTGAAACATTCCTTTTCCATTCAACCTGGAAAAGGGAAGGGGATTAAAGATACTATAAGACTCAGGAGGAAGAGAAAGGAACTATCACAAATTAGCTTAAAATATGGAGAGAACAGAGAAAAAAAAAACAGGGTAATATTTACTCCCTTCCATAGGAATCAAAGGTATGGGAGAGTTGGGGGTGGGGGTGGGGAATACAGAATAAATGAGGATTTGGAGAATAAGGGGAATAGCATAGAGGGGATTTCACAGATGGGCTAGGGACTAGGGTGAAGAGGGCTTTCAGTTGTTGAGGCGATAACAAAGAAGTTATTTTGCAAGGAGGGCATTGGAACAGGAAGCAGTTGGAGGGTTTGCAAGGGAACAGAAGGGTCAGGGACAGGGCAATGAGGAGAGATCACAAGAGCTTATCAGATACAGAGATTAGAGGGAGAGAAAGGAGAATTCAAAAGAAATTATGGGGTTGTTCAGAAGAGGAAGATTAGTAGGGGAGATTCTAAATGAAAAGCTCAGGATAAGAAGGAAGGTGTGTATGGAAATGAGAGGAAGGGGTGCCTAGGAAGTGGTAGTACTTTTAGGAGGGGATAAACAGAAGATAAAGATTTGGAGAATTAGTGGGAGATGGGACTGGAGAAGAGAAGGAACGGAAGATTTGAAAGGAGTGTTCTCCCTCAGAGGGAGCAGTGGTTGGGGTGGGTAATTGGGTAGGTGGGAGAAATTCTGGGCACGAGTATATGGTTCTGGGATCAAGAGAGTGAAGGAAGAGCTCAGAATAGGCATTCCTAGGAGGAGAGGACGAAACCTTAGGAAGCGGTTTTGGGAGGGGAAGGAAGAGAATTGAAAAGGACTGGGAAAAGAGAAAGCTGGGAGTGGGAGTTATCTGTTGGGGGAGATCGGTGGGTGAGGGAAGGCAGAGGGACTGAGAAAAGAGGTTTTGGGTGGGGTAGTGCAGTGAAGGGGGAAAAGTCTAGATAGAGAGAGCTTGAAAGGGGAGGCAGTTCAGTGAAGCAGCAGAGAAGGCTTGGGGGGAGGGAACAGAAGTTAGAGCAGGACCCAGAAGTGGAAGGCTCAGAGAGCGGGAGCGAGGTGCTGACCCCTCGGGGGAAAGCTTTGGCGGCAGGTGGAAGGAGAGGAAGCAGAGAGGAAGCAGCAGGGCGGAGGGAAGAGGAGTGTCAGTGTGTACTTGGAAGGGGCAAAGAAGGTGAGAAGTGGGAAGGAGCAGGGCTGAGATCAGGGAGAGGCTGAGGATGGACTTGGAAAGGGTAGAGAAGGAGGAGGGAGGGAGCAGGCTTGAAAGAAGTGGAGGACAGGGGCAGGTTTGCAAGGGGACACAGAGGACAGTGGGGAGAGGGAGGGAGCAGAACTGGGACAAGGGAAGGTTAAAGGTGGGTTTGGAAAGGGGCAGGCAAGGTGAAGGGAGGGAGCAGGGATGGGACAAGAGGAAGGTAGGGGCTGGCTTGGAAAGGACAAAGAAGGGAGTGGGACAGAGCAGGGCTGGGAGAAAGGGAAGTTGAAGGTGGGTTTGGAACAGAGAGGAAAGAAGGTGAAGGACAGAAGAGAGGGTCAGAGGTAGCTTGAAAGGGGACCCAGAAGACGGAGGGAAGGGAGAAGGACTGGGAGAAGGGGAGGTTGAAGTGGACTTGAAAAGGGACAGAGCTGGAGGAGGAGGGCGCGGGGCTTGGAGAAACGGAGGTCTGGGATGCGAGGCGGGGTGACAAAGACGAAGCCGCTCACCAGAGACCGCCGGGCCGCAGGATCGAGCCCCAGCGTCGGTCCCTCCCAGCTGGCTTCGTTGTCAGGCCAAGACCCCCGGCGGCTGCCAGCCTGCCGGAAGAGGGGAGGAGCCTCTCGTCGGCTGTTCGGGGAGGTTCTCAGGAGAAGGGGGAAAGAGGCTATTGGGGAAGGCGAGGACAACAGGAAGCGCCTCTAACTGCCGGAAAAAGACGGCGGCGGAGAAGGTCCAAGACTCCTTCCTCGGGGGGCGGCGGCGGCGCTTCAGAGTCGGAGAACAGACGGAGGTGAGATGTGTAGAGGGCGGAGGGGGCCCGAGGACGGGGTGCGCATGCGCGGCTCCGCCTCCGCGAGCTCGTCTTCCCGACGCAGGCGGGGTGATGGAACGTTCCTGGAAGAGGTTGTGGCTTAGGCTACACATCTGCACGTGGCAATAACCTTGAGTCCCCCTACCTCCCCTGGTTTGTAGTGCTTAGATTCGGGCTGAGCCACACTTGTATTCGTAAATTTAAAGAGTTCCCCTTCTTCCTGAAGCGTTCCCCGACCCGCCCCTAGCAGCTCTAAGCCGCGCAAAGGGCGCTTGATTAGGAAACAGGAAACTTGTTTCAATTCCTGGCCCCGCCCTTCGGGGCAAGCATTTGTTAAAGCGCCTACCAGCCTCTTCGCGAGGGGTTAGACTTGTGAAGGTTAAAAGTGAAGCAAAAACGTCGCTCCTGCCCTGTAAGAAGTTTTCATTCCCCAGGAGGAGACGTTATGTAACAAGTGTGTACTGAAAAATATAGGGAGCGTAAATGGAAATTATCAGGTGGGCAGGCACCCGCAGAACGAGCGGTTTGAGAAGCCAGGAGTGCAGATGCGGAGTGATCGCATTCGGGACATGGGGACCGCTAGGGTAAATGATCGCAACCAGCAGGGTCCCTGAATGGAAGAGGAAATGTTTAGAGGAAGAGGGAAGTAGAAGGTGTAAGACGAAAGGTAGGAAGGCGCTAGGTTATGAAGGATAAAAGTATTGTACATTTGATCCTAGAGGTGACGGGGAACTACTGAAGTATATTGAATTGGGATGGGGAGAAAGCGATGGTCAAACCTGCACATTAGAAAAATTAATTTGATAATTGAGATTGTTTGGGGCAATTGCACCTACCCTAGCTGACTACTCAGGAGTGGCTCCAAATAATGTACAGAAAGAATTTATTAGACTCTCGAGAAGCGGATTGTCCTGGCCTGTGGGCCAAAAGGACAGCAAGGATACCCACAGGAGAGTCATTCACTTGGAGATGCTTACAACTTTTATACATTTTAGACAAAGAATCCCCCAAATCCCACCGTCTGTATGTTGTGATTGGTTACATAAAGCTTTATCCCCCTATTTGGTCAGTGAAATACAGTGAAAAAGGTGATATACAGCTTCGGCCACTTAATTCTTTCTTTGGATAATGGAATGCAGTCCAGGACTCATCTAACACGTGACTGGGGCCTATAGGCCTGATCTACTTTAGTTAATAGTCTCTGATCAATAGATGCTTAATCTGTAAATTCTTCACCTTTCCACACAAGATGATTGACTGGCCTGGGACAAGGGAGAAAGGGAACGATTTATTCAGTTTCCTAATCTGTAAAATGAGCTGGAGAAGGAAATGCCAAAATCATTACAGTTCCTCTGCCAAGAAAACGCCAAATGGTGTCAGAAAAGTCCAATATGAATGAAACAACCTAAGATATGTCACGAAATAAGAATTCAGGACTCATTTGAAAAGATCCTGATGTTGGGAAAGATTGAAGGCCAAATGAGGAGGGAAATGGCAGAAGATGAGTAACATAAACCGTGAACTTGGACAGAAGTTCTAGTTTGAGAGCTAGTGGAAGATAAAAAAGCTTGGTATACTTGGTCCTTGGGGTCATAAAGAGTGATCCAGGACTGAGCCACAAAATAAATGTCACATGGTGCTAGGCTTTGTGCTAAGTGATGAGAATATAAATAAATACAAAAAGGCAGACCCTCCCCTCATGGACTTTACATTCTAATGGAGAACATACAAAAAGAATGAAGTGATTAGGCTCCGTACCAAGTGATGGTACCAAAATGTCAAAGGAAAGGGGCATAATTGATAACATATAGAACCTATATGCCAACTACTCTGCTAAGTACTTTACAAATAGTATCTCATTTGATCTGCGCAACAACCCTGGGAGGAAACTGAGACAAACAAATGATTTGTTTAAGATTATACAGCTAATAAGTATCTGAGTCAAGATTTGAACTTGGGTCTTCCTATCTCTGGCCCAACCCTCTATTTTTTCACATGGCTGACCTCACATAGGAAAGATACCCTTCTTTGCTCTGTAATGTGAGGGACCAAAGGGCCTAGTAGATGAACAGCTGACCTGAGAATCAAGAAGCCAGGGGTTTTAGTCCCATCTCTACCCTATACTAGTTGTGTGATGTTGGGGGAAGTCACTTAATCTTTTTTTTTTTTTTTTTTACAGACACTTATGTTTAAAGTAATAAGCCCCAAAGTTGTAGCATCGTTACTCGTGGGAAGCTTTTTCCTCAAGGGAACCGGTGTAGACTCAAATAGGACCACTTAAGGGACCCTACTGGCTTAGAAATTGACTTAGAAAACTGACATTATCTACATTCTATTATATTTTAATTTATTTTGCTAAATACTCCCTAGTTGCATTTTAATTTGGTTTAGCATAACTGTATTTCAGACTTTGTGGCTTACATGGTGTTTGCTGCTTCAGCCCCATACCACCAAAGTCACAAAATAGGGCTAATTAGGAAAGGAAAGAACAGAACTAGATAGTCCAAAGGGCCCTTTTAGCTCTAAAATGACCCATTTTATGGTGAAGGCCTTTACTTTCTCCCCATGCATCTGAAGATTTAACCTGTATGACCTCTCTTGGGTAGAGTTCCCTGAATTTGCCCCCTGCAAGAGGTATCAGTCTACAAATTTTTGGGGAGGAGAAAGGAAGGGACAGGGTTAATTCTAATATTCCAGCATCTCTTGAGATCTCAGTGATTTTGTCATCTTCTAAACTCTTTTTACAGTCTTCATCTTTCCTAGCACTCCTAAAAGGGTGAAGGAAGAGGCAGGGAGTTGTCAGATCACATGAAATTTAATTCCCTTCTCTTCAGTGATTCTTATTTGGTCCTGCAGCCTTCATCTTTCCTAATCCCCCTAAAAGGAGAAAGAGGAGGCAGGGAGTTGTCACATCACATGAAATTTAACTCCCTTCTCTTCAGTGATTCTCATTTGGTCCTGCATTCCCTCCTGCTCTCTGTTATGTCTTACTTGAGGAGCAACAACCAGAAAACATGAGGAGAAAATGTTTGCTATTTTTGTGTGTCCTTCCACTTGCTGTAAGTTCGTAGCAATTTTTGTCAGCTGCAGATCAATTTGAATTCTTAAGCCAATGATTCCAAAATTATTTCCTTTAAATCAGATTTACCATACCTTAGTGTTGCACTCTTTAGTCTAAATTGGATATTCAAGGGAGTCTGAAAGTGGTCTTGGCCCCACGTTTTTCCATCCACATTATCTAAAACAAATAAAATTCATTATTCATTTTCCTGTCTGCTTAGATAGTCTTGAATCATCATAAAATCATGATCTCTCAGCTGGAAGGGACCTTAGAGACATCCATCAGGGACCTAAATATTTGTCATTAGGTTTTTGAAGCAACTTGACTCTTAGCAAGTCATTTGTCCTTTCAGTGCCCCCGCCCAACAATAGAGGAGATGCTGATGTACATGAATAAAAGAGATTCCTCATGTGTTCTCTATATCAGTGAAATTTCAGGCCCAGATTTTTTTTTTTTTAATAAGGATGTTTGTTTGTTTGTTTTATGTTGTAATGAAGGAGAAACTGAGGCAAAATAGAGATTTTATTTGAGAGAGAGAGATTGTGCTGGGGGCAAAACAGGATCCATGTTGCCCCCAGCACTGAATAAGTCTCAAAGTATCCAGCAATGAGTGAAGAATTCCAGGGATTTTTATAGGACTTCAGTGATAAAGAGAGACAAAGTTGGGGGGAGAAGGGGAGATAGGGCGGCATAAGTAGTGCACTGGTGAGCAGGAACTTTTCAGGAATGGACCATAAATTCAGTTCTGACAGATTAGAAGTAAGGGCCATAAATTCTTGATAACTTAGGATGACCTAGAAGCCAAGATGTCTGAAATAGAAGATATGCATACCTATCTCTAAATAACATATCTACAATTTATGGCTCTATGGAATGCTAATGGTCAGGGCTAGTTATCTCTGTACTCATTTATATCAGTTCTAATGGTCAGGAAGAGGGGATTGCAACCAGGGGGATTAAGGAAGAACAATTCAGGGAAACTGAAGTAGAACAATTTAGGGAAACTGAGACAGAACAATTAAAGGAAACTGTAGCATAACAATGTCACTGAAAATTTCACCAGTGTCCTTCCCCCCTTCCCTCTAAAAGAGGGACCCACTATAACAAATAATATATATTTTTTAAATCAGCAAGAAAGTTTGAAAATATATGTACTGTGTCACATTCAAGGATTTTCTATCTCTGCAAAGGAGTAGGATGGAGGTATCTTTTCATTTTCTTTGGAGCCATGCTTATTTTTTGTAATTTTGCAACATTCACTTTTGATTGTAGGTATGCGGTTGTTCTGTTTACTGTGTAGTACCTGGCCTGTGGTCAGGAAAACTCAACTTCCTGAATGCAAATCTGATCTCAAACACTTACTAGCTGTGTGACCCTTCAACCTGTTCACTTCAACCTGTTTACCTCAGTTTTCTAAGACAATGTGAGCTGGAGAAGGAAATTGCAAACCACTTTAGCATCTCTGCCAAGAAAATCTTAAAATCTCAAA
Source organism: Antechinus flavipes (assembly GCF_016432865.1). Taxonomy (NCBI): domain Eukaryota; kingdom Metazoa; phylum Chordata; class Mammalia; order Dasyuromorphia; family Dasyuridae; genus Antechinus; species Antechinus flavipes. The sequence continues at coordinate 195,803,638 of NC_067401.1, forward strand.
TGCATGAAGAGTTGGACACAACTGAGAAATGATTGAATGACAATAAAAAGTTACTGTGTATATTTTTTCTTATATGCTTACTTCATTCTTGTATCAATTCATATAGATCTGTCCATATTTCTCTGTATTCATCACATACATATAGCATAGTAATATTTCATACTATTCCATTATACTCATAATTCCACAATTTGTTTAGCCATTTCTCCTTCTATGGGCATCTGTATTATTTCCAATTTTCTGCCATCACAAAAAAGTACTACTGTAGATATTTTGGTGTATATGGGGATTTTCTTATCTATGGCCTTCTTGGGGTATATACCCAGTATTGGAGTCTCTTGGTCAAATGATAATGGACATTTTAATCATTTTCTTTACATTACTCTAAACTGCTTTCTAAAGTAGATATACTGATTCACAGTGCAAGGTATCTTTTTACCTTGCTTTGTGTCCCCGGAGCTTAGCACAGTGTTAGGTGCAGAGAAGCACCTAAAAAATGTTTATTGACTGATTGTTATAAGACATAGCCTTGATTCAGCTGAGCACAACCCTTCTGTGATTAAGAGGCCAGTCTGCTATCAGAGATCTGAAGGATCTCTAGCCCTTCATCTCCTGGATTGTATTCAAGTGACTAGGATGTTAAATTAATAACCAAAAATCTTAGTTCCTTGAAAAAGATAAATTTAAGAAGTTTCAATACCTTTTGAAGAAAAGCTAATTTATTATGCATAGGTGAAAACACCTTGGAATATTCTACTCACCATTACATCCCATAGCAATTCTCTATTTATGGCAAAACATTTTTCCCAATTTCATAATTCTCTTGTTTTTCACATTACCCCATTTTGGTTCTCCCTTTATCCAACCATTTTCCTCCATCTACTCTAAGCTTTGGGTAACACAATCAACAAATACTTATTAGGTCCCTACTATGTGCTATATGTCAGATAGATAGATAATTACATAGGTAGATAGATAAAACACTTGATGTCAGGCAGTTGTGCCAAGCTCTGGGGATTCAAAATCAAGGAAGCAAGATTGTCTTTATCCTTAAGGAGCTTCTATCTTAATAGGAGAAGACAACACAAAAATAATACATATAGTGACAAAGTTTGGAAATGGTGACCAGGAAATAACAAGGGGCCTAATTTTAGGCAAAACATCACAAAAACCCATCTATCAAAGCCGGAGATTCCAGGGCAGAAAACAAAGTTCTGAGGGAGGGGGATGAAAAGTTGAAGATGAAAATCAGGTGGAGGTTTGAAAGCAATGTTTGAAAAAGGTGCTGGGAATATGAATATAACTATCCTGCCTGCTAGCTCAACATTCAGTTCTTTGGGGATGATGAAATTCCTGATTGATTCTGGCCTGACAAGTATGACTTAGTATTGAAAAACAAAAGCATTTTGAGGCTAGGAAATTATTGACCTCTAAGAAGGACTTGACTTTTAATTTAATAATTTATTATTCCCCCAATTACATGTAAATACAGTTTTAATGTGTTATTTTTCAAATTGTGGATTCCAAAATTTTCTCCCTTCCTTTCCACCCCCACCCCAATTGAGAGGACAAGCAATTTGACATAAGTTATATTTGTATAGTCATGCAAAACAGTTCCATGTAAGTCATGCTGTGAAAGAAAACAGTCAGCACTACCCTCCTTCCCACCACTACCAAAAACAAAAAACAAAAAAAACAAACCCAACAAGAATAAAGAAAAAATATGTTTTGATCTGTATTCGAGCTCTACCAGTTCTTTCTCTTTAAATAGACAGAATCTTTCATTGTAAGTTCTTCAGAATTGTCTTGGATCATTGTATTGCTGAGAAAAACTAAGTTCTTCACAGTACAGCAGCATACAATTTTGTGTTATTGTGTACAATGTTCTTCTGGTTCTGCTCATTTCACTTTGCATCAATTCATGTAAAGACTTAAATTTTAAAAGGGAGTGCTTATAAACCTTGTTTCTCTTCTTCTTTTGACCTGGAAAGTAATGCTCCTATGAGGAATTAGGGGAGAAACCATCCTTCTCTCTGCTCCCGCAGCATTGTAACTCTTCTCATTTGAGCAGCCAGATGTCATTCAATCATGTAAGCTGAGGGTTGGTTTTGGAGCCCTGGGCTGACTTTTCCCTTTTGTGGTTCTTTTTCTGAATATAGATTATTGAACAGCAATCCCAGGCTAAGTATGTCCAATCTTGGAAGCAACTTTGTGAGATTATCGTGTTCAGAAGTTTCAGGTCCTCACTCAGAGTAGACTAGCTTCAGGAATTTAATATCAAACTAAGTAACATCAAAAAGAGCAATTGCTCAAGCTTGGACTGATTTGTCAGAAGACTTGAACCTAGAGAGAGTCTTTTAGGGCAGAATTGGAGTGAAATGTAACATTGCCTATTCAGCAATTCCACAAACTGTTTCATGTTCTAATATTGCAATCCCAGTCTCCTACTATAACAGTAATTACTTGCTACATGTTTAAATTTCTATCAATATGTACTTGTAAGAACCTTTTGTGTTTAACATTTCTTTTGTATGGAGGAAATAAATACCTGTCCCATAACTGATTTATATTGTGCACAGAGTACCATTTTACTCTCATTTGGCGAGATCTTAGATGTGAGGAAAATCTAATTTTTAAGAAATTTCTTCTCAGGACACCACAGTGGGGATATAACTAAACAAAAATGGGTAAAAATGGTCAGACTCCCCTTGAAGTCAACCCAAGCCAGACCACAGACTTAATAGGGAGGTAGAGGGTGCAGCTCCTTGAACATGACAGTGTTTTTTAATTATTACACTATATTTAACAGATATCTATGTAACCTAGGAAAATCAAATTTATAAGAAGTTTTGCTCATTTCAGCACAGGACAGATGTTTTGTTTAACATGCGATTTATGTATTTATAATGCTAATCTTACATTTTGGGGCATTCATTTTTATTTTGAGTTCCAAATTTTCTTCTTCCTTCCTGTTCCTCCCCCAATCCATTGAGAAGGCAAGCAATATGATACTTCTTATACATGTGGAGTCATGCAAACATATTTCCATAGTAGCCATGTTGCAAAAAAAAAAAGTGAGAAAAAAAACAATGCTTTAACCATCTCTCAGTTCATCAGTTCTCTCTCTGAAAGTAGATAACTTTTTTTTTTATCATGGGTCCTTGAAATTGGGGTGGATCATTGTATTGATCAGAGTACCTAAGTCTTTCACAGTTAATTATTGTTACAACAACACTGTTTCTGTATTATAAAGTTCTCCTATATCTGTTCATTTCACTTTGCATCAGCTTATCAGCTTATAAATCTTTCCAGGTTTTTTGTAAACCATTTCCTTCCATCATTTCTTATAATGTAATTATATTTTATCACAATCATATACTATAACTTGTCAAACTTGTATTTTTAATATTTTGATAATTGTATTTCAATATAATTGCCTTCCTTTTCAATCCTATGTATTTTATAGCATTATGTGTCAGTTGATTTTTTACTGAACTAATCTTTCTTTTTAGCTTTATTTACAATGGAAGGCTGCCTGGGTAGGGTAACAGAAGAATGATGAAAAGTTCAGATGAAAAGTTATACCAGATGATACACCGAGTGAATGCATTTTAAAAACATTTATTCTGAGAATCACCACATTGCCAAAGAGGTCCATGAAAAACAAATAAACATAAAGATTAAGTACTCTTGGTACAGGGGAAGGCTTACTTTTCTGAGCATAACAGTTTTTTTCTTCCTAATATTCCCACCAGGTTCAACTGATGGAGATACTTCTGTCATATCTAGATGCCCTGTATTATTTTCTTTATTAACGTGAGAAACACGAAATAGAAAAGGATTCATGATTTAGACATGAGTGATACTATAAGCAAATTAGAAGATAGTCTATCTTTCAGATCTATGGAGAAGGAAGGAATTTATGGCCAAAGAAGAGCTAGAATACATTATGTAATGCAAAATGGCTAATTTTTATTATATCAAGTTAAAAAGATTTTATGCAAGCAAACAAAACCAATGCAGACAAAATTAGAAGGGAAATAGTAAACTGGGGGAAAAATTTACATCCAAGATTTCTGATAAAGGCCTCATTTCTAAAATATATAGAGAATTGATTCAAATTTATAAAAATATAAGCCATTCTCCAATTGATAAATTGCCAAAGAATATGAACAGACAATTTTCAGATGAAGAAATTAAATTCTAGTTATATGAAAAGGTGCTCTAAATCACTATTGGTCAGAGAAATGCAAATTAAGACATTCTGAAGTACCACTACACATCTCTCAGATTGGCTAAGATGTAAGGAAAAGATAAAGATGAATGTTGGAGAAGGATGTAGGAAAATTGAGACACTAATACATTGTTGGTGGAGCTGTGAACTGATCCTACTATTCTGGAGAACAAAATGCAACTGTGCCCAAAGGGCTATCAAACTGTGCATATCCTTTCATCCAGCAGTGTCTCTACTGGGACTATATCCCAAAGAGATTATTAAAAAGGGGAAAGGATCCAAATGTGCAAAAATGTTTGCGGCAGCCCTTTTTGGAGTGGCAAGGAATTGGAAACTGAGTAGATGCCCATCAGTTGGAGAGTGGCTGAATAAGTTATGGTATATGAATGTTATGGAATATTTTTGTTCTATAAGAAACTATCAGAAAGAGATTTCAAGAAAGGTCTGGAAAGACTTAAATGAGCTGATGCTATAAGTGAAGTGAGTGGCAACAACAAAATTATACAATGATAAATTCTGATGAATGTGGCTCTTTTCAACAGGGAAGTGATTCAGACCAGTTCTAATGGTCTTGGGATGAAGAGAGCCATCTACACCCTTGAAGATTGTAGGAACTGAGTGTGGATCACAACATAACATTTTCACTTTCTTTGTTTTTATTTGCCTGAATTTTTTTCTTTCTCATTTTTTCCCCCTTTTTGATCTGATTTTTCTTGTGCAGCATGATAAATGTGGAAATATGTATAGAAAAATTGCACATGTATAATATATATTGGATTACTTGCTGTGCAGGGGAGGGGAGTGGGAGAAGGGAGGGAGAAAAAATTTGGAACACAAGGTTTTGCAAGGGTGAATGTTGTAAACTATGCATATGTTTTGAAAATAAAAAACTTAAAAAAAAATTAGTGGGAAACACATGCTCTATCATCATTCAAATGCACTCAATTCAACCAGCATTTTTTAATCAATCCCTATAAACAGAGCACTATTCTAGGTACAAAACTTGGATAAGAAATCATTTCTGTCCTAACAGATTTTATAATTTCATAGGATGGGCATCAATCATTAGGCTAATCAATATTTGTTTTGCCAGATTGTAAGTGTTCACCCCACTTGCATTTCTGTATAGATGGGGATGGATCAGGCGCTTCTGTAGTTTCCACAGACTGTTTGAGTAGGAAGGAGCTCTGCCATTGGCAGAATGTACCCCACCCATGATATTGTATAACCACATCAATCTTTTCAAGGACTGCACGGTCTTCCCTTTGTCGTGCATAAACTGGTATTCAGACACTGTTCTTTTCCTGTTGGGAAAGAAACAAAAAGAGTCAGTGGATGTGGGTAGGATCTGACCAGGTAATTGAATGGTATTGTTTAGTCACTACTATTGATAATAACGAATAAAAAGTTAATTGGATTAAGTGCTAGAGAAAATAAATAGTAATTCATATCTAGAGATAACAAGTTTTTATTAAGCACCTGCTTTGGACCAGGCACTGTCCTAAGTACTCTCTACAATTATTATCTCATTTGATCCTCTCAACAATATTAGGAGGTTGGTTCAGTTAGCCACATTTTATAGTTGGGGAAATTAAGGTACGTATAAGTTAAATGACTTGCTCAAGGTCATACCTCTAGATTTTAACTCATATTTTCCTGACTTCAAGCCCACCATTCTATCTACTACCCACTAGTTACCTCTGATCTATATGATGCTTTAAAAATTATAAAGTGCTTCATTCATTCACTTAAAAGCATTAAGAACTTGATGCTTTATATAATAAAAAAGGTACACATTTTAAATAAAACTCATCTCCTACACATAGACAACTCTTCTCCAATCTGCATTCTTAGGGAAATGATTGCACCACCAACGGTTTATTTAAAGATAGTCCAGATTTCTATAACCAGTATATGACACAAAGCTAAACTTGAATCCAGATCTTCCTGACCCCAGATTGGTTTTCAGTGTCACAGCTGGTATTTCTCTGATGAAAAATCAATACATAAGCCTTAACATTTGGAAAGGTGAAAAAAAGCCTAAATTGTAAACATCACTTTATTTTTCCCAATTATATGTAAAGACAACTTGTGACACAACTTTAAAAAAAAATTGAAGTTCCAAATTCTCTTCCTCTATCTTCTCCTTCCCTAAGATAGTAAGCAATTTGATATGAATTATATATGTGGAATCATGTAAAACATATTTCCTGATTAGTCAAAACTTTAAAAAAAATTTTATTTATGGCAGTTTCTAGAATATCCTTCTCTAAATTAAACTTTTTCTTCAAATCAAAAATAGGTCAACAAATATACCTGATAGCAGCCACAGCTAGGGCAGCTAGGTGGCCAGTGAATAAAGTGCCAGATCTGGAGTTAGGAAGCTCATCTTTCTGAGGTTAATTCTGGCTTCAGACAATTAGTAGCTGTGTGAGTCTGGATAAGTAAATCATTTAACCCTGTTTGCCTCAGTTCCTCATCTGTAAAATGAGCTGGAAAAGGAAATGCCAAACCACTCCAGTCTCTTTGCCAAGAAAACCTCAAATAGGGTCATGAAGAGTCAGACACAACCGAAAAACAATTGAATGATAACAGTGCCCACCTCTTCTTAGTAGAACTCTCCTCATTTGCCTAAAGGAGACAGGTATATTTCATTACCGGTTCTCTAAAACCCTTATTAGTTTTTCAGTTGCTCAGACTTTTTCTTTTAGTAACATTTTCATTTACATTGTACACATTGTTCTGTACGTTCTGTTTATTTCACTCTACATTCCTTGATACATATATTTTCTTATTTCTCTGAATTCCTCATTTGTCATTTCTTTTTGCAAAACAATATGCTATTCCATTCACATATTTATCTTTTCAACTATTTCCGAATTGATGGGTTCCCACTTGGATTTCAATTCTTTGTTCCTCTCCAAAATGTTGCTGTGAATATTTTGGTATTGTAAGGTATATTGTAAAGATATGTGTGTTCACTTGGGTAGTTTAAATCAAGGTTTCTTAAACTTTTTCCATTCTTAATCCCTTTTTACCTGAGAAATTTAATGATCCCAAATATACAGGTATATAAAATAGGTATTCAAATTAAACATTTACTGATAACAAGTTGTAATTTTGCAATCTCCACATTCAGTTACAAAACCTCATATGGGGTTGAGAACCACAGTTTTAAGAAGATTGGAGTAGACTGCTTCTCCTGGGAGGCACAGATAGCTGTGATCTGAGATTTGGACTCCTAAAAATGAGGAGAATCAGCACAATGAGGAGGGAGGAACAAGTAAGTCCTGCAAAGTACAGCTAAGGAAGGTATTTATTCTTCAACTTCTGAGGGAGCAACAACTCCCACAGCGCAAGTGCTCACAAAGTGGTCAGAAAAAACGAAACTCTTAAGAATCTAACATACTTAGTATCTCTTAAGAACTTTAGAACTGATTGTATGACATGGGAGACACTGGTATAGGACCGTCCAAGATAGATGTGCCCTCATCAGAGAAGGTGCTGGGCTCTGTGAGCAAAGCAGAATTGAATTAGCCCAAAAGAAACTCGAAATGAAAATTAGAGATGCTACCCCAAAAGTTCATAGGGACTATTTATGTCCAGCTGGTGGCAGAACATTCCGAGCTCATATTGGTCTGATCAGCCACATTATAACTTGACTCTAACATAATGATATCATTTTGGTCCTCTTCGAGACTTCAAGAAACGAAAGACAACAACCAACCAGGAGTACAATCGGTTCAAAATAAAAAGCTACTTTTCTGGTCAAACTTAAGGGGAGGAGGGCAGTGTGGGAAGTGGAGGATTTTCAGGCTTATACTTCTAGGCTTCCCATCAAACACAGTGTCCACAGTCTGTTTATCTGTCTATCTCCATGCATCTGGCATATGAATATAATGGATTATTGTTCTATAAGAAATGATCAGCAGGCTGATTTCAGAAAAGCCTGGAAAGACTTAAATGAATTGATGCTAAGTGAAGTGAGTAGAACCAGGAAATCATTGCTCACCAGATTATGTGATGATCAACTGCGATTGACTTGGCTCTTTTTAGCATTGTGCTGATTCAAAGAAATTTCAATAGACTTGTGATGGAGGATGCCATCCTCAGCTGTAATGAGCCAGAACGCTGGAGAAGCATACTTGAAATAAGGTGTTAACTCAGAGGAATTGATGGAACAATGGTTATCTAGTTTAGCATAGTGATTAATAGTTCTCTAGTTCATTACATGTACTTAGTGCTTAATATAGTTCTTCAAGATTGATATCTATTCTACAAGATTCACACCTACGATGATGTAATTATAATAGAGTATATAACAGTCAACAAGGACCATCTTGATGGCTGGCCTATCCTCCTCCTGCATTTCCTTCACCGAGACCAAGGCCCGGCTGAAGGGCCTCCAGAAAGCTAGCCCCAGGTCCAGTCTGGACTTTTTCCCTGGCTTATTTTCGTGGTAATTACTCTGCTGAAACAAAGGCTGATCCAAAGACCTCCAGAAAACCAATCAGAACATTATACTTAGCCAGAGAGAGAACTATGGAGACTGAATATGGATCAAAGCATAGTATTTTCACCTTTTGTTGTTGTTGTTGTTGTTTGTTTGCTTACTTGTTTTTTCCCATTTCTCGTTTTTTTTTCTCCTTTTGATCTGATTTTTTTTTTTTGCTCAGCATAATGAATATGGAAATATATTTAAAAGAATTGTACATGTTTAACCTATATCAGATTGCCTGCTGTCTGAGTAGAGGGGAAGGGGAAGGAGAGGGAGAAAAATTTGGAACACAAGAAGCTGAAAACTTATCTTTGCATGTATTTAGAAAAATAAAATATTATTAAAAGAAAAAATATTATACAATAATATTCCATTATATTCATATACCAGATGCATGGAGAGAGACAGATAAACAGACTTTGGACACTGTGTTTGATGGGAATCCTAGAGGTTTAAGCCCCAAAAAAATATATTATACATTGTGTGTATATATATATGTTATATATTATACATTTGGGCGTATAACTTGTATGCTTTCACAGCCATATTTTCCTGTGAAATTACTTGCTCAAAGCACTTTCACTATAGATAACCATTTTTAGGAATTCAAACTTGAGTTGAAAAGCAAACAAATGCTCTTTGGAGATCTAGCTAGAAGTCAACATTGCCACTAATTATAGTGTAATTCTTAGTTAATCTCTATTTTTTAGTCAATGGGAGTAAAAGAAGATTGGGACAGATGAGCTTGAATAATTCTTCCTACCTACTTATCTTACCTGTTCTAAAATATAGCTATCAGAAGGGAAAAGGGAAGAAGTTTGGCAAGTAATTATAGTGTCCATTGGAAAGAGACACAGAGAGATCTATAATTTCTTAGGGAAAAGAGTTGGGAAAGTAAGCCAAAGAACAAAAAATAAAAATTAACTTAAGAGCAAGAAGTAAACAGGAGAAATTGCTCACTGACATCATCCTGTTTGGAAGAGAGCCATCTTTCAGGAAGAGCAACATGCTGAGCCTCCCTGCTAGTCTTAGGAATGTTATTTGGTTTTCTGGGTTAGGGAGATGGGGGTGGAGAAAGGGTAAGAAACCTAGGATGAATCATAAGACTTCCCTGTAGTTCCTCTAGGACTTTCTGAAGCATTACGCCCTCACCCCCAACACAAGTATTCAGAGACTTCTCAATAATAACTTGACAGCTGTTAGCAATTACTCACCTACCGTATTTCCTTATAATTCCAGGAAGATACTAGTGGTATGGCCAACTATTCAAAATGAAATCCCCTTACACCAAATACAATAGAATCATGTTAGAACAATTTTGTCAAGGGGATAATCCTACTTTTCTAGGCTTTTGAAGTTACAGTGAGAGAACACAATATATTGTTCTGAATGGAAAGACATCATTGTACTATAATAGTACTATAATAGTACTATAATAGAAAGGCCTTTGGACTAGGAGTCAGGATATCTGAGTTCTGATCCTTGCTTTACTACTAATTGATTGAACAATTTTGGGCAAATCTACTCATTTCTCTCTGCTTCAGTTTTCTCTCCTGTGAAATGATGGAGTTGGACTAAATAATACCTCAATGTCACTTTCAGCTCATAAACTCCTCTGGCTTCACTCACTTTATAAGTAAACCTATGATCTGGCAAAACTTTTTATAATGGGGTAGTTACATGTCAATCAAAACTTTTCTGTAGTAAAAACCATTTCAAAGTCCCAGGTTATTTCAAGCAATATTTAATTTAATTGGAGGAGATGTAAGGTGACAAAGTAAATTGTCATATCTGAATCTAGTTCCCTTCCATCAATTCAGGAATAGCAAGAAAGACACCAAAGTAAAAGAATAAAAATTTCCACAAGGAAAAGTATCTCAGAGAGAAGGAAAGTCATGAAAGTCAGACATGAGTAAGCAAAAAGACTCTAATACAATAAATATTGGACAAATAGGTGGTGCCATAGAGCATAGAACACAGGGCCTGGAGTCAGGAAGACTCCTCTTCCTGAGTTCAAATTCAACCTCATACACTTACTAGCTGTATGATCCTGAGCAAGTCACTTAACTCTGTTTACCTCAGTTTCCAAATCTAGAAAATGAACTGGAGGAGGAAATGACAAATCACTGTAGTATCTCTCCCAGGAAAACCCCAAATGGGGTCATGGAAGTCAGATACAATTGAAACAACTGAACAACAACAACATGGGGTAATAGAACAACACAAAAAGAAAAATATCCTAAAAGCAAAAATGGATCTATTATAACATTTTTCTAAATGTCTAATAGGCTCCATAGGAGAAAGTTAGGAATTTTTTGACATCTTTAAGAATGGAATTTAAATCAATGAATGAACAGCAATGATACTTGAATAAGGAAACTCAACAGTCTGGAAAATTCAACAGTGATCTTTAACAAGAGAAATTATGAATAATAGAATGATCCTACTGGATCTGAGATGAGGAGGGAGAACTTTCTAGGCAAGGGGGACAGCCAAAAAAATGTCCAGAGCTGAGAGATAGAAAATCATGTTTGTGGAACATCCAGGAGGGAAGTGTTAATGAATAGAGAGTAGGGAGCAGGGAATAAAGTGTTAGAAAACTGGAAAAACAAGATAAAATCAAATCATAAAAGGCTTTAAATAACAAACACAGCATTTTGCATTGGACTCTGAGCTAATAAGAAGCCACTGTAGTTTATTATTAGGAGAGTGACAATGATTAGACAGGCACTTTAAGAAATTCACTTTGGTGGCTGAATGGAATATGGATTGAAGTGGGGAGAAAGTTGAAGCAGGCAGATGATCAGCAATATTGCAATAGTACAGGTAAAAATCAAGAAACAAAGAATTTAGAAGCCCAAGAAACAAAAATTTGAGTCACATTTCAAGGAAACGCACAACAAAATTTCCAGAGGTTTTACAGAAGATGGTTAGAAAATTAACAGAAAACACAGGATTCTAACAGAAATGAGCTTCAAATTCAACTAACTCAGAAATATAGAGGATATTTCAAGTAACCTAGAACAAATCAAATAGCAACAAAAACAAAAACAAAAAAACCCAGAAACAAAACTAAGCAAAAATTCCTCATCAATTTGAATTATACTTAAATTCTAATCCAGACAAGAGATGAAAGGATATGGAATATAATATATTAAAAAGTGAGGGAAATTATTCTGATACCCTAAATTGTATATCTAGTAGAACTAAAATTTTTAGTTTTGTTTTTTTTTTTTAAGTGCACTTAATGCACTCTGGGCCTTCCAAATATTTTCAAGGAAGTGGCTAGCTTTAGCTTAAGCTTTTGCCAGGTACTACAAGAAGAATTTTAAAGAGATAAAGTAGAGAGAAAAAAGACAAAGAGAAATCTTGCAGAAATAAGTGGAACTGGTTAATGAGGTCCAGCTCTGGATAACATGAGCAGTAGGCTCAGCCTGTCACTAATCCACATGAGAAAATTTAGTGGACTTAGTCCTAAAAGTGAGTAATGACATGTAACAGCGGGTCCCTGCTCCTGGATTCAGACCATGTGTAAGTATGCTATGAATATTTCTTATCTGTTCACTACATGATGAAGAAAATCTCTTTAACTGGTTGCTAAAAGTGTACTTTTACTACCATAACTGGTAGGCTAAAAATGTACACAAAGGCTCCAATGAACACATTTGATTTCTTTTTTTCCTCTAGGCTTGAGGTGGAAGTCAATCAGTCAGTAAGTATTTATTAAATGTCTATTATGAGCTGGGCATTGTACTAAGCTCTGGAGATACAAAGAAGCAAAATAGCTCCTACTCTTGAGCATTGCCCACCACTTAATGGAAAGGATGATTTTTGGAGCTCTAGAGGGTCAGTGAGAATATGGTCTCCTGGGCAAGCCTCTGAATGAGGCTACCTCTTCTTTGTGCCTTTTTTCCTTTGGGAAAAGGCTTTGTGAGAATCTAGTAATCAAATCTGAGAAGGAGTCTAGTAACTGAATCTGTAGAGTGACATGCCTGACCTAGTTCAGCAATGGATCAATCTTGCAGCCAAAATACAATGTCTTTCAAGCAAGGGAATAACAACCCTTACGTCACACTCAGAAGTAAACTCAATGGTGGGATGAATGTTTATAGCTACTTCTATAAGATTGAATTGAATCTTCCCAGGAACCAAAGAGAGGAGAGGATGTGCATTTTTGTACTTTGTATCTTATAACTTTTCAGTAATCATTTCTTTCTAACAGTTAATTGATTCTAACTGGAAGTACCCCTAGAATCCTTAAGGGAAAATGTAGGCAGTAATAATCTGAATAACCCACCTTTCTAGGCTATATGTGGGTAGAAAGATTAAGTTCAGAGTCTCACAGTACAAACATTATGACAGATTTAAAGTAAAGTGATAAAATAATATTAGTATTTAATATAGATGCATTGAATGGAATAGCAGCTAAATATTTAAAGAAACTGTTAACTTCAATGCAAAAAGGCCTACATAGCAACAAGACACTGAAAAGAAGATAATTTAACTTTCCTGTATCAAAACTGGAATACTTTAACAGAACATGCAGGAAGTTTCAAGTTTCAAACTTAATATTTGTTGCCCAACTCTGTGTGACCCCATTTTGGGAGTTTCTTGGCAAAGATACTAGAGTAGTTTGCCATTTCTTTCTCTAGTTCATTTTACAAATGAGGAAACTGAGGCAGACAGGGTGAAGTGACTTGCCTGGAGTCACACAGCTATTAACTATCTTAGGGTGGATTTTAATTCAGGTCCTCCTAACTCCAAGTCTGGAGCTTTATCCATTGTCATCTAGCTATTCCCTTAAGCTTAATAACAATAATGATGATAATAGTTAACCTTTATATAATATCTACTATGTACCAGATAACTGTACTAAGTGTGAGGCATAAAGAAAGGCAAAAACAGTCACTGCTCTCAAGAATCTCACAGTGTAATGGGGAGACAATATGCAAATAACTATGCATAATCAAGATATATAGGATAAATTGGAGGTAATCACAGGAAGAGGGCCTTAGTGTTGAAAGAGAGCTGAATTTTAGCTAATACTTGAAGGAGGCCGAGAGGTATTGTTCAGGACGAAGACACCTACCTAAATTGACTACTCAAAGATCACTCAAAAAAAGCAGAATTATTTATTAGAATCTCGAGAAGCGGACCATCCCAGTCTGTGAGCCGAAGTTCACAGCAGAAGGGCCACTTCCTTGAGAGTGCTCACAGTTTTTATACATTTCAAACAAAGAACCCCAAAAATCCCAACCTCTATTTGTTGTGATTAGTCACATAAGTCTCTATTCCCCTCTCTGGTTAGTGGAATGCAGTAGATGTACAGCTTCCTCACCAGTATCCTTCTTTGGACAATGTAATGTAGTCCAGGCCTTATCTAAAATCACATGACTCCAGAGAAGCCAAGGCTGAGGCCTTAAGGCTTCAATTAATTTAGCTAAGTCTCTGATCAATTTGTGCTTGAGCTGTAAGTTCTTTATCTTTTCCACACAATATGACGAAGAGAAAGAGCATTTCAGAAATTGAGGACAACCAATAAAAAGCCTGGAGTGAGGAGATTGAATTGTTTTCATAAGGAATAGGAAGAAGGTCAATGTTTTTGGAAAAAAGAGTATGTGGAAGGGAGTAAGACTGGAAAGATAAGAAGGAACCAGGTTAAAAGAAGCTTTAAAAATCAAACAGGATATTATCATAGTTAATCCTGATGGCTATAAGAAGCCATTGAATTTTATTGAAAGAGAGTGACTCGATCAGATCTGTATTTTAGAAAAATCTGTTTGACAGATGAATGAAGGATAGATTAGATTGGGAAAAGAGTTGAGGCAGAGAGACCCATCAGATTGTTGCAAAAGTCCAGGCTTGAGGTGAAGAGAGCTTGCCCTGGAGAATATGAGCAAAAGAATTAAGTCTATTTGCTAAGTTATGAGTGGATCAAAGAACAAAGTAGTACTATTTTTTAAGAAGAGAATGAATATAAAAATGATCAAAAATCAAAAATAAAGAGAAAATCACAATGAATGGAGGGAGGAAATGATCAAAACTCATAGATGACAACATCCTAACAAAATTGGTAGTTTAAATAAAATAGATGAATAGTTACAAAAATATTTATAAAATAAGAAAAAGAAAACCTAAAATAACCCAATCAGAAAAAGAAACTAAATAACTAATTTAAATGAAATGGTGTGGTTATATGAGTGTATAAGTTCCAAAATCAGATAGATTAAAACATTTTAAAAATAAATAATCCCTGTTCTATATAAATGGTTTTCAAAAATAGATGCTTTGAAATAAATATGGTCCTAATATAAAAAGCAACAAAACTCATAGTAAATACAATGGATCATATTAATGCTGCTTTGATAAACTTAATGTAGGTGGCATTCAGTTCTTCTGGTTCTGGGTAAATAAGGGAAGGATGTGATTGGATATACAATCATTCATCACCATTGTTTTAAAATTATTTTGCTTAATGGTTTTAGAGATGGTAATGGTGGTGGTGCTCTGTTTTTTTTCCCCCCCTAAATTTATCTTGCTCAAATAAGATAGAAAATTAACTATTCTTCTTTCTAACTCCTAGCCTTAGAGACTTGCCTGGAGTTTTGAGAGAATAGATGATTTATTCATGGTCACACAATTATAGCACATATCAAAAGAAGGACTTGAATCAGGTCCTCATGGCTCCAAAGTCTGGCCTTCTCATATTATGTGCCCTGTAGACTAAAATTTATATAATGATTTGCAAAACACATGCATATAGTTGAGTAGTTGTTGTCCTTTATTTCTTGACAAGGACCAAAATGACATCACTATGTAAAGGTACAAGGTGTGTGTCTGTGACTGATCAGACCTATACAAGTTTAGAATAGCACAAATAGTCCACCCAAATATTTTAAATGGAGATGTCACTTTTTTTATTATGCTATATAATTTAATATATATTTTGTCATTTATAAACCTATAAATTTTATATATGTCAAATATATATTTATGTTTATATATTAAATATTGTATTTATAAATGTATTATTTTCAAATTTACAATTATGTTTTATATTTATAAAGCATATTTATATCATATGTTTTTATATGCTCTTTTACTTGCATTCTCACAACTGAATGTCACAACTCCATGAGAAAAGCAGCGAAATTATTAACGTCCCACAACTTTGAAAGATTTAAGAACTCTGATCAAGCTAGTGACCCATCATCTCAACTCTAGAAAGCTGATAATGAAATTTATCCCTTTGCTTGGCATTGAAATGTATATTTTTAGACATAGGAAAAAAATCTTAATATCCCCAACTAGTAGATAATGAAATTAAATTTGGATGAGGAAATCAAAACCCAAAGGGATCGAGTGACTTATTTGATGTCACAAAAATAGGATGTGATAGAATAGGAAAAGGAAGGAGAGGGAATAAGCATTTTTATAGAATCTGCTGTATTCCAGATGGTACTAAATGCTTCACAATTATTATGTCATTTGATCCTCACAATAATCCTAGGAGGTAGATGCTATAATTACTCATCTCCATTTTATAAATGAGGAAATTAAGGCAAACAAAGGTAAAGTGACTGGCTTAGGGTCATATTGCTCAGTGCCTGAGGCAGGATTGGAACTCAAGTCTTCCTGACTCCAAGCCTAACATTCTATCTACTATACCACCCACCTATAAAACCAGTTTTATAGCCATTAGTTTTTTTATTATTATTATCCTTATACATTCCTTTACGTGAAAAGATTGTTTCATTCATTATATTTGTATCTCTAATGCCTAGCACAGGGCCTGGGACATAGTAGGCATTTGATAATTGTTTGGTGAAACAAGATGTTATTCTGCCTTCAGTCTTTGTGAACTTGGTCAAGTCATTTAAATTTTCTTTCTTTTTTTAATTAAAAAAATTTAGATTTTACATATATTCTTTTTTTTTTTTTTTTTTTTTTTTACTTATTTCCATATGAGTCAGGTTGGGAGAAAAAAAATCAAAACAAAAGGAATAAACCATAAGAAAGAGAAAAAAGAAGAAAAGGGACTGTGTTGATTCACATTCTCCATAGGTCTCTCTCTGGATGAGAATAGGGTTTTCCATCCAAAGTTTATTGGGATTACCTTGAATCTCTGAATTATTGAAAAGAACCAAGTATCTCAGTTAATCATCACACAATCTTGTTTTTGCTGTGTGACATGTTTTCCTGGTTCTGCTTGCTTCACTCAGTTCATGTAAATCTTTTCAAGCTTTTCTATCATTAACCTGTTCCAAGACTTAGCAGTTTCTACATTAAAGGGCTAGAAGTCTTAGAATATAGACATAGATCTAATATTCCAAAGAGCAATGGAGCTAGGATTACAACCAAGAATCACCTACCTAGCAAAACTGAGTATAATCCTTCTGGGGAAAAGGTGGATACTCAATGAAATATAGGATTTTCAAGCACTAATGATGAAAAGACCAGAACTAAATAGGATATCTGATTTTCAAATACAGGACTCTCCTAGGAGAAGGATAAGGAGGTCATCAGAAAAATGATATGATATCATAAAGGACTCAATAAGATTTATCTCTTAACATTCTTACACGGGAGGATAATACTTGTAACTCATTTTAACTTTTTCATTATTATGGCACAGATGTGAGTTGAATATGAAAGGATAATGTCTTTAAAAAAAAAAAAGAAATTAAGGGATGAGAGAGGAATGTACTTTCAGGAAGGGAAAGGGAAAGGCAGTGGAATGGTATAAATTGTTTGCCATAAAAAGAGGCTTTTGCAGTGGAGGGGAAGAGGAAGAAGAGGAAGAAGAGAGGGAAGAAGTAAACTTAACTCTCATCAGAATTGACTCAAAGAGGAAATAACATGTACATTCAATGTGGGTATAGAAATCTATCTTACTTTGGAAGAAATGGGGAATGGGATACAGGAAGGGCAGAAAGTGATGTAAAGGAGGGCATATTGGGGGAGGGAGTGATCAATAGCAAAATACTTGAGGGATAGGATGAAAAAAGGAAGAGAATAGAATAAATAGGAGGAAAAACAAATAGCAATAATAATTGTAAAAAGATATTTGAAGCAAATTTATCTGATAGAGCCTCATTTCCCAAACACAAAGAGAGATGAATCAAATTTTTAAAAAATAAGAGCCATGCCCCAATAGAGAAAGAATCAAAAGATATGAACTATATTCAAAAAGCTATAAAATCATGAATATTCTTTGACCCATAATACCACTACTAGTCAATAATGCCAAAAGATTTTTTTTTTTTTAAAAAGGAAATGGTCCTATAGGTACAAAAATATTTACAAACAGCTTTCAGGGCAAAAACACTGGAAACTGAGGGTCTTCCCATAAATTGGAGAATGGTTGAATAAATTATGGGGTTATTATTGTTCTATGGGAAATGAGTAGAATGCTCTCAGAAAAGCCTAAAAAATCCTACAAGAACTGAAGCAAAGTGAAATGTACTGTGTACAAAGTAATAGCAATGTTCTGGGATGGTCAGCTGTGAATGACTTTGCTGTTCTCAACAATACAATGATCCATGACTACTCTGAAGGACTTATGAAGAAAAATCCTATCCATACCCAGAGAAAGAGCAGATTATGTCTAAATACAATACTTATAAGGATACTTATTCTCTCTAATTTTTTTCTAGTCCAATTTCCTTAGTTTCTATATAAAAAAGGTCTAGAAAAATGAAGTATTTTGTACAACTTCACATCAAAGGCAATAATTTTCCATAACTTTATTTTTCTTAAGGGTTTTTTTAAGGGTGGGGGAGAGATGTTTTCTTTCATAATATGATTTTTATGGAAATGCTTTGCATAACTTCATATGTGCTTTGTAAATGGGGGTTAGCGGTAGGGATAAAGGAGATAATATAGAAGTCAAAGTTTTAAAAATAAATGTAAAAAATGTTTTAAATGTAATTAGAAAAAATAAAAATATTAAAATAAAATAAAATCAGCCAGCTCACAATTTATTTAAGTTTTCGATTCTTTAGGCAATTCTGTTAGGCAGACTTTAAGTTGCAAAAAAGGTATCCCCCTCCATTGATAAAAAGAGTTTCCTCACTTCAGAGTTCCTTATACCAGTAAAAACATGCCCAATCCTTAACCCTATCTTTTGACACAACAATTACTTCTCAATAAACAGTCAGACAATTCTTTATATAGTATATTTCCTGGCTGGGCAAGATTAGGTGAAAGAAGAAACATCATCAATTATTAACAGAAAGAAAAAATGTATACTTTCCCTTTGGTGCCAACACTGAGAATTTTATCTAACATGAGATTTGCTGCTTCTCCTTATTTTTATTTGCACAATTGTAATCATTATTTATGGTGTTCTTTTGGCCTCCTTTTTTCCACTCTGAATCATTTCATATGAGTCTTCCCATATTTTTCTGAATTTTTCCATATTTGTTATTCCTTAATGTGCTATAATATGCCATTATATTTGTTTATATATTATGGTTTATTCTCCAGTTGATGGGCACATTTCATTTCCAGATTTTTATTATCACAAATAATGCTATCAACATTTTGTGTGGAGGTATGTATGCATATTTATATATACACATGTATGTATGTAAACAACTAGGTAGCATAGTGGACAGAACACCAAGCCTGGAGTCAGGAAGATTCATTGTGATTTCAAATCTGGCCTGATACTTCCTAGCTGTATGACCCTGGGCAAGTCACATAACCCTGTTTGCCTCAGTTTCCTCATCTGTAAAATGAGATGGAGAAGAAAATGACAAACTACTCCAGGATCTTTGCAAAGAAAGCTCCAAAATGGGATTATGAAGAATCAGATATGACTTAATGATTGAACCAAAAAATTTATGTATGTGTGTAGGGTTTTTTTAGTCAATGTTAAAAACTGGTTTTCTGGGGAGAAAATTGTATGCAGGTCAAACTTTTAAATTTAATCTTAATTATTAACATTTCCTCCAAAATTTTCTTAAGTCCAGACAATCAACAAAACAACAAATTAAACTTTGATTTGCAGCATTTGGTGATTTCTAAGGTATAAATGCTCACATTGAAAATTTAACTATCATTTCTTGTAAGCTGGTAAAATCTAACTCTAGCACACTGTTGTATATATGTATTTTCTTGCTCTCAGTAATCTCCTTGGAAGGAAATATTTTCACAAGTATAAATTCTGGGTCATGGGGTATTAACAATTTGGTAACCTTTCTTGCACAATTCCATATTGTTTTCCAAAATAGTTGAACTAATTTACAATTATGCCAGCAATGAATTACTGTGTCATGGCTAGTTTTTTGGTTCCTCCCAAAATCAGAAACCAAAAATATGGGTGGGTGTGCCTTAATTTAAGAAACACACAAACACACACACACACACAGACACACATTGGAATTTACAAAACAAATAATTTAGGAAATGACTCTGTTAGCAAATAATATTTGTTTTACAAAAAAAATTCACCAAGGAACTCCTTTAAAGAGTGAGCTCCAGTACTGCATTTCTCTCAAATTTAATTTACTTATAATTTTTTTAAAAGAACTATTATATAAATCAAAAGTATGGGGGCAGCTAGATGGCACAGTGGATAGAGTACCAGTCCTGAAGTCAGGAAAACCTGTGTTCAAATCTGAACTCAGACACTTAACACTTCCTAGCTGTGTGATCTTGGGCAAGACACTTAACCCCAATTGCCTCAGGGGAAAAAAATCAAAAGTAGATGCAGTTTGTTTTGTATCACAATGCATGGTAGGAGGAAAGATTCACAGATAGGAATATGTTCTCCCCCAAACCACAAAGCAATTAATATCAGTAATACTTTTTTTGAAGGGCTAGAACTGTAGATCATAAGCAAATCACTTTATCTTTAAGCCTCAGATTCCTTTCCTTGAAGCATTTTTTTGTCATTGTCACTTCGCAATGACTTTTTTCCTTTTCAGTCCCTGCCCAGAGAATACCTTTTTGTAACAAAGATCAAAAGTTAAGCAATACAAGTCAACAAGTCAACCATGTCTGAAAAATGTATGCATCATTCTGACCTTATCATCCATCCTCTCTTTGACTGATAGTGGGAGGCCTGTTCTGAAATTACAGTGTGCCCCTGCATTGAGCAAAATTCTGAAGACTTTTCAAGTTGTTTTCCTTTGTGTTATTGTGATCATGATATAATTATTTTCTTGGTTTCACCTACTTTCTTGTATATCAGTTTGTAAAAGTCTTCCCAAGTTTCTCAAGAAACTTTATATCCTTTGTTTCATAGTAGAATACCATTTATTCTTACAAAACGTGTTCAATTATTCTTTATTAATGGATACTACTCTCCTTTCAATTTTTTTTTCTGTGAGAATATATATATATATAGAACCTTCCCATCTGTCTTTGACTGCCTTGAGTTAGATGCATAGTTGTAGTATGATTAGATGTCACGATAAGTATAGGGACAATCTGAATTTCCCTCCTACCTCTAGAAGTTAATGATGAATAAACCATTGGAAAATGTCACCATTTTGTAAGTGAACACCTTATGTAGAACTGCTCTGTCCTCTTAAATTCTTTTAGATTTAAATTAGCTACCTTCTAATTTGATCATTTCTTTTTTTTCTTCTTTATATCACTTTTGTGCTTTTTAAGCCCTGGACTAAGCCATTCTATTTGATTTAATGCAAGCACTTGTTGTGCAGAATACATTGTGTTAGGGGTTGAAAGGTAGGATAAGATTCAGTTCCTGTCTTCATGGAGTTGCTAGTCTGGGGAGCAGAGAAAATCCCAACACAGACCATTGGAAAACATAAGAATATATTAGAAAAGTGAATTGGGGAATTAGAAAACTAAGATGTGTGAGATGTTCTAGATTTCTCTGCCCCTCTTGCTTTGATTCTCTCAAAACTCTCCCTCTTATTTTAAAGAAGGGAAAGGGACCTGTATGTGCAAGAATGTTTGTGTCAGCCCTCTTTGTAAAAGAGTGGTCAGAAACTGGAAATTTGAGTGGATACCCATCAATTGGAACAGGGGTTCTCAAACTTTTTAAATAGGGGACCAGTTCACTGTCCCTCAGACTGTTGGAAAGCCGGACTATAGTAAAAACAAAAACTTTGTTTTGTGGGCCTTTAAATAAAGGAAATTCATAGCCCTGGGTGATGGGGATAAATGTCCTCTGCTGCTGCATCTGGCCCATGGGCTGTAGTTTGAGGACCCCTGAACTGGAAAATGGCTAAATAAATTGTGGTATATGAATATTATGGAATATTATTGTTCAGTAAGAAATGGCCAGCAGGATGATTTCAGAAAGGCCTGGAGAGACTTACCTGAACTGATGCTGAGTGAAATGAGCAGGACCAGTAGATCATTATATACTTCAGCAACAATATTATATGATGATCAATTCTGATGGACATGGCCCTCTTCAACAATGAGACAAACCAAATCAGCTCCAACAGAGCAGTAATGAATTGAACCAGCCACATCCGGCGAAAGAACTCTGGGAGATGACTATGAACCACTACATAGACCCAATCCTTCTATTTTTGTCTGCCCGCATTTTTTATTTCCTTCACAGGTTAATTGTACAATATTTCAAAGTCTAATTCTTTTTGTACAGCAAAATAACTGTATGGATATGTATACATATATTATATTTGACTTATACATTAACATGTTTAACATGTATTTGTCAACCTGCCATCTGGGGGAGGGGTTAGGGGGAAGGAGGGGAAAAGTTGGAACAAAAGATTTTGCAACTGTCAATGCTGAAAAATTACTCATGCATATATCTTGTAAATTAAAAGTTATGTAACAAAAAAATACAAAAAAATTCTCCCTCTTTCCCCCATCTATTAAAAAAATCATAATATCATAGAGTTAGTGATGAAAGAAACCTTAAAGGTCATTGAACCTAATCCCTTCATTTTACAGAGGAGGAAACTGAAATCCATATTGATTAAGGAACTTTCCCCAAGAGAACACAGGTATTAACTAGAAGAGTCAAGATTTGATGATCTGGTCCTTAGCCCCCAAATCTTTCTCATTTTCTATCATACCCTACTGTCTCAAGTCTCTACCAATTCTATATTTCCTTGGTCCAAACACACACACACACACACATACACACACACACACACACACATACACACAATGCTGCGGTTTCAGTATCCTTTTCTCAGATTTCGAATTCTTGCCAGTGTCTTTTTCTCTGATATCATTGATCTGCCTAAATGATTATATATGTATAATCTATATGTATAGCACAATAGACAGAAAATACCCTGAAATCAAATCTGAAACCAAAATCTCGCCTCTGATATATATCAGCTTTAGGATCATGGGCAAGTCATAGCCTCTAAGAGACCCATAATAACTTTTCTATATGTATAAGATTCAAAGAAGTTGCTACTATGCAATCAGTGGAGTTGCTTTTCATGCTAGGAATTCCTTGCACCAATAAAATCATGAGTTCTAAGCAAATAATAATAATTTAATAGGCAACATAAAAACTAGTAAGTCAATTAAAGAAAAAAAAAAGAATGAACTTGACAGAGAACCCTACTCACTTATAACTGAAACTATCAATTAACAAAATTTTTTCTTACTTTTGAGCTTCATGAGATATATCCAAACAAGCACAGACAAAGATAATTAGAAATATAATAGTCTTTAGAGATCTCTGAGTCATCAGCATTTTGAAGTATCTTGAAACCTGATGAAGAAAATAATATGAAAGCAGCTCAATGGCAAAATCTTATCATCTTTCTGACAGTCAAGCATGCAGAATTTCATCTGCAATATTATATTTTGGGGGAAGGAAAATGTAAATTTTCTATTATAATGTAGTTGTCAAGGTGATGGCATAGTTAAATTAGGCCCACACTGCACCTAAATTCAGTTAACCATTAATTATCTGCATGTCTCTTAGTATCCATAAACAGCTGAATTCTTTTTTTCTGGCTGAGATCTCTAAATCTATTAGAAAAACATATCAAATACAGTAACATAAGATATCAGTAAAAAATAAAAATGAAAATTCATGGATAATCAGAAAAGGAAATCCCTAAAATAGAATGATCATCCCTATGTAAATCTGGATGCAGGCATTTGTTTTTAGAAGGCACAGATCTAATTTAGGAAGATTAACTTAGGGTGCACATGCAAGATCACATTAAGTCACTTATTGGCAAATACTCACTTTTGATCCTTATGACTCCTTGCTAATAAAGCTCATCCGGCTGGTAAAGCTAGAAGGAAGTACAATTGGTCCAGGTTTTCTGTGGGTGTTTTGCAGTATCTGATACCCACTTAGAAATTCTACTTCAATAGGCTGACTAGTCCTTCCAATGACTAAGGATTTTACTTTCCTACCAGAATGGATATAAATCATATAGGCGATATTGATTATCCAGACTCAAATATGCACTAGGATCTGTCTTTTGGGGAATGATTAAGAAATAGACATCCAAAGGTCCTAGAAAGAAGGCAACAACAGGAATCCTAAATGTTTTATAAACGTTTTCTCATTTAATCTTAGGGGGTAGATGCTATTATTATTTCCATTTTACTGTTCATGAGAGTGAGATTAAATGATTTTCCCAGGGTCACATAGCTAGTAAATGTCTGAGTTCATATTTGAACTCAAATCTTCTGGATTCTAGGTAGCTCAGTGGATAGAGTTCTGGGTCTAGAGTCAGGAAGACTTATTTTTCTAAATTCAAATATGGTCTCAGATACTAGCTATGTGACCTTGGAAAAGACACTTAACCCTGTTTGCCTCAGTCTCCTATCTGTAAAATGAGCTGGAGAAGAAAATGGCAAGCACTCCATTATTTTTGTTAAGAAAACTCCAAATAGGACTAGGAAGACTCAGATAGGACTGAACAACAGTTCCTGATTCTAGACCCAGGGCACCACCTAGTTGTCTCTATTAAGACAAAAGATAACTTACATGTACAGAAACCAAAAATGTATAGTTAATTGCCTGGCAAATTTTTCTTTACTACTCCCCAATATATTGTTGCTCAGCAAGCATCATTCTGGAGGACAGTTTGCCTAAGAGGCACTTTCCTGCTTTCTCCCTTCAGGGGAATAGTTAGAATTGATTTTTCTTCATCACCTATTTCTCTACCCATGGGAGGCAACTTAGGGCAGGACTTCCTCTGGAGGACCTTCTATTATCCATTCCCTCTCTTGTGGAAAGTTGGGTTAAGAGAGGAAAAAAAAAAAAAAAAAGATCCCAGTGCAGAATAATCTGTTAACTGAGAGAAAAAAGTAATTGACTTAAGAAGTTTTTTACTTTGCTTTGTTTTTATTCTAGGGCAAGAATCCCAGCTCCACATGGCTTCCCCTCTCTGCCAAGTTAGAAAGATTAAAAATACAGATCATTAATTAAATTCATAAAAGCGCTGAAACCCCAAGAAATTCTTATGATTACTAGGTTAGAAAAGAGGTTTTCCAGCCAGTTAAATTTTGTACAATCAATTTTTCACAGACTTCCCTCCCACCCCTAAACATACTATGTAATAAAAACATCAATTCAGGATACAATAAAAATCATCTTTATCTAGAAATCCATAGGAGTTTAAAAATATATTTATTTGAATATTTATTATAGTATTTCATTTTTCTATGCAAAGAAAACTTTCAACATTCACCTTTGCAAAACCTCTAAATTTTTCTCCCTCCTTCCCTTCTTCCCAAGACAGCAAGCTATCTGATATAAATTAAACATACACAATTCTTCTAAACATATTTCCATAT